>NW_027202826.1:27253417-27853417 GCF_024711535.1 Dipodomys merriami
AAAAAAATGTCATTATCAGCAGGAAATGAGAGCTGATAATCAGTGTAAGTAAACCGTGTTAAACTAACATTGTCTTCCTAGCTTCTTTTCTACCATTAACTGCTGAGCACAAGTCCCTCCTTTGTGTTGTTGGGAATTCATAATTTCCTATTCTTTGTACATTTCCGTGTGTAACTACACAATTCTAACTGCCTCTTTGGATCCTCGCATTCTTATGAAGTTTCCCTTGTCACATCAAACTTACACAAAATGACTTTGTATGCCTTTCTCCTATTAGTGATCTATTAACTTAATTCTAATTCTGAGGCAAACCCTCAAAATTACTTTTCCTAAGAGAGCTGTATTAAAAGGCAGACAACAGAAGTCTGTCCACGGTATCACTAAAATGTGGGCTTGCATGATTCAGAGGTGACCTAAATACACAGAAACCAAGAAGCAGAGGAAAATTCTCTTCTCAGAGCTACCAGCTGCCAATTGTGGCAAGCCTTCTCCCTTTGTGATGTTCTTCTAAAGGGAAACAGAGAAAAGCCTTAGCATGTAGAAGGAGGCTAGCTGCTTGAAGGACAGACGTTGTAGGCTGTAAGCTTGGGCTGCTTTGCGAATTCAGGAAAAGAAATACTGAAAGTTCCTTAGAACTTGTGAACCCAAACTAAAAACATATTGTCTGAGTTTCACCAAGCTTCAGAATAAATTCTATTTTGTTTCTTTAAGTCTTTTTTTTTTTGGACATAATTCTTTATGCCTCAGGATTTTTCGACAAAGTGAAAGGACCTTTTCTGACTTGAGAATAATGTATAATAAAAAAAACTCTTTTTGTGATTTTGAGAAATGGTAAGCATAAAATCTAAATTACTACCAGTCTCTCATTATGATGACATTGAATAATGACCTCATTACTAGAGATTATCTGGGCATTAAGAGAAGTTCCTGACCCACAGATTCCTTTTGTAAATGTTCAGTATGATTTGAAGGAATGTGCTACAAGGTATTTCATTTCACCCTTGCAGGGAAGGAATATGCTATGTAGACATTTATGAGGCACTAAAAGTTGTGAAATTTATTGATTTTCAAGATGTTGGTGCAAGGATTTCAGTGGTCATTTCCTTCTGAAATCATCCCATGGATTGGAAATACGAATGAGTTATGTACAAATAGGTGTGTGAATATAGATGTGTGCATACTTACTCCTCATATATTTTCTTTCTCTGGTGGTATGTTATCACATACTAGATTATATTGTCCTATTAACATGAATACTTGCTTAGAAAAATTGTGTTTTCGTGCAGGACGATTTTGTATGTTACACATGGTTAGTGGTAGCTTTAATGGGAGTGGAGAGAGAGAGAGAGAGAGAGAGAGAGAGAGAGAGAGAGAGAGAGAGAGAGAGAGAGAGAGAGAGAGAGAGAGAGAGAGAGAGAGAGAGAGAAAGAGAGAAAGAGAGAGAGAAGGAGAAAGTGTTTGTGGTAGTTCACAGGCTTGAACTTCCCATTTGGCTCTTTTTCTCAAGGCTGGTACTCTACAATTTAAGCCACAGCTCTACTTCTGGCTTTTTTTGCTGGGTAATTAGAGATAAGATTTTTCTAGAATCTATAGGATTTGTCTGTCTGGGACTAGCTTTTAAACCAGGACCCTCAGATATCAGCCTCCTGAGTAGCTAGGATTATAGTCATGAGCCAGCAGCTCCCGGAGTTTTGATAGTATTATTGAAGTGTTTTCCCACATCTGAAATTTTGTTACCAAATATGGAGTAAAATTTTTTTCCTCTCTATTTCCACCCATTGTTTTCTAGAAGCCTTCACTTGAGTCATCTGAATATGTCTTTGCTCTTTTCAGAGCCAACATTTTGTCTAGTGAAGATATTTTTTCCTTTTTATAAGAAATTATTTTTAATAATCCAACCATTAAACTTGGTATTTCTTAAAATTTAAGAGTAAATGTAAATAGCACCACTTGTTACCAAATAATGTATTGACTAGCTTAATGCTGGTGGAGCGTATACATAATCGTACCTGTTCAAGAGACTTAGATTTGATATTAGCAATTTGGAGCTAGTCCAGACAGACAAATGCATAGACTCTTATCTCCAGTTCACCAGCAAAAAATCCAGGCATGGAGAGTTCGCTCAAGTAGTAGTGGGCAAATGTGAGTGAAAAAGCATGTGAGTGAGAGCATGAAGCCCTGGATTTAAGTCCTAGTACTTGCAAAAAAATGATTGATTTTGTATCTCCTATATATATATAAATTAGTGTTTTTTGCCTTGTCCAGTATTTTAATGTACTTTTTTATCATGTTATTCTGAAGACAGTAAAATATTCACAGGAAGAAAAAGATTGAGAGCTTAAAATATCATTTTGTCACATTTCTAGTATACCTTTGAAACATCTTAGTTGCTTGAAACAAAAGCCAAGAAGCAAATCCTTATTCTTTGAAAGCTACTTGAAATAAAATGAATTTGCAAGTAGAGTTAGTAATTTGGAAGGCCTGCTGTTGGTCTGATGTGATCATACCAACTATGAAGTTATCCCCACATTGGTTTGAAATGAATACTTACAGTGTAGAAAAAGTTTTGAAAAAAAATGTGTTAAAATGCATTTCAAGGAGGTAGCTGGCAAAGTAATCACCATGATATAATCAAGAATTCTCCCTAGATATATTTGTATCCTACCAATTTATAATAGGAGTTCCAAAATATATCTTGGTGGTTCAATCCATTTTAATTCTCCTTTGCACTTTCTTTGGACATAAGAGTACAAATCAATTACTCCAATATGCCTATAAGGGAACAGCCCTAATACAACCATTGGTCTGATTTTTACTGAAGAGTAAGGTAGCATTCTGCCAATTTTAGTTGGTTTGGTTTAGGAAACCATCTCATAGCTGAGTAAGTAGTCTTTGTTTATGATGACAGAGTCCTCTGACCTCTTCTTTTCATCTTTCCTTCATTCCTTCCTTCGTTCCTTCATTCGTTCCTTTGTTCCTTCCTTCGTTCCTTCCTTCTTTCCTTCGTTCCTTTCTTCTCTTTCCTTCTTTCCTTCCATCTGTCTTTCTGTTTCTCTCCCTCTCCTTTCCTTCTCCCTTTCCCTTTCCCTCTCCTTCCCACTCTCTCTTCCTCCTCTCGCCCTCTCCCTCTCCCTCCCTCTCTCCCTGGCCACCTCTCTCTCTCACTCAGTTGTCCTTGCTAACACTTGAGACAGATATTGCATTTGCATTTTTTCTACTTGGCTGGCTTGTGACCATGATCTTCCAGCCTCTACTTCCCAGATAGCTATGATTGAAAGCATGGGCCACTATATCTGTCTTGTTCTTTGTGATAGTTTCACCAATATTTAACTGTTATCTTCCTTTCTCTGCCTCCCAAGTAACTAGCTGGGATTATAAGTGTGAGCCATCACATTTGGCCCTTTTACATTTTCTGTTCCTAGTTTCTTGGAGTGAAATCTAACAAGCACACAGTTCAGTGTAAGAAATCTAAATGGTGACTCTCCACTATATTCTTTTAGATGTGGTCCCACACTTCATGCTGTAGGCTATTTGCAAGTGGCGTGTCATAGGCTATTTTCTTTCATCCAGATGATGTTATAAATTGAATTAATTTGCCGACACTAAGCTGTCTTCATGTTCTATTTCAACAATCCAGAAGTGACAATGAAAGGGAGAGATTTCCAGGACAGAAGAGATTCCACAAGGTTCAGCCTATCCTTCCACACTGATGTTTAGCAAGTCTCCTAGAGAGCAGCTAAAGAATGCTGGAGCCTGTCTGTTAGGTATATTTATAAACGAAGGTGAATCATAGCCCATTTGAAGCAGACAGTTTGTCAGCATTTAAGAATTAAGACTTTTGGCACACTAGTAATAAAAGCAAAAGTTGCACACTCTGAAGTGGAAAGTTACAGCCTCTGATCATTGATTTCCTGCCTCTTGTTGAGAAGAAGCTGCTGAGGGCTGAAGAACACTAAGATTGAAACATCGTTTTGCACATCAGCTCCTCTGAAGAGCACATTCCACTCCAGGTCTAACTTAAATTCAGTGTTTAAATATTCCTGTCAATTCATCAAGAGTGTGTGCTTAAGTATGCAAGTAGGCATGGCAAAACTGAGTAGAAACAAGACAGCACATTAACATTTTCACGGAAAAGCAAGGGAAGAGGCCCAAGGGGTCCCTGCCCCTGTTGGCTTGTGATGGGTTAAAGCAAAACATGCTATGTGCTTTGAATTACTGGTTTTCTTTATAGTTTTCTCATTTTCTACTGTTCTCTTTTTATTCTCCTTGAAGACACTTTCAAACAAACACAAAGACCCACAATTAAGAAAGCCATTTAACTCCAAATACTGATCAGTGCAACAGTGTAAATTAACTCAGTATATACTTTGGCTTAGAATGAATGTAATGACAAACAGTTTTTTCCCCTTTCACAGCAAACTTAAATTAGGGCTGGAGATTCAGAGGAAGCATTACCTTTTTTTGGATAATGGATTTCAGAATCTCAAATATAACTATAATAACAATATTTAAGATTTAAGCTCCATCGGGAAATTATAAGGGACAACTTCAGAAAAAAAAATGCTTTTGATTCATACATTACTAAATATAGTGTGATGTCTTGCTGTAATTTGAGACTCGATTAAAATTTTGGAAGAAGGAGGAAAAACTGGATACGACCTACCATTTATTTTGTTTTATATTTGAAGGAAAATGAATCCTTTCTATGCACTCATTCTTCTAGAGATACCATTCAAAATATATATTCTTGGAGGTGGGGAAAGCTGGGGATATGGCTAATGGGTTAGACCCACATGCACAAAGCCATGGGTTCAGTCCCCAGCTCTGACACATTCACACAAAAAGAAATTAGTATGGTACTGGTGAAAGAATAGATAACTAAAATAATGAACCATATGTATACTCACATATATATAACAATATTTATATTTGATTATAAAATTATATACTTTATAATTATATATATTTTATATGGTATATATTTTACATATGTATAAGAACAAGATAATAAATAACTTTCATGTGAAACCTAATTATTAGTATATCACATTTTGTGGGAAAAAAGGTTTATGTCCTATATTTTCTATGTATTACACAAAATTGTAACCTTTTGTTGTTGCTGGTGGTGGTCATGGGGCTTGAACTCAGATCTTGGGACACTGTCCTTGAACTCTTTTTGCTCAAGGCTAGCAAGCAACCACATTCAGCCATAGTACCACTTCCTGTTTTCTGGTGGTTAATAAGAGGAAAGATTCTCACAGACTTTCATGTCTGGGCTGGCTTTGAACCACAATCCTCAGAGATCAGCCTCCTGAGTAGCTAGGATTACAGGTGTGAGCCACTAGCTCCCAGCTTTTTAGCTTTTTAAAAAAAAGTCATGGCCCAGTGACAGGAGCTGCGTTGTCTGGATGAGAGTGAATGCTGGTGCTGATATTGGCTTTGATTTTACGAAGCACTTATTGTTTGCATGATTCAATCTATTTGCAAAGCTGATGAAATTTAAATAATGGAAGAATAAATATTCTAAATATTTCATTATCTCTCACTGTTAAAATTATAGAAATGGAAAAGCCATGTCCTCCCTAAAGGATAAGTCTGGCAAAAGCAATAAAAAAATAAATAGCTCAATACAAGTATCTTTTTTTATAGAAAACTGATCTGATTTCTAAGTAACCATGAGGGGAGATTGTGAAAAAATATTACTTTTCATTTCAAACCTTAATGATGGCTGGCATCAATGCCAATCTCTTTTGCTCTTCTTTTCCTTTTCTCTAACTCATGCTAGATGCAAAAAATTGTTCACTAAGAGGAACAAACCAGAGAGAGAAGGTCTGATTTATATTTTTCCTTAAAATACTTAACTAACCACTTATAGTTTCTTAAAAACAACCACAGTCACAATTACAGTGGTCGTATTTACTGGATATCACCTTGAACAAAGTGTAAGGATTAAGGAGATGGACATTTAGTTTTCCTAATCTTTGGTGTATATCAGCCCCATTTACACATAGGAGATCTAAAGTGTATGGGAGATAAGTCACTCAACCATACAAGACACACAGAGTAGAAGTTGATTTGAAAGTGGCACCTGTGTTTGGAAATCCTGTTCACAAAGAGCATGATGACTAATAGATGAGATAAAGTATCTGCTCATGTGAAAAGATACCACAGCACAGTCAGGGAATATGTACACCAGTGTCTCCAGGGCTGAGCTCTCCATCAAAACAACTGAGGACTAGCAACAGTCCTTACTTTTCCCTTTCTTCTTTGTAAATATTTTAAAAATACAGTTGAATAGCTGTGTACATATAACATAGAAAATGATGCTAAGCAAAATGCACTCCAAGACATGGATACTAGAGCTTTTTCTTTGTTGTTGTTTTTAATGTACTATGTGCTTTTTTGTTTGCTTTGTATGTTCTTTCCCCTATGGTATATCCCCTGTTGTCACTGTATTTGATTTTGGTACCCTGGGATTGTGTATACATTTGTTTGAATTAGGGAAGGGAAGGGGAACAACAGAATGGTGAGACAAAGGACAAGGGGGAAACCAATGCAACAGCAATATACACAAGACAATATGTTGGAAATGATCTATACAACTTCTGGAGTGGGGAGTGGGAGGGAGGAAAAGTTGGAGAAAAATGAGGGAAGGGGTAACAAGTTTGACAAGTTTATTAGCTTATATATGTAGATGTAACCACTCTATACATCACCTTGACAATAACAACAACAAAATAGTTATATAAAATTAAGTAAGAGGTGAGTATCTGTGGCTCATGCCCACAGTCCTAACTACTCAGGAGGCTAGCTCAGTCAGGAAAGTCCTTGAGACTCTCATCTCCAATTAACCACCAAAAAGCTGGAAGTGGAGCTGTGGCTCAAGTGGTAGAGCATCGGCCTTCAGCATAAAAGCTGAGGAACAGCACCTATCGCTTGAGTTCAAGCCCCTGGACCAGCACACACAAATTATTATTAACAATAATAATAGTAATAAATAGGAAACATCATTTTTAGTATATTCTGTGACTTATATTTTTGAAATTATAATGCCTTCCAGGCAAATCTCAAAGTAGAGAGGAATTATAGCTTATTGGCTTTGAGTATGGTTTTAGAAATCAGCCTCTTTATTAGTTTTGAACTCATGAGCAAAGTACTTAGCCCTTACATGCTCTAATCTGTAAAATCGGTGTAATAATAGTACTTACCCATAGTATTATTGCAGGATTAAATGAGGTCATAATCCTTGTAAAACACTAAGCATTGTGCTTGGCATGTAGTAAATGCTTATAATTGTAATATTATCATCGTTATGTTTATATAAGATGTAGAGAAATAAGTCTTAATTTTTTTTTTTGGCAGTACTGTGTTTGAACTCAGGGTCTTTCAGTTGCTGCTCAGATGTTCTGCCATTTGAATCATGGCTATAGCCCTTTTTAGTTTAGTTAAATTCCCACTAAAGCCTACTGTTTTTGCCCAGGACTGGACTCACTCCACTGGCTCCTGTCTATGTCTCCTGAGTAACCAGCATGTCAGGCATGTTCCATCACACAAAGCTTATTTTTTAAAAAGTATTTTTCAAGGTGAGCGCTCTACCACCTGAGCCTCAGCGCCACTTCCAGTTTTCTGGTGGTTAATTGGAGATAAGAGTCTCATGGACTTTCTTGCCCAGGCTGGCTTTGAACCATGATCCCCAGATCTTAGCCTCCTGAGTAACTAGGATTACAGGTGTGAGCCAAGGGTGCCTGGAACAAAGCTTATTTTTTGTGATGGATTCTTGTTAGTCTGGCCTTGAATTGCAATCTTCCCTCCATCTGCCTCCCAAGTCATTAGGAATATGGATGTGAGCCAGAATACATGGTTTAATTTTATTTTAGTTTTAGATCATTTTCAAGTATGTCAGAAATCATAATGAATATTCTGCTTCTAGAATTACAGAATAAGTATTAGTGAGTTGGTGCTCTTATTTTCCTCGTTCGTTTCTTTTGTTAATACTATCACTTTTCTTATTTTCCTTTTGCTACTAATAAATCTCTCTCTCTCTTTCTCTCCTCCCCCCCTTGAAGAAAAACAACCCAGTAACAAAACAAGCATGGGTCTCTCCTTGCTTCCCTCCTCTCCAAATGGTGGCCTTGGAATCTTCCCTCTCTTCCCTCATCAGACTTCTTGTCTTTCACACAATGGTAAAGGATAGGGTCCATTGGAAGCCCAATAAAGTGCTAAAGTAAGCCAAAGCTAGGAAATATTTTCAAATGGAAATTGTAAGAAGGCTCTGTGGAGAAGGTGAATATGGGCAAAAGGTAAAAGGAAATCACTAAGAAATGCAAACTGCAAAATGACATGTAGAACTATATACTATATACCTCTTCTACTGCTTCGACTCTCCTCCTCCTCCTCTTCCTCCTTGACTTCTTCATTTTTTCTTCTTAAAATCAGTATTTACTAAATCTACAAGTAAGAGCTATTGGAAATCAAATTCTGCCACATTGATTGGTGACTCGAGGAGTCAAGTTTGCCCAGAGACAAGAATGAAAGAAACAGAAAGAGATATTGCTTTTTTCATATTTTCCTGACTGCATTATATTTCTGGATTCTAGTACTTCTAGAGGCTGGAATGCATTCTGCCTTCTGGTTTTTTTTTTAAATTAGCCCTATAATATGCTCTCATTTCCCTAACATCTTCTAGGCTATTTTGTTGTGACTGTTTGCAATAAAATAAACTTAATTTACATTCTTGACTGGCTAACTAGTACAGAACAAACATGGCAGAAATAAGCTCAAAGATTTAAGTGTAGCTGAAGGAAAAACATGTTTTCGTGAGGTTAACAGACACTTAGAGCATGAAGGAAGAGAGATTTCAGATGATGATGATTACACCAGTGATGTTGAAAATGACACTATGTCATATATTGAGGACTTTGTATTTTCCAGATAAGGGATCAGTGTAGCAGTCTCTTTTAAGGCATTTCCCAGATTCCAAACTACCCTCTGAGTTTTCTATACAAATCTAGTTATAAGGTAGAGCAGGAGGATTCTGGGAGCCATATCTAAACATGGCCTATATTCATACCCGTTTTTGGGAGGGGCAATAAGTTATATTTAGCTGCTTGCTTAGAACTAGCCCTAAACCTAGCCTAAACTGGTGAGATGAGTGACCATTCTGGAGCATCTTAACATATAGAAGCAGACACTATGTCTGCTTTCATGGTGACTTCCACCTAGATGGAGAAGGCATCTGACCCCAGGTATGAGGCTCAGTGAGAAAGTCACTCCAATGGTAACAACACTCCTTCAACGTGATTTTGTTTTTATTTTACAGAGACACTACCACATTGAGAAGACAAACTGCCAATTTCTGCAGAGTTAATAAACGACAATGATAGAATACCTTTCAAACCTAGGACTTTCTAAGTTCCTGACTTTTTCCAGCTTGATCATCCAAGCCCCATAAGTGGGAAATAGGGACATTTGGCTGCCATCTAGGGATAAGTACCAATGGCTAAGATAAGCTACTAGATACCTCAATGCAGAACTGAATAGCCAGTGCCAGAGTAAGCATCCCTACACATGGGGAGTGGTACATTTTCTTGTGAAACAATATGCATCTTTGTAAGCTGTTTGCTCACAACCATGCAAACGATGCAACCTAGAGGTATCTTCCTCCTTTTTTTCTGCCTCCCATCACCTGGTTGTCATTGTTTGTTTTGCATTCTGCTCCATTACTGCCAAGGAATCTGAGAAAAGGTAGGTGTCAGGTTTTTTAGCCTCTGAATGATGCGCAGGAGGAGAAAGGATACATTTTTAGCCATCTAGTCCTTCCTAGTTGCTATTCCTTTTTTTGCCTTTTGTACTTTGTTTAAAAGTATAACTCTTCCTACTGGTGGATCTGACATGAAGAGATTTGTGGGGGGTAGCCTGAGAATTATTGAGGATTGAATTGCCCCCTTTCTCTTAAAAATTGTAGAGGGAACTATCTGCAGCAGTTAAAAGCAAAGCGGACTTTATATGCAGATGCTTATTAACAAAAGGTGAACGAGGCTGAAACCTGATGATTGCCTATATGTTCCTCCCTGCTCCCTCCCCAACCCCCACCTGCTGCCACCCTCCAGGCTCCCACTAACTGTGTGTCACCTTCAACAAGGTATCTAACCTCAATGGTTTTTTTTCAGTGTTTTCTTCACTATAACAAGAATAATGGCTCTCCCCACTTCCTTGCCTCTAGGGATATTGTCAAAATTAATGAGACACCAGGGTGAAAGGCTTTCTACCTTTTTTCTCCTTCTGAGAATGCTAGAATATAAATAAAAGTAATATCTCTGTTTTGTGAACTCTTTTTTTCCCTTCTGTATGCCTTAATAGCATTCAGAAAAGAACTTACAGATTTTTTTTTTTTAAGCAACAGCAATTACCGTAGGTGTTCCGTATAATAAGGGAACTGTAACTGCCAGGAAAAACAAAGGAGGAACCAAAAATCTGAGTCAGAAAATGTCTGCTTACACTTTAATGGAATCAGTAGGAGGGCTGGGATAATCACAAGAAAAATATTACTGCACAGAGAGCAGATGAAGGTAGGAGGAGAAAGTAGTTAATTAAACTTGCCATCCCGAAAGTAGAAAAGGAAAAGATGCTGGTGGCTGACAGGTTGCTAGAGTGTTCTGAGACCCATTGGGGAGAGAAGACGGAGATAGGAGTGCAAAATGTTTATGGTCTTTATAGTAGAACTGGAATGTTCTCACAGAATAGGCAAACTCTAATAAGATCCAAATGTTTTCAGCCATTTATCTGATTATTTAACCTAATGAATGGTCTGTTCACATAGACAATAGGCATTCATACTGAGTGTGTCCATTCAATGGAATAGAATCCCCTGATTTTGAAGGATGTTCATGCTATAAAAATGTACATCCTGGAATGAGGATTTAAGCCAGTAGTAGAGCATAGAACTAGCACACATGATAAGATTTATAGTTTGCTACCTGTAGCTGATGGTTTTCTAAATAAAGCTGTTTCCAGGGATAGAAAACACATAATGTTTCTGGTGACTTTATAGTCCTGTTCATATAAATATATTTTTTATTTTATTACATATAATATATAACATATAAAATAATTGTTTCTTTGCTTAGACTAATTCATTTAAGAATATAAGGTAGAAAATACTGTGTGGGCACAGATAGTTTTTAACCTGTTATTTTTTTCTGGTCCAGATTTGATCCTCTGTACTCACTTACTGAGCTGTAGATATATTGATACAACACTAGAATTGATCATTTTGGGGATTTGACTTGGCCAAGATGAGAAAATATAGCTGTACATGAATCAATAGTGAGAATACAAGACAGGTTAAGCAAATCTGGAATATATGGGAAAAAATAATATGATGCTATAGTATAACTCCTTTGAAAAATTAACAAGGAGTTCAGCAAACTGAATGTCAGAAAATGGAAATGTGTTTTTACTGAGATGGTGGAGACGAGTAGGAGTGGAATGGCCAAATGAAAAGAGAAATGAGGGATGAATGAAGCCATAATACTTAATGTACCTATGTAAAGACTGAGCTAGGAAATTCGAAGACATGGCTGGAGCTAAAATAAAAAAGGGGTGGAGAGGGATGGAAGGAGTGATTCTGCTCAAGATGCATTGTGTACATCAACTAAAATATTAAATTAATACCCCTTCTCACAACCCCTTTGAAGAAGACTTTTAAAAAGAAGGAAAAACATAGTTGAGTTAACACTTTGAGAAATTTTGGTTTCCATGAAATAGCAAGGTGCAGAGTAAAACAAGGAGAGTAGGATGCTGTCCTGAAAGAAATGCAAAAGGAAATTATTGTATTAATTATCTACCACTGTGGTACAAATTACCTCAAACTTAGTAGCTCACAACAGCAATCATTATCTCAGAGTTTCCATGGGTCTTAAGGCCAGACACTGCTTCATCAAATTCTCTTTTTTAGGGCCCTATACACCTGCAATCATGGGTTCTCATCTGAGGATTGACTGCTGAGAAATCTACTTACAAGCTTGTTCAGGTTATTAGAGTTATTTCCTTGCAGTTGTAAGAGTAAGGGCCCTGGCTTTCACTTTCATTGAGCCCCCTCTAGTTCATAGAAACTGCCTGCAGTTCTTTGCCTTGTGAGCAGCCCCAATATGTGGCCACTCTTCACCAAACTAGCACAGGGAGAGGTTAGCTAGAACACTACACCATCATCATGACCAGGTCCCAAGGGTTACAAGGAAGTAACAGACTCCACCTGTGACTGAAAGAGAAATTATGTAAAACATGAACACCTGGAGATGAGGACTATGGGTTCACTAAGAATCCATCCACCTTAATTGGTAAAGAAAGAACTCAGTCTATCAGGAAACTGACATTTCCAAGGATACCAGAATGAAGCAGATGCCAATGTTCCATAAATCCAAGTAGGGAATAACAGAACGACTGTTGTGATCATTGTGTCATTTGACTGATAGAGACACTGAAACCTTTACATCTGGCTGATGTAAAGCTTCAGGAATTTATATTAAATGAGGAGAGAGAGATTATTTTCTAAGTAGGTTAATACATGACAAGATGCTGTTTACCAGGTAATGGAATTGGAAAAAGTAATAGGAATTATGAGTGGAGCCGGTTATGTTACTTTTGCATCTACTTCCAGTTCATAAGCATTTGTCTTTATTCCTTTTAGTTCTTTTATTGGGGGGGGGAGCATATCAGGGCTTGAATTCAGGACCTTGCCCTTGGTTGGCTTATTTGCTCTACCATTTAAATCCAGTTCTGTCTTTTCGCTGATTATTTTGGAGTTGGCGTCTCAGAGACTTTTCATCCTTTGAATCTGAATCCTCTGGAGCTCAGCCTTCTAAGTAGCTGTGATTACAGGAATGAACTACCAGCATCCAGCAGTATTTCTTTATTTTTAAATTTATTTTGTTCCTTGGAAACAGAGGGGAAATACATAAATATGTACCTAATAAATAACATAGATTGATTGTTCATATGTTTGGACTTATTCGTGTTTCCCTTTTACTATACTTTCTATATTTCTTGTCTATATTTTGTATGAATGATCAAACTGTCTCTAATTTGTTTTTCCCTGTTTACCATCTTACTTTCATTTTGTTGATGTGTTATATTTCATTGCATAAAAATGCTATAGCTGATTTACTCATTCATTCATCTGAAGGGCCTATGACTTGATTCTAGCTTTTAAAGCTGGTAAATAGCCATTGTTTACATTTGCCTATATATTTTTTGAAAGCATCTCATTTTTTTCTGTTCTGTGGTTTGAATTCAGGGTGTAATGCTGGCAAACCAAGTCATAATGCTGGTTAAGCAAGTGTTCTGCCACTTGAGCCACAACTCCTACCTCTTTTGCTTTAGATATTTTTCAGATATAATTCCACAATTGTTTCCCCGCCCCCCAAAATGGCCTTGAACCTTGATCTTTCTATCTGCTTCCTGAGTTGTTGGATTACAAGAATGAGTCACTGCACCTGATCTAAATATATGTTTATGTAATCTGGCCTAGACAAATACGTAGAAAATATGAATGTCTAAAATACAGCCAATTATAGTTTATGTACCTGGTAAATGATATAATACTCTCAGTACTTAAAAATGGCCTCTAACAATAATTCAAATAAACATGGTGAGTATATGTTATAGTTGTTTTAAAACTGTTTTCTTACCTGAGTTTTTCAGGATTTAAAAAATTTTACTGTATTATTGTTTTAGAGTTGATATACGACAGGGTTACCTTTACATAAGGCAGGTAATAAGTACATTTCCTTTCACATAATATCATCTGTTCCTTCATTCTCTCCATTCCCCTACCCCCACCTCCACCCATGAGTTGCATAGTTCCCTTTCATCAATGTCCAGTGCAACCAGCGTGCTCTTAAAGAGAGAAAATATGACACCTTTGAAGTATTCAGTTTGTTTTACAATATTAACCTGGGGGAAAGTTTTCACTCATCATTTTAAAATCAAGTAAACTAAAAAGAGCAAGAGGAAATTAAATCTGTGGTTTCAAATCCCAGTATCCATAAGGCCTTCTAATGAGGCAGAAAATCAAGCACTGGGTTTCAAATAATCCTGCTCTGAAAGCATTGGTTTAGGAGAGTGGGTAGAAGAGCAGGAAGCCCCTATGTTTTGCGCTGTTTCCTTCCTGCAGAGCCTGTGCGAACTCTCCTAAGATCCCAGTCTCTGCCTCTCCAACAAGATTTCCATTTTCTCCTTCCACTCTCCCTCCCTTTTCTCTTCCCTTCTCAAGTTACATTGTTTGGGGAGACCAAATAGGAAAAATGTTTAGGGCAATATGGTAAAAATTGCTATGATGAAGTCTGATATTTTAGTTTACTTCTTCCTCCATCGTAAACCTAAACACAAACCAAACAGCACCAAAACAACCAAATATAAACAAACATCCTATTTATTAATGAGATTCTGGAGCCCTACCCTTGCAGCATGTTTATTGGGAGCAGTGGTACTGACAGCTGCTTTGTCAGAGTAAACAAAGATTTGTGTGTGTGTGTGTGTGTGTGTGTGTGTGTGCGCGCGCGCGCGCGCGCGCGCGCGTGCCAGTCCTGGGTCTTGAAATCAGGGCCTGGAACTGTTTCTTAGCTTTTTTTTTTTAATCTCAAGGCCAGTGTTCTACCACTTGAGCTAACACTTCCAGCTTATTTTGCCATTTAATTGAAGATAAAAGGCTTCCAGACTTTCTTGCCTGGGTTGGCTTTGAGCCACAATCTTCAGGTTTTAGTACTTCTTGAGTACCAAGGATGCCAGGCATGAGCCACCAGTTCATTTTTTTCAGTGCTTTGATCTCACAACCAATTCTGAGATTCCTAGAGATCTAGGTTACCTCTGAGCCCTTCATCAAAACAAAAGAAGAAATACAATGTTCTGGCTAGCTAGGCTTCAAGGTTAAAAGTACACCTGGCTTTCACATAAAGAACTCCTGTACTAAACAAGTCCTTTTAAAATCAGCCCCTTTCAAAGAAATAGTTCACTTCCAATAACTAAAATTGTAGTGGAATCAATTTTGAGATTTTCTTTGTTTTGTTGCTTTGGAAATTCAAACTGGCCGCAAAAGGAAAATCTTTAAGACAGTCCAACAATGAACGTTGGGACACAATGAAGCAGGAATGGTGGTCAGGAGCAGCTTACATGGATAGCTGGAGTTTATTATATAACATTCATCTTGTCCTTACTTGGGATAGTCCTTGTTAGACGCCATGTGTGCAGTTATTCCTGCCAAGAAGCCAACGGTGTAGCTGTCTTTTATTGACCTCTATGTTGTTAGTTGCCAGGTGGTTGAATGCATGTATTCACTTCAAATGGTTTTTTTTCTTCTTTTTATCTGTGTATTTTTTAAAAAATGTCTCAGTAGGTAATATAGGATTATAAAATGAAACAAAAGCAATTCATAGGAAAATGCAAATGCTGTTACTAGAAATGGTCTACTACTGTTTCTAATCATTAGAAATACCCAAATATCTAATTAGCTATTCTAGTTATGTCAGTATTTCTCTTTTATTTATGTTTAGTGTCTAGGAGATAGATGTACCTTAGCTTTCTTGGTCAAGGCTGAACTCTATCACTTTGAGCCACACATCCACTTCCAGCTTTTGCTGATTAATTGGAGATAAGAATATCACTGACTTTTCTACACAAGCTGAATTTGAACTTCCATTCTCAGCCACTTGAGTACCAGGATTACAGGAGTGAACTACCTGCATCAGGCTCCAATTAGCTATTCTTGACTAATACATTGTCTCTCTCTCTCTCTCTCTTTTTTTTTTTTTTTTGTCGGTCATGGGCTTGAACTGGGCTTGGACATTATCCCTCAGCTCTTCTGCTCCAAAGCAAGCGCTCTACCGCTTAAGCCATAGCACCACTTCCGGTTTTCTAGTGGTTTATTGGAGATAAGAATCTCACGGACTTTCCTGCCCTGGCAGGCTTTGAACTGTGATCCTCAGATATCAGCGTCCTTAGTAGCTAGGATTACAGGTGTAAGCCACTGGCACCCAGCTTACATTGTCTCTTTATATTGACATAATTTATTTTTATCCTCCATTTGTTTAACAAACACTTTCTTAATGGATACCTGTGACATACTAGACAGTGTTCTCCAATGAATACATACCATCCTCATAGAATTCCAGTCTATGAAGCCAGTAGCTGGTGATCAGTGGTTAAACAACAACAGCAAACAAACAAAGATGGGAGGATAAGAGGTTCAGGGGATACACCTAGGAAAGGCTTAGTAAATCATCTGCTTTTCTGGGCAGCAGTTTGTGCCTATAATCCTAGCTACTCAGGAAGGAGGCTGAAATATGAGGATCGTGTTGTCAAGCCAGTCTGGGCAGGAAAGTCTGTGAGACTTTTATCTCCCATAAACTACTCAGAAAAAGATGGAAGTCGATCTGTGGCTCAAATGGTGGATTGTTAACCTTGAGGAGAACACTCTCAGGACAGTGCCCAGGCCCTGAGTTCAAGCCCCAGGACCTGTACTAAAAAAATAAAAGCACAAAAACAAACAAAAACCCACATTTGCCTCCTGAGCTCTTTCAAGCTTTTGAAATAAGTGTATTCTGTAATACTAGAGTAAAACTAAGCCATATCTCACAAAACAGTTTGACTAAATAAGAGATGTGACAGTCTTCTTCAAATCATTGAAGGGCCCTAATGTTAAGAAGCATTAGATCTATTTTTCTCAGACTCCAGGTAGAAGTTCATGGAACAATTTTGTGACAGTGGCCATAATTTGGAAATAGAATTGATTCCCTCCTGAGGCATGTAGCAAGGTGTCCTGAGGCTGTTTAGATTTCTTTGTTTTAGCCAGAGATGACTAGAAATAAGCGCATCTCCTGTGAGTTTGAGTTGACCTTTCAGCTTCCCTTCTATCCTACTGGTTGCAAAGTAAAAAGTCTCAACATAAAAAGTCTCAACAAGACAGTAGCTTTCATATACTTTTATATAGGGGTGCGGGCTGTGACTCACATCTACCATAATCCTACCTCCTTGGGAAGCAGAGATCAGGGGATCACAATTCAAGGCCAGTCCAGCCCAAAGTTCACAAGAATTGTTCTTAACGAATGCGTGGGATCCCTAGTGGGCAGCTGTCATCCTAACTACGAGGGAAAGTAGAACTAGGAGGATGGCAGCCTGCCCAACCTGGCCTGGGCATAAAGTGAGACTCTATCTCAAAATCAATGCAAAAAGAAATAAGTGTATCCTGTAGAATATGCTAATAGAATAGCTTTAGTGTTAGGACATCTGCTTAGCAAGTGGAGAGGGCCCATCACCACAAAAAGTTTTATTTGTATAAATTAACTGATTTTATAAACACAATTGCAAATTATTTAAGACAAATAATAGAGAATAAAATGGAATGAGAGTTTGATTTTCAAGTTACTATCTTTGACTTTCTTGGCTTTAGATGAAACAGGATGGTATGTCTCAAGAGTTGGAACTGGAGGACTGAGTAGAATAGCAAAGAATCATCTATTTTTAGCATTGTGTGTTCTAAATGTTGTTTTGCTGTGCTGAAATTTGCAGAAGTTTAGTTCACAGCACCATTATAAGACAAATAATTCAACTTACCATTTCAGTCAAAATAGGCATCGTTTGTTCCTCTGGCACGAAGCATAGTTACATGAGGCAATGTAAAAAAAAAAAAATAGAAATGATGTCCTTGTATTCTCCAGTGTTGGCTGTTAGAGAGACAGCAAATATGCTTTAATTAAGCCAGACTCTCTAAAACAAAGTTCCTTTCTGCCTGAATTATAGCTTCTGGAATGTAAATAATTGAACATAGTCACTGATGACTAATATATACTGTGAAAGATTGCAAAGCATATACTAGGCACATGAAAATGTCAGTGTAAGCTTCACAAATTGTTCATTTTTATGAGTTATATGCCATCTTTCTATAAGATATATTCTAGGTCTTTAGTTCTCATTCATATAAGCATTACTTTGATGCCTACTATGTGTACAAAGCACTGCTAGACACTCTGGGAAATGTGAAAATAGACCAAATAAGTTACTGCTTTACTTGGTGACTACCTATTAGAGTGAAAAAATGAGACAACTCTATAGAATCTAAAGTAATATGAGCTAAGAACTTAGGAGAAGAGATGCAGAATTAACTGTATTGTTTTCTCAGAATCCTTGAAACAGCATTTTAATGTGTGAAAGTCATTATAATGTGTGAAAAAGATTATCAAACCTTAGGGGAGGGTCCATATTTAGGAGGTGAGAAGAAGGTTTGTTAAAGATATCAGAGCAAGAGTAGTAGGTGATATGGGCTGGGGAGTGGGGGATAATCTAGTATAGCTACTGATTGAGGGATGTGCATTTCAAAATAAGAGGGTAAATTTCAAGTCTTCACATCATACGAAAGTAAAATATGTGAGGTAAATGGTATGTTATTGAGCCTGGACTATTCATTATACAATGCATTCTAAAATCATAGCAGTACCCTTTTTATTCTATAACACAATAAATCAGTGAAAGTATATATATAAATATTAGGGATTTGACAGAGATTATCTAATTTTCCAGCTATCTTATTAATTTTTTACTCAACATCTGTCATTACCATTGAATTCTAGAGAAGTGCATTATTTAATTATCCAACAATCTTATTAGTTTTTACTCTATATCCATCGTTCACATTTTTAACTAAAAAGACATTGAATTTTAGAGAGGTGCATTTCGCAAAGAACCAGTAAGCAGAGCCAATCACATTGTGTTAAAGTCTCAAGGAGGATCCCGATGGACAGACACTTCCTGAATGGTATGTAGGCGATGGGGCCTATTAGAAAAGCGTTTGACCACTCATCCTAGGTTTGTGTTTCCTGATTTTAGCCTTTGGCAAGACTTGCCTCTTACAGTTTAATGTGTAGGATCACATTTCATACTCCTAACTATGCTTGTCACTTACCACCTTGTACCTAGAGCTCTTAAATAACTGAGTTGAATCATATTATAGGTTGGGCATAAAGAAAGCCTTCTAAAATATTTCAAGAGTCATGAGAGACCCTTCAACAGCTGCTAGCATTTCCCTGTTTGCTTAATATAAATGTAAGATTAATGTTTTGAACCTGAATGGTACTTTGGTTTTTAACACCTTTTATTTGTTAATCATTGGGCTGGTTATGTTTATTCTTACAGCTACAGTATTAGATAGATATACTATAAAAATTCCCATTTTTGATGAAAATGACCTACACTTTGGAAACATTAATAGACAAATTAGTGGAAAAATATATGCATACATATTTACACACATAAATTTCGGTGTCTATATACACACATGTATATTTATATACAGGAACACTTGTGCATGTTTTAGGTCCAAGTGTTTATATATGTATGCATGTGTATGTGTATATACACAGACATATGCACACACACATATGCACACATACATCTATGTATAGAAGAGTGAGGAGCTCTCCATATGAGCTTGATTTGGGGCTCTAAAAAGTAAAAGCCAGAAGGAGAGAAAAACCCCATGATTAGGAGGTTTAGCAGAAGCACTAGCTAATCTTGGTTGTCATGGAGATTTAGATACTGTGAAGGAAGGGTAGCAAGTAAGATTAGATACTCATACAGTTCACAAATGGTAAAATGGTAACAATAACAAGCCACAGGGCCTTGGGAGAGAGATCTAGAGAAAATTGGAGCCAGAGGATGAGGTTGGAGAATTTGACTTGGAAACCCAGCAGACAATGTGTTTATTTTATTTTATTGTAAAGATGCTGTACAGAAGGTTACAGTTATATGAGTAAGGCAGTGACTGCATTTCATGTCAAGCATTGCTAAAGACAATGTTTTTGAAAGAGTTTATGATGAATGCTAATTGCTTACTGTATCTTTTCCCTCCTGAAAACTAGTACCTCTGACAGTTTGGGGTTTGGAATAGGCAGCTCTGGTCAATAAGCCCTGAGCAGAAGTGACATGTAATATTTCCATCCCATGATTTAGCTGCTGGTAATAGACTCTCCAGAGCTCTGTTTGCTTGCCCTCCCAGTGATTGGTAATGATTGACAATGTCCACTAGCTTACATTCCCTAGTATCAAGATGAGGTGAGCCTTTTCTGTGACCTGAAATAGACTTACAGTGAGTAAAGGGTGAGCCACGGGTATTGAAAGGCACGTATATTACTTGGGAGATGGGGGTAAGAGGTCCAGAGCTGTAAGTTAGTTCAGACAAATGCAGGTGACCCTGTCTGAAAACAAAACTAAACAAAGCAAAATGCCTTGGTACTTACATGAAGTGGAAAAGCATTAACAATTGTGAAACCCTGGGGTCAATCTCCTGTATTTTCACGATGAATAAAAAAACACAATGATGATGATGATGATGATGATTTTAATTTCAGTGTTACCTAGCCTATTCTGAGTACTACATCTAATTAAAGACAAGGCTTTACAGGCTGTGTATGAAAAGTTTTCCAGTTATTTCATGTCATAAATCATCCAACTGTAAAGTGGCATGAAATAACAAAATATCTATTGTGATTAATTCCTTGGGGCAGGGGATTCTAGTGGGGCTAACTCTTCAGTCTCACAGTGGCTGGGACCTCACTTGGCTGGGTTAGAACAGTCTGGTGGTTTATTTACACATATGCATCAGTCTTGAGCTAGGAGGGTAAAAGGATGGGCTTGGGAGTATTAGCTCTCACAGCATGACTCCGGTGGCTTCATCATCCAGTGCTTTCTGTACTCCAGTGACCAGAATTTGAGAGCAACAAGAACATTGTGATTATGGACTGGAAGTGGGGGAGTGAAGGAGGTTAAAAATTAAACTTCACAAAAAATGAAACTGTCAAAAACAGCAGCCATATTTTCCCCCAAAGATACCATGGAAATGAGGGAGAGTTTAGAGAACCAAGGAAGAGAACTGCTCTGTAGTGAGACCAGCTCATTCCATAACAACAAGATGAGCTCTGCAGAGCATTCTGGAGCTTAGAATATGCCATCCCTGCCCTAATTTTATGCAAGCCTCTCAATTATTTTATAATGTCATACAGAACAGTTGCTTTCAAAGAACACAAATGACAAAAATAAAGCTGCATAGGAATGTAACTAAGTGGCATACCACTTAACGATAGAAATTTACATTTATGGATTTTTTAAAAAATTATCTCAAAGTGTACCAATGTTTAGCAGTGACCAGGTACTCTGTCAGGTGCCATGAATTTTCAAAGGCAAGTTAAATGTCGAAGGCTGAAACACACAAGGGCTTAGTGACATCTTCAGGGGAATTTAGTTCAAATATTGAGAAGATAGGATTTCAATTGAAACTTAAGGAGTGTAGAAAAAGGGAGAAAATCTTCCCATCATAAACAAAGACACAAAATATGTGTATGTATGCTCAGAATTTCTTCCACAAGAACCAGGTGTGGCAGTGGAGGAGGAGGTAGAACAGGAAGCTAAAATTGCCCCTCAGTCGATTTATCTCAAAGTATATTCAGCCTGCCTAAGATGTCTTTGAGGAGTTTGAAACAGAATATATTAAATGTTTTCCACGTACAAATCGTTTTCCATCTCTGAAGCCTATTTATTCATCATCACATTTCCATGATCTCCTGACTTTCATGAAGGTCATTTGTTCGTGAATGGTTTCATTCTCAATGAACGGTTCTCTCTCTGGTGAGAACCTGCCTGACCTTCTGGTAGTCTTTACTAGTGATGTATCTCCACAAATTATTACTGTTATTATTGTTATTGTTATTATTATTGATTATTATTTTGTCAGTACTGGATTTTAACTCTGAGATTCATACTTAAGCATGTCCTCTGTTACTTGAACCATACCCTCAGCCATTTTTTTGTTTTGTTTCAGCTATTTTTCAGATATGGTCTTACGTTTTTGCTCAGCATGCCCTCAAATAATGGTACTTCTTTTTTTTCTTTTCTTTTCTTTCTTTCTAATTTTTATTTTTAGAATTATAGGAATAAGCCATCCAACCAGTCTCATGTAGACAATTAAATGGGTGATAGATGACTGAGCTTTTTAAGTAAGGAAGAGTACATTTCTTTTTTTTAATTTTTTATTGTGAAAATACTGTACAGAGGGGTTACAATTACATGGGCAAGATAATGAGTACATTTCTTATGAAGCATTGTAGCCTCCTTCTTTGTTTCCCCTTCCCATCCCTTCCCATCCTCCCCCCACCCCCCACGTAATTCTTTTTTAAATAATGTCACCTTGTCCCTCTCTCTCTCCCAGTTTTTCCCTTCCATCCCTACCCACAAGTTGTATAACTCATTTTCAACACACTGCCTAGTGTCATTGCTATATTTGTTCACCCTTATTCCCACCATTTACCTTCCCAAAGACAGATAAATGACCATATGAAAGAAAAAGAAAACAAAAACAGCAGCAAAGAAAAACAACCTCTTTTTCCATTTCCTGAAGTTCATTGCAATAAATATTTTATATGATCAGTTTTACATAGGTATTGTACCTTTGTGTTCCTCTCCTAAGAATGTCCTCCTTTGGTCTTTGTGTGAATGCCTAGCGACCTGTATAATTTATCATATCCTTGTGTATTTTTTATTTTTATTTTTTTATTTACCATTCATATTTACTTGTAGATTTATAGGTACACTCTAGTTACCACAAAATAAGAAAACCAACACATATTTATTTGGGTCTGCCTTACTTCACTTAACATAGTTTTTTGCAACTGGAATCTCAGTGTTTTGATTTGCATTTCTTTTATAAGCAGAGATGCTGAGCATTTCTTCATGCGTCTATTGGCTATTTTGAACTTTTTAAACGTGTTCTCCTTCTGTCTTTCTTGTTAATTTTACTGTTATTTAGTGGTTTTACAAAGAGGTTACAATTCTACAAATCAGGTTATGAGTCTAAGGCATCCCTTCTACCATTCTTCTCCAGCTTCTTCCCCTATCCCTACCCTCAAATCCTGGACATAATTTTTACATAATGTACATTGAATATAATGACCAAATATGCTTGCCCTTCCTGCCTCCATTCGTTTGTGTCCCCCCAACCCTCATTGCCTTCTACCCCCAACATGTTTCCACTTTCTGGTATTCATTTTGTTAAATAGTTCATTCGTTGATCAGAAAAGTTACACCTTTGGACTCCTCCCTTAAATCTAACATTCTTATTTATTTTCTTTGTGTGTATATGTTAGGGAGCATGTTTGTATTTTAGATCTAGCTTCCACATATGAAAGAAAAACATAATGTCTTCTTGGTCTGTCCCCCAAAAAGCAATATATTTTTATGTTTCCTGTGTAGCTGGGATCACAAACCTCAGCCATAATGCTCAATATACTAGTCAAGATGGGGTTTGACTAAATTTTTGTCACGGCTGACCTCAAATCACAATGTCACCAATCTCCAGCTCTAAAGTAGCTGGGACTAAAATGTGAGCCTGTACAAGGAAGAAAGAATTATTCAAGGAAAAAATACATAACTGGTAGCTGACTCCCTAAAATAACTCTATGGTAATATAACTCTAAAACAAATTAAAGAAAATCTCTTCTAGGCTGATTTTCAGAAGGATCACATTCCAATTCAATTTTTACAACTTCTTTCCAAAACAATCCATTTCTCATCTTTTCTCTTTTCTGCTTTTCTCCCATTCCTCAAAAACATTCAAAATCCATTATCTATGTGTTTCCTGTTAGCCACCATTATATGCTCTCTGGTTATAGCAAAAGGGATTAAAGGCTTCACACTTACAGTGAAATATTGCACTTAGAGTAAAATATTATCTCAGCAGGATTCTGTTACGTAACTATCCTTGACCATCAGAAGAGAGAGAGCATGAACTTATTAAATAGAAATGATTTGAACTAGTATTGCTAAAGATATTTAATATATTACATAAAGAGTTGAATGGAGCTAGCATATGGATCTGATATCATTTCGTGCTCTGTACAGGAAATCACTTTCTTGCCTAAACATTCAAATTCTTTGAGGTTACTACAGCATGGGGAGAATTTTGGACCCACAGAGAGAATGTAATGATTAAAAGGAGAGTGGATACTGTTCCAAACAATAAGGCATCACATCACAATGCCAACAGGTCATGGCATACCAGCTGAGCGTAAAGCCTTCTGTAGAATTCAATTGAGTGGGGCATAATAAAGATACAGTACTGCCAAAGAAAGATCCATAGTTGAATCTTACATATTGTGTGTGTGTGTGTGTGTGTGTGTGTGTGTGTGTGTGTGTGTGTGTGTGTGTGTGTGTGTGTGTGTGTGTGCGCGCGCAGATCCTAGAGCTTGAACTCAAGACCTGCATGCTATCCCTGATGAGCTTTTGGTTTTTATATTTTGCTCAAGGCTGGTCCTCTACCACAGCTCTTCCTCCTGGTAGTTAATTAGCCATGAGTCTCACAGACTTTCCTGCCTGGACTGGCTTTGAACTGCAACTCTCAGGTCTCAGCCTCTTGAGAAGCAGGGATTACAAGCTATTGAGCTATTGTTACATGGCTCTTGAATCCTATATTTTGATTAAAAACAAAGGTATAACTAAAACCAACTAGTAAGAGCCCTAAAAAAAGGAAAAAATACACTATATCATTTTAAAGCTTCACAAGCATCATGGGGAACACATGAAAATAGTGCTATCCTATTAATAATAATTAGACAATATATGAAGTAAACGATACATTTTTATGGTAAAAGTGTGGGTTTAGTTAATTTAAGTAAATGTTTTTGCCATTTTTCTAAAATTCCCAAGGAGTCTAAGTTTTAGAGTCTGTTAAATATAGATTTCCTATATGAGATTACACATATTTTATGGTCAAGATTCTACTGTTTTGATTGATAAAAACCAATGGGGAAGCTGGTCCCCACTGACTTACTCCTGTAATACTAGATATAGCAGGCTGGGATATGAGGATCATATCATGGATTGAAGCCCACCCAGGCAGGAAAGTCTGTGAGCCTTATATGCTATTAACCATCAAGAAGTTCAAGTGGTAGGATATCAGCCTTGAGTGAAAAAGCTGAAAGACAATGCCTAGGCTCTGAGTTCAAGAACTGCTACTGGTAGACAGAATAACAACAAAAATTTTAAAAGATAAATAAAACCAAGAGAGAAGTAAATAATAAAATCAAGTCTGTATGAACTATGTTCATGTTGTTAAATTTGATACTAATTTGAGACTCAGAAAGTACAAATAATTTGACCTGTGACATCTACAGAAGTAGTAAAAAAAAAGAACCTGTATCCACGTATGAGATTTACTGGCACTCATGTTCAAGCTTAGGAAATACCTTACCCTTGAGCCTATTGAAGATCTAAGGCATTATTCACTGTAATTACTGCGGAGCAGACTTCCTGTATTTACTCACTGGTAATTTTTGCTCTGGATATTGAGAACCTCTGATATTTGACTATAATGTCAATCTCACATTGTTTTATTTTTTCCCATTTATGCATTTAATGATGAGTGCCACAAGATCTTAGAAATGATATTGTTGAAGATAGCTCTTTTCACTTCAATATCTAAGGAATATATTCAAATACTGCCCATTCAGCCTGCTTAGAACCAACTATCCTGTCTGTTTCACTCAAGTTGTTTTTGCTGAATATGTGGTTGAAAATGATATTCAGTAAGAATATTCAGTAAGAAGGTAATAAATGTTAGAAAGTGCCATCTGTCTCTGAAAGGTCATTTTGGTTCAGAGGAGTCATGGTTTCTGCTTATTATATAATTATGCCAAAGTTTATCTGCAAGGATGAATAGGCAACTATTGCTCCATTTTCAACAGTTGTGACTATGGAAAAAGGAATGTATTTCAAGACTTTCAAATTTTAATAGAATACATGTCTTGGAACTACACACATTTACGATGTGTAGCTAGAAAGGTATTTTCAACAATTGTCACTTTTAGGATTGACATTAGCTGAAATGTCTTTAATATGTTCACATGATAGAAAATTATGCATCAAAATGTTCCAGGCCAAGTTTTTTTTTAGTATGCCCAGGAAAATAAAAGTTCTTTTGAAAGAACTTTCTATCTTTTGATTCAAATTTTTGGTAGATTGCAGTTATAATATTACCAAGAACATGACAAAGACATGAACTATTTTCAAGGGCAATTGACATATTAGTACTGTAGCCAAAATGACTAAATCAAAGCATAAATAAATCAGCCTAAGAAACATGGACATAATTAGACTAATTGCTGAGTTTTGCATAACTAATCAAAAAAACTATAATTTAATGACTTAAGGATAAAATACTCCATAATATTAAACAATTGTACTGGAGTTAGGAACAGTAAAATATCATATATATATATATGTATATATATATATAAAGACAGAGAAAGAAAATTATATATACATATACTTACAATGACCATATATACAATTACACATTCTGCAGACATATGATCACATCATTAAATATATTTATAATTAAGATTTCTTTATTAAAATATATAGGATAAAATGTAATGCATATGCATAGGTGTACATGTGTGTATATCACTGTATATAAAGTTACTGATCAGAAGTACTACCAATTAAGGGTATATTTCAAATGTACAGACATGAGTTTTATGGGATGGAAGATATACAGGTCCTCAAATGTGCCTAATAATGAGAAGAAGAAAAAAATCTAGCGTGGAGTAGGTAACTTGGCCTTTTAAAATTCTTCTAAGATCTAACAAGGAGGTCTGGCCAGTATTCAATAAATGGTGTCAAAAGATTGATAAAGTCAGTTCATGCCTATAATCCTAGCTATACAAGAGACTGAGATTGGAGGATCATGGTTTGAAGCCAGCCTGAGCAGGAAAGTCTGTGAGACTTTTATCTCCAATAAACTACCAAAAAGCTAGAAATAGAACTATGGTGCAAATGGACCTGAACAGGGACAATGCTCAGACCCTGAATTCAAGTCCCAGGCTGGTAAAAAGAGAAAAAAATGGTGATGATTTGAGTTTGTGGAGGAAGGCAGAGAACGTTTTCAAGACAAAGCCACAAGCAATGCATGGTGGATGGCCACATAATGATTCCAGATATGTGCCCGTAAGTCAGCATCCCAGAGAAAGAAACGGACCCCGAAAGCTGAGCTAACGCCCCTGGGTTCTAGTCATAGCAGGGAATAATGCTCTTGAAGCTGGAGCAGCTGCTGCTAAAAGAGTGAGATCAGTTAGACCTTGATTATAATCTAGTCTGTCCCAAATGCTTGTCATACATTATGACCTCTTCAACATTGTTCACCTCTAAAGTCCAGGGTTTTCTTTTTCATTAGTAAATTAATGGAAATAACTATATTTAGTTCAAAAGAGGGACTGGTGAGGTTAAGAGGAAAGGGTGAAGACAAATGGATAGGAAGAGTAGGCAGATGCAGTCATAACTTCAATGTACAGATGTGAGAATGGAACCGGGTAACCTGAGAGGATGTGTGCAGCTGACAGAGATGGGGGATAATGATAGAAGGGGTGACATTGATGAAGATTCACTGTACTCACAATCTGCCATGTTGGATTGAAACCTTGTTGTACAACTACATAAACACTTTAAAAAAATATTGAATAGGAAGATAAGACTTGATAATCCTGGGTTCAATCCCCAGGACTAAAAAAAGAAAAGATGAAAAAATACAGTTTAAAAAAGGAGATAATTAGAAGTATTATGGGAAACAGTATTAAGAATGTCATGAAATGTACTCATTGCTATACTTATATAATTGTACATCACATTAATAATAATAATAATAATAAAAACTTAAAAAAAAAAGAATGTCATGATGGAGTCTGGAATCCTAGCTTCTCAGGTGGCTGAGATCTAAGGATTGTCCTTCAAAACCAGACAAGTCAGGAAATGGAGCTGTGGCTCCAGTGGTAGAATATTATCCTTGAGCAAAAAAGGTCAGGACAGCATCCAGATACTGAGTTCAAGTCCAGGACCGGCACACACACACACACACACACACACACGTCCTCATGGGAGGGATAGGTCCTGGGGATAGGTTCCTTGGTTTGGAAGGTAGTTTGTGACTGGGCAAATTCGCTGCCTCATTTTTTTTTCTTCATGTCATTTTTTGTTATAATATAGATGGTGCACAGAGGGGTCACAGTTACACAAGTGAGGTAATGAATATATCTCTTTTGGGACAATGTCACCCCTTCTCTTGTTCTCACCAAGTTTTTCCCTCTCATCCTCACCCACAAGTTGTATAGTTCATTTTCAATATAGTGTCTAGTTGGTACCACTGCTGCATTTGTTCACTTTTTGTCCCTCTATTTCTGTGTACCCCCTTACTCCCAGAAAGACAGAAAAATGAACAAATGAGAGAAAAGAAAACAAAAAGAGCAACAAAGAAAAAGCTATTGCCTCCATTTCCTGGAGTTCATTTCTGTAAGTATTATTTTATATGATCAGATACTTATGCACATTGCATAAGTTTGTTTGGTTGCATCCTCCTCTGATCTTACTGTGTATGGTCTGCTCCAATTTCTTCCTGTCTATGGGAGCAAAGCATAATGTACTGACTCCGTTAAATTCTGTAAGAATAGTGTCAGCCCTGTCATTGTAACCAATAAAGTGAATGGGCACTAACTATAGCAGTACATAAACATGGAAAAGATTTCTATTTTGCGATTGTTCTTGTTCAGTAGGCCAGCCACACAGGTAGGCTACATGTGGTGTGATCATTGGTGAGGTGAGGTCATCCCGGATATGTGGCTGTGGGGCCTGCCCTGTCCTCTGTGATTTGCCCTTAATAAGAATGAGAATGAGGATTTGCCCTTACTAATTGTGACTCAGAATACATGAGATCTAATTCCAGCTGCTTACATGGAAGGGCCATGGGCAAAGTCTCATGAGAATGAAAACCCACAAGACCTATGGTCAACAGTACAAGGAAAAATATAGCTACATGTCTCCACAGAATCTTGTTAGACCTTTATCATCTCATCATCATCATCATCATCATCATCATCATCATCATCATCATCATCATCATCATCATCTTACTATTATTACCATCATCATCATCATCATTATCATCATCATAATCATCACCATCATCATCGTCATCATCATCATCATTATCATACTATCTCTGGCTTGTCTGTTTTATGATGCAAAAGATAAATCATACTAAGTCATTCCTTACTGTGACCATCTTATTAATTTCATTAAATAAATTTCACAGTGAAAGCTGGGTACCAGTGACTCATGCCTGCATTCCTAGCATAGGAACAACATCCTGAGCCTGAGTTGAAGCCCTAGGACCAGCACACACACACACACACACACACACACACACACAAAAACAGACATACACATGAAGAAAATTACATTAAAAATGTTACAAGGTACTTAGGGTTAGTCTATTTCCTTAGCTATAAAACATAAAGATTTTATGCCACATTTTCTTGATCATTTCATTCTCTGAGGGGCATCTAGGTTGATTCTATCTCTTGGCTATGGTAAACAATGCTTCAATGAACATGGTTGTGCTGGCAACTTCAGGGTGGCCTGGTTTATGGTCAATTGGATAAATGCCCAAGAGAGGAATTGCTAAGTCATAGGGAAGCTATATGTTTAGTCCTTTGAGAAACCTCCATACAGTTTTACAGAGTGGTTGAACAAGGTTACATTCCCACCAATGGTATAGTAGGGCACATTCCCATCAACATCTGTTATTGTTATTTTCTTGATATTCTAACTGGGGTGGCGTGGAATCTCAATGTTGCTTTGATTTGCATTTCTTTTAGGGTCAGAGATGTTGATCATTTCTTAATGTGTCTATTGGTCATTCTTACTTCTATACACAATGGAATTCTATGCTTCCATCAGAAAGAACAATATTGCATTGTTTGTAAGGAAATGGACAGAATTGGAAAAAATTATATTGAATGAAGTAAGCCAGACCCAAAAAAACAGGTTGCATGGTTGTAACTAGAAAGTACCTATAAATCTACAAGTAAACACACAGGATGGTAATAAGTCAAGGAATTATACTTCAACTCTAAACATTCACACAGTGAACTAAAAGAGGATATTACTAAGAGAGTATCACAAAGGCTCAATATCTATGTGCATATGCTCATAGAAAATGATGTTTATTGAACTCCAAGAAATGGAAACACAAGGTGTTTTGTTATTTTGCTTTTTGTGTTTTATTTGTTTTCTCCTTTGTTGCTGTTTTGATTTCTATATCTTTTGTTTTACATGGAAGTTTATCTGTTTGGGGGAGGGTAAGAGGGAGCACAGAAATGATGGGATAAAGGATGAACAAATGTCACAGTGATGCTCACTGGACACTATGTTGAAAATGAACTACACAACTTGTCGAGGAAGGGAGGGTTCAAGGAGGGGGTAAACTGGGGAAAATGAGGGAAGAGGTGACACTGTTCAAAAGGAAATGTACTCATTACCTGCCTTATGTAACTGTACCACCTTTGTATGTCACCTTTGTAATAACAATAAAAATATCTTAAAAAATATATGTGCCATTCCTGAGGCTTGAACTCAGGACCTAAACTCTGTCGCATGGACTTTCTTGCCTGGGTTGTCCTTGAATCGCCATCTTCAGATCTCAGCCTCTGGAATAGCTATAATTACAGCAGTGAGCCACCATCACCTGGAAGGGTTATGTAATCTTTTAGAGCAATTTTACATTTCATAATTAAATAATTCTCTTATCATATACTATATTTGGCTTTCCTACAAATGCCACCTTCAGAGTCCATGATATCCAATGGTTGTAAGCACATTTTAATAAAGTCCTTATGCAACTTCATGTAACTAAAAACCTTTGGATTACATCCAATGTTTCTAAATTGTGGGCTATAGTGAACGGTATCTCTATGCACTAGAGATTTCACTTTATAAAGTGTATGCATTAAATAAAGCTATTTATAATGAACTAAAGCCTGAGGGAGAGCCAAGTCTTTTTCAATATGCCCGTCTTTCTATTTTTTTTGGAGAGGACAGATCACCTTTGAAGGAAGTTGCCTGGAAACTTCTCTTGTGGTGCATACGGGAAGTTTCTCACTTCATTTGAATTAAACCCTACAGCTGTTCTGTGTCAGGTGAATTCTGGAGTGTTCTTGGCTTCGCAGATACCATATGCTACCATAACTATTATTACTTCTTTCAAAGTACTTGCTTCTTTCTCTTATGATGCAGTTTGAGAATCAGCAGCTATGTCTTGGTGCACTGATGTGGCGGGCGGGATACCCAGTGTAAGCTCCTCATATCTCATTTAATCTTTTTTTATGTGGGTGTATGTGTGCTGTCCTGTGACTTGAACTCAGGGCCTGCACGCTATCTCTGAGCTTATTTTGTTCAAGGCCAGTGCTTGATGACTTGAGCCACAGCTCTACTTCCAGATTTTTTAGTAGTAAATTGGAGATAAGTGTCTCACAGGCTTTCCTGGCTAGACTGGCGTTGAACCATGATCCTTAGCTTCCAGTGGCTAGGATTACAGGCATGAGCTATTGGTGCCTGCCTTGCCAGAAACCTGTGAGCCAGATGCTGTTATGATATGTTCCTTGACAGAACCAATTGAGGTTTTGAAAGTTTGAGCGTCTTGTTACAACCTTTTAGACTTTCCAATTGCTTACTGCTTAGAAGAGTATGAGGGAGGTCTTGAACTGTGGAAGGGAGCAGCATTCTTAGTTTAGATGTACAACCTTCAATAGTGTGGAACTCTCAATTTTCAATTATGTGGAACATCATAGCTCTACTATGAAATAGCCCTACTATGTAAAACATTTGACTTCCTAGATGTCTCTATGCTGTATTTATCTCAAATAGATAAATACATTAATACTTATTTTCTCCAAAACTAATAATTTGTCAGGTACCAATAGCTCATGCCTGTTGTAACCTTAGCGACTCAGGAGGCTGAGATCTGAGGATCAAAGTTCAAAGGCAGCCCAAGGAGGAATGTCATTGAGACTCTTAATCACCCAAAAGCCAGAAATGAAGCTGTGGCTCAAGTGTCAGATCATTAGCCTTGAGAAAGAAAAGTAAGGAATAGCATCCAGGCATAGTATCCAGACTCCTAGTTCAAGCCCTAGAACCAGCACAAAACAAAATGAAACAAACAAACAAAAAAACCAAAAATTTGTCCATGTTATTAGAAAGTTTGACGATTATTTCAATTTGGCAATGCCTATGAAAACACCCTGGAGCATCTTTGCTTCTTATGCTCTTGAAAAATAAATTATTTTTATTTCCTTCTATCTTTAAGAGCTATTTACTGCTAACTGAATCTTTAACATCATAAATAGGCCAAGGAGTAAGAAGCTTTTATTGATACTGCTTATTAAAATATTCATAACTAGGAATTTAAGATGCATTTTCTGTTGAGTCTAATCAAGTGATTAATGCACATGTATATCTTTTGCCTCTTTTTGGTTTTTTTTTGTTTTTGTTTTTGTTTTTTTGTGGGGTCCAGTTGTGGGGCCTGAACTCTGGGCCTGGCCGCTGTCCCACAGCTCTTCAGCTCAAGGCTAGTGGTCTACCACTTGAGCCACAGCGCCACTTCTGGCTTTTTTTTCCTCTTTGCTTATGTGGTGCTGAGGAATCGAACCCAGGGCCTCATGCATGGAAGGCAAGCGCTCTACCACTGAGCCACCTTCCCAGCCCCTTTTGCCTCTTTTTGTAAAGGAATAAAAAAATCGTGCAAAGTATAAAACATGTTAGGCTGTCTAAGTGAAATATATACTTTTGCTTTGGCATAGAATGATAGATAAGAAGAGGGCACATAATAGAGAAACTATTTACTCCCTAAAACATAATTTTGCTGGTACTAGGGCTTGAATTCAGGGCCTGGGTGCTATTCTTTAGCTTTATACACTCAAGGCTAGAGCTCTGAACCACACAAGCCACAGCTCTACCTCTGGATTTTTGGTGTTTAATTGTACATAATAACCTCATGCACTTTCCTGCATGGGTTGGCTTTGAGCCTCAATCCTCAGATCTCATTCCCTGAGTAGGTAAGATGATAGATTTATGATGCTAAAGCTAGGTGTGAGGCACAGGCACCACCCCGTGATAATTACTTTATAATGGATAACCAAAGCAGAGCAGGAGGCAGGAAATTCCTCACAGAAACTCCTTGCCCAAGAAAAGGTACAGCTTCTGAAGTCCTGTGATCAAGCTGAAGAGCCTACAACTGGAGACCACTTCCCAGGACACACCATAAAGGTGCTTTTCCTGATAAAGCACTCACTAGGGTTGGGCTGTCCTTTTCATCTTCTGTGTGCAGACTTCCTCTAGAGTACAGCCTCCTCCTTTAGGTGCAGTGGCCTTCCTCCCTTCCCTTTTCCCTACAGTGACCCATTTTCTTTGGAGTTATTATTATTATTATTGTTGTTGTTGTCAGTTGTGTGATAGGCCTGGTGTTGTCCCTGAGCTTTTCTTCTTGGAGTCATTATATTTAAAGGGTTTTGAAGTAATGGGAGTCACAAGTTAAGAGCATAAAAGCAAAAACTGGTGTTGTGATTCAGTGCCCAGACGCTTGCCTAGCATGTACAAGACCCAGGAATTGAGCTTCAGCACACACACACACACACACACACACACACACACACACACACACACACAGAAGACAAGAGAAAATTAATTAAATCATTCTGAAACATTTTATTTTATAGTTTAAGAGTATTTCTCTCCTTTTATCTAACCTTCCAGCAGCCATTACAAAATTCTGAATGCTTGTATAGTTGAGACTCCTATGGAGCCTCTGGTTCCCCATGAAAAGTGAAAGTAGCAAGAATGTTACCTGAAAAATGCTTTGAGATAGCAATTGTACTTTGGAGAATATATAGACATAAAAAGCACTCTGGGCTCCAGAGGCTCACCCCTGTAATCCTAGCTACTCAAGAGGCTAAGATCTGAAGATCACGGTTCAGGGCCAAATTGAGAAGAAAAGCCTGCTTGAGATTCTTATCTCCAATTAACGGCTAGGAAAACCGGAAGTGGAGCTGTGGGTCTAAGTGGTAGAGCACTGGCCTTGAAAAAAATTGCTCTGGGGCAGCACCTAGGCCCTGAATTCAAGCCCCACGACTGACAAAATAAAAAAGCACAAGTGCATCATAATATACATTTAAGAACATTCAGTACAACATTTTTAGTGGCCAAAAGAAATGAAATTGGAAGCAACACAAATATCAAAAATTCACAAAAACACACATGAATTCTACTGTGTATCATTAAGTAAATGCAGCGTGTGCATATTATGGAATGTTACACAGTTCTAAGTATCTCTTGGGTATCATTTCACATCCTCTCTGTCCACATGGTATGCCAGCTGTTGCTATAGCAACCAACTGCTTGTAGGTATAATTGACATCACTTTTGTTTCAGCTGCATTGCATTATTTTTTCTTTGTGCTCAGAGTCTATTGGTCAACACTTGGGAAATTGGTAGGTTGTACCTCAGCCATTCCATTACACAGGTAAACCTGAAGTTACAAAGGGCATAGGTGTGTCCTGACTGCTATACCAGAGAGGGAAAATCAGTTTCTGCTTCTCCAGAGCACAAGCTCCAATTATGGCCAGCTTCAGCCTTACTTACTGGGTGACATACTTGCCTATTTTCTCTGAGCTCTTCTTCCCATTCTTCTAGTTCTTGTCCTAGGCTCCCTAATCAGAATACAATGCTTGGAAACAAGCTTTTGTCTCAGGAATGGAGTGTGTGTGGGTGTAAATCCAAGAGAAAAACCATGGCTGTTCAAGATGAAACAACAGGAAAAGGTATCTAGAGGCATTTGATTGTCAAATGAGGAAAAGCTAGTTGCAGATTCATGTGTTTTGTCTCAGACTAAATCAAGCAACACTTGAATATGTATGTGTACATTTCTGTAACCTTGGAGAAAGGTTAAAGGTACCAAGTTGGCATCCCTGGTGTCTTGAGAAAAGTAGAGGAAATCATGAGCTTTCATTTCAGAATTTTTCACTGTGCCACAAGCTGTAGTAATTCAAAACATCTTTAAAAGAGAAGTAATTTGTCAAATCAACATCAAGCCCACATCCCAGGTAAAAGAACTTCCCATGATGTAATAAGGAAGATAATAGCTGAACAGTCGGAATTGAAGTATAAACTCTACCCCGTGTCTTTGCATTAACCTTGGATGAGAAAATTATTTTGTCTGAAGCTGTCTCAAAGAATGAACAGGAAAAGCTATACTCACGAAAACAGCACATTGCCTTCTGACTGAGGAACACTCCTGAGATGCCCACATGAAGAATGAGCCACTCAATGAAGGCTCAGAATGATGAATAGATAAACAGATGCAAATCTAGTCCCCAAAGGTGGTGAAATCCAGGAGCTCTGCTGCCGAATGACACTCATGATTCTCAACTAAGAGCCTAATGGAAAAGGGGAAAATATTAAAACTTGTTACACTATTTGTCACAGCTAAGTTATAGAAACATCCCAGATTCTCTTAAATGGATGAATGGATCAAGGGGATATATGTGTATGTGTGTGTACATTATATATAATATAATAATGAAAATATGTACAGTGTTATATGCGTACATACACAGTCAGATTAGCTAAAGTATGGTAAATGCAGGGGTGGAGTCCAAATATGTACTTCTTCTGAACAACTAGCTTATAGTTTAACAAATTAACACCAGGAATCTGGAAAATGAGTTGTTGGTGAGGGAGAGGGAGAATCAAGTGGATGGGGAGGCAGATGAATGGAGAGAAGGGTAGCTAATACAATCATAATATTCAATTTACATATGTGAAAATGGAACCAGGCAAATTGAGAGTGGGGTGGATTTGGGAGAGACGAAGGGGAAATGGCAGAGGGAACACAAATCAAGATGCGCTGTTGTCACAGGCTGACATGTTGAATTGAAACCCCTTTGTACAACCACTTAAAGATAATTTTTTTTAAAGAAAGAAACTGAAACTGACATTAGCATTGTTACCACAATCCTCATTATAGACTTCTTCCCACACTGCATAACGAAGCAGACAGTAATATTCCACACCAGATTTCATAAAAATTGAAATCTAATCTGAATAAATTTCCATTATCCTCATTAGTTTTTATTCCCTTGTGGGTTCATTATGAATTGCTTTAAGGGAAAGAGGACTGGCTATATGGATGTGTGTTTGGAGGATGCTTTTCAATGCTCCCCCAAAAAGTGGGCCTCAGATTTTGCATCTTGTATCACTGCTTAAATATGCATGGGATATGATTTTTAAAATCAGGAGGCAAAAAAATAAAATAATAAAAAGCCTACTTCAACAGATACTCTATACAAATATAATGGTTTCATGGCATGCATTATCCATTTCTATGGTACTACGTAATTAGGTCAAGTAGGCAAACCCAGGGGCAAAGGCTGAAGTGATTTATCACTATGACGTGTGATATATAATGAGTGTGTGTGTATGGGGGGAATATGATACCAAGGCCTGGACACTGTCCTTAAGCTTTTGTTCTCAAGGTCAGTGCTTTACCATTTGAGCCACAGCTCCACTTTTGGCTTTTTTGGTAGTTAGAGATTAGAGTCTCATAAACTTTCCTGCCAAGACTGGCTTTGAACTGCAATCCTTAGATTGTAGCCTCCTGAGTAGCTAGAATTACAGGCCTGAGCCCCTGGCACCTGAGGTTTTTTTTAATGTCACATTGGCTGTCATATAACTATTTGGTCACTGAGCTTGAGCAGAAACTGTCAGTGGGTGCTGTACCTTTATGAAGCGGAGCCCAGACCTCTATTGAAGTAAAAATCCTGTGTTTACTGCTTCTGCTTATATTTTAGAGTGTAAATAGTTATAAGGCAGATAAGAGAATGAGAAAGCTTTTATAGAGCCTATATTTAGGTCTAAATTATCAAAATTTCAGAACTGCTGTGTGTGTGTGTGTGTGTGTGTGTGTGTGTGTGTGTGTCTGTGTGTGTATACAGAGGTTTGGGACAGGGTACACTCCCGTACATTTATGTTCAAGGTGGGTTCTCTATCACTTGAGCCACAGCTACATTTCCAGCCTTTTGGTGATTATCTGGAGATAAGAGACTTTCAGATTTATTTGCCCAGGCTAACTTCAACCTGCAATCCTTGTATCTGAGCCTACTGAGTAGTTAGGACGATAGGCATAAGCCACCAGTTTGGTAATAGATTACAGAAAGTTTGAACATAAAATAACCCAACTTGTTGAGGTAACCTTATGTGTAAGGGTCTTTGAAGACAGGAAAGTATCATATTCATCCTGTGATCATGTTTCTAAGGACATGATTCCAAATACAATGGGAGATGTACTTAGCTTTTAGCTAAGCACTGAGAATATGCATGTCACAATATAAAGGAATCTTAAGTAATGGAGATTGGCAAAACGGATAACCATCCCATAAACTCAATTCAACTTGGACTTCATTTGTTCTCTGGGATAGCCATAATCTTTAGGACAAATTTCTCACAGGTAACATAAAATTTAATGTATGATTCAGTGAACTAAAAGTTTTGGCCCAGTGTAGCCAATGTGCAAACAATGAACTTGCATGTGATATAATATGCAGTATTAATTTGCAACTGCTGCCATAACAAATTGTCACAAGTTTAATGTCAACAAAAGGTTACTCTCTCATAATTTCTTCAGGTCAGAAGTTCAGATGAACTCAGGTGGGCTCTGAGATTCACCAGGCTAAATTAAAGATTGGGCTGGGTGGCAAGTCTTATTAGAAGCTCTGGAGATCAGATTGATGATGTAAGCTTTGTTTTGATTAGAGGTTTAAGATCTGGTTTTATTTTTTTCTGGCTTTCATCTTTTAGCCAATATTTCTTCTGTAATCTAAGTACATTCTTCCTCATGTTCCTTTCTACCCCTCCCTGGATAGTGTGTTGATTCTGTCTGATATTGCCAATCCATGGGACTGTTCATTTTCTCACATCTCTGCCTCTAGGCATAGAACTTCTCTGCCCTTGAGAGTTTGTGTGATTAGACTGGACTCATTGAGACAACCTTAAATCTTTTTTATTTTTATTTATTTTTATTTTTATTTTTTTGCTGGTCATGGGGCCTGAACTCAGGGCCTGGGTGCTAGCTCAAGGCTAACACTCTGTCACTTCAGCCACAGCGCCACTTCCGGCTTTTTCTGCATATGTGGTGCTGAGGAGTTGAACCCAGGGCCTCATGCATGCAAGGCAAGCACTCTACCACTGAGCTACTTTGTCAGCCCACAACCTTAAATCTTAAACACTTACTTACACCTTCAAGATCCCTTTCCTTATGCAATCAACTTTATTTTTATAGGAGTAAAGAACCAGGGCAAGAAATCTCATTGAGTGTTCATCTGTTTACTATTTATGTTATGGTAGTATGAATACCATGTTAATGGAAACCCAAAGGACTGAAGTCTCTATCCTCTGGACAAAAGACAGTGGATAGACATAATATTTGACTTGCATTTCTAATGAAAAATGTGATTTCATGAGAAAGGATAGTCATATTTATTACTTTAGGCAAGGATAAAGAGATAAAAACGCTTGGCCATGTTCTAAATTTGCCAATAGCCCAGGATTATCAATACATATAAAACATGCCTGCTTTAAATACTAGTTGTGCTGCATTGTTGCTGTAGAGTTTTGGACCCATCTCCTTCTCTTTAACTTTTAGTTTCTTTGTCAATCATGGGTATAACAGTATAAATATAGGGATTCTTGAAGCTGAAATTGATTGTATTAATTATACAATGTGACTCTATGTTGATTTCCATACTTGTATAGAATGTCTACAATTGATATATGCCATGATCAAATCAGAAAGATCTAAGTGAGCTTTATTATTATGAGAGTTCCTATTATTCCTTCTACGGCTAGAGAGGATGGGGAAGAGAGAAGGTGTGACAGGACAGAGGGAGGCTGGACATGCAGGCCCCTTTAGGATGTGAGGCCACAGCGGGTGGGCCAGGGCTTGTCCTGGCTTTTTTGACAGGTTTCCTCTTTGGATTTCTCTGACCTCATTCTTCTGTGATTCATATCTTATTTTTGAAGGTCTCCTCTGACTTTCTTCAGTACTTTCTGAGTTCCCTAGACATCTTCAGCTTCTCAGTGTATTTGTTTTAATTGATTCCATCAGCCTTATAGTTTTAAGAGCCCTTGTCCTTATTTCTCGCTCTTCTTCTTTGGACTGAGATGCATTCTTGCTGAATATATATATATATATATATATATATATATATATATATATATATATGGTATATGTGGAGTTGAATGCAAAGCTTCCTGTCTCATGAGCTAAGCACCTGATCTTTGAGCCACCCCACAACTGACCCCTTTTTATTTCAGTTTGTTTATGAAAGGATCTTGATTTTTTTTCTGTGCCAGCATTGGACAGTAAGCCTCTCATCTCTCATCCCAAGTCGCTGGGATTGTGCTAGAGATGTGGCTTCAGTGGGAGAGCATCAGCCAACCAGTGGAAGCAAGTGTCAGATAGTGAGTTCTAGTTGTGTTCTTGGATTAAAAAAACTAACCATATAGCTGGGATTACAAGCATGTCATCAGCACATCCAAGTTTGCTTATGGATATTTCAACATACATACTGGATCCTCCTTCCATACCATTGTTCTTATTTCTTTTCCCTTCTCTTAACTCTATTACTACTTCATAATGCTACCTCCAAGATTAACTCACTCCAGTGAGCTTGATCTCAAGTTCTGGATATATTCTTGGCAGTAAAACTAACTGCAACAAATAGTTTCTGAAATGGTGTTTCTAACTTCCCTGCCTTCCTGGTACCTCTCTCATTTTTTGGAACACCCTTGTAGAGCTCAAGAACATTTTCCATTGTAAAGCCCCTAAGGCAAGTGATCATTCCTGTTGTGTGCTGCATGGTGCTTTCCATGGGATCTTGTGGTTACGTATATCCTATTGTTTTGTGAAATGCTGTTAACACATTTTAGTCTCCTCGCAGCAATCACTGTGGGCCACTTCAGAGCCCATGCCTTCATATCTTTGTATTCACCTCACTTAATAGACTACCCATGTGATACTTACAAAACAAAACAACTGGTTATTGAATGACTTGAGTTTATCCAACAAGGCGTTAATGAAGTCTGATTTGAAGTTAGCCAATGATATCGTAAGGCCATCATTGCAGACGATAATTCTGGAAGGTGTGCTAGATGGGCTGGGGAGAAATGAAACGTGATAGGGACTCTGTTGAAGAAGTTTTCTTTTTTCTCTCCTTTTTCTTTCTTTCTCAGTCCTGGAGCTTGAATTCTGGGCATGAGCGCTGTCTCTGAGTTCCTTTAGCACGATGCTAACACTCTATCACTTGAGCCAAAACTTCATTTCCAGCCTTTTCTGTGATTAATTGGAGATAAGAGTCTCAAAGATTTTCCCACCTGGGCTGGCTTCAAACCCCAGACCTCTCTGAGTTATCTGATGAAGTGAAATAAATTAAGATGCAAAATTTAGTAAGAGGACTTTGTATGGCATAGTGGTGCATGTTTATAATCCCAGCACTTAGGATGCTGAGGTGGGGGTGGAAGACAGTGAGTTTGAGCCTAACCTGGGATACATAGTAAAAAAAACATATCTCACAGAGAGACAGACAGACAGAGAGAGAGACAGATAGACAGACAGACAGACAGAGACACACAGAGAGAAACAGAGAAACAGAGACAGAGACACAGAGAGAAAAGCAGACAGACAGACAGAGACAGAGAGACAGAGACTTTATTCATGGTGAAACACTGGCTCTGGTTCACAGGTTGGGATGGAGGAACTAAGGACCATAGGGATAGAAGCATTTGATAGACCATTAGAAAGAGAGGTGGGGTATACATTTTACATGTGTTAAAACATATTTCCCCATTTGTATACTGATTCTGAAGAGCTCTTAAGCAAATATATTAGGCATTCTTACTTTTTGTTTTCTAAAACAGTATTTCAAAATAATCTGCTTGTCTGATATTGCATTAGCTTCTTGTCATTTCAGTGACTCGCTGGACTAGGCCATTCTTGAAGAGAAACAGTGTATGCCACTCTTACATTCTGGAAATTCAACGGCAAATCAATGGCTGTGGAGTCCCATGCACCATGCAGCAAATGCACAATCCCAATCAGGAAGCCAGAGAGAGTCTGGGGGGGCTTAGGCTTTTGCAGCAAACAAAAGGCCCCCCTAGTCCCTGCCAAAGGCATGGATCCAGTGATGTAAAGCATAGTAGTGATGTTACTACTGTGCTTCATCTGTTAAAGGTTCTTCCAACCCTTGAGGGACAAGCCACATCCAAGCCATATGGCTATTTTGTCATCATGTAGTCATTTCTTTATGGTAAGAGTCAAATATTTTTAGAAAAAGATCAAAGATGCTGACACATCCCTGGACGGCCTGCATTCTGAAATCTTCAGAGCACAACAGCTCATCACCAGAGAAGCAATGGAACATGGAGGGAAGAAGGGAAACTTGCTCACAGTCCTACTGGAGTTAACAGAGGAACCATTCCATATCCACACACCCTGACCATTTAATAGTAAGGGCTGATTACATGTGGTTCACCTTTATTCAAAGACATTGAAAAGTCATCTCTTCTTTCTCATCTAGGATAAGACAATAAGAGTTTTTGAGGCAGAGTCTTGCTATACAATTCAAGATGGCTTTGAACTTGAATTTTCCCCTTCTCAGCCTAATACTAGGATTATAACAGTATGCAGCTATGCCTACCCAACACTATTTTTTTTTTTTAGCAAAACTGTTTCCTAAGAATATGATGATAGCAGTGCCTTATTTTACTGAGATGCTTATGATTCTAGATGAGACATTTAGAGCCACATAGTTTTTGTGACATCTGATGTACTACAAGTACAAAGTGGTCCATGTTTTCTAGGACACAAAGGGAATTATGATTCAGGTAGTGTATCTACGGTCAGTTCTTTAAATAGTGTGATTGCATTGTGTAACTTTTGACCTGCTTATTATCATCACCAAACGTGGATTCAATTGTCTATGGTGGCATGCTTGAATTTCCCAAAGGATATAAGAACAAGAACAGCTTTCTCACCAATAAGGTGAGAAATATGCACCAATAAGGTACATATTTACCTAGTGCTTATTGGCTATGAAAACAAACAAAAACCACACAAAAAACCCTGCAGAAGTAAATCTTCCCTATTTGTGAGATTTCTTCTTAAAATGTAGGAAATATATCCCTCTTACAGACAATACTAAGCTCTTTCCTAAGAGATTTCTGTTTAAATTCCTGGTGCCAAAATGCAATTTATTTTGAATACTCTTGAGTTTCTTAGGATTTTCATGAATTCAATGACTGTTTGGCTGTCATTTCTTACATTAATGTTGTGTATTTTGAATAGCCCTGAGCTTTGGGGACCAGTTTTTATTATAATTCTTTGTTATATTCAACCAGCTCTCTTCCTTGGATGGTACATGGGGATTAGATATCTTAAAATCTTGTTTGACTCTGTCAAAAGGTACAACAGTAAAAAGAGCTTGATTTACTATGATGTGAGGTAGATGTCGGAGATAAATAAAAATAATCTCATCAGTGGCAGTACCTACTGTAATCTCTGCAAGAAGGAAGGCACAAAAATGTTAATTTATGGCCCCCGTAGCACAATAGACACAGGAACTCCAAAAACAGCTATACATGCATGCAGATGGTGGATGAGGTTCCTATGAGATAATGCATCTGTCGGAGGTGGAAAAATTGTAGGAGAGAGAGAACCATAAATGCACAAGTCTTGGAGACTATCATTACTCATTAGCCATTTCCCCGGGGAAGGCTTTGCATTGGTGTCCATTAGGCAGAAAAGAAATTTTCATGGTTGTGACATGAGCCAGACTCTGACTCCTGAGACTGGCTTGGTTCTAAGGCTGATGACAGCATAGACAGAGTGGGGTGAGCTGCCTTCTGGAGGCCCTAATATTTTCTGGCATGGGCTAGGAAAGATAACAGATTTGGGGCAAAAGCCTGGTTGTGAAATCGGTGTGTACTCTGGACTGGACCATTGCAGGCACACAAGCACAGGTGTCCATTTAGAATGGGAGAGAAATGTCCTAGAATCTGACAGAGTAAGCCTGGGTATAGCATAGGAAACCCCACAAAACCTCAGTATGAGTTGCAAAATAGAAAAAAAAAAACAAAACAGTGATTTCTGAAGATGGTAATCATGTGTCAGACCAAAGCATCTTGATTTAACTTTTTTTTTGAGGAAAAAACAGACAATTATAACGTTTGTTATGAGATATTAAAGAAAAAAATCTCCCTATTCAGTTCTAGGCTTCTTTAAGATGCTTTTGTTTCCACTTGGCTGCCCAAAGAGACTTGGTTGGCTTCTACAAGAGCCATGTCCCTGGATATATGGCAGTTGACAACAACACTCTTTATATGCTGATTTTTATGCTTAGCAACGAGGAAGCAGGGCTGGGATGGATAGAATAACAAACTGGGTAATAAATTTTCTGCAAGGCCAAGTTATTATCACTCCTTTATCTCCTTTATACTTCACATTGAGTGTTCAACAAACCCTGGCAACCACGCACCTTTCACCTGCCCTAAGCCCATTGCCTGCCCTCACCTGGATTCTTCCACCAACCTGCAAATGAGTCTCCAATTCCCTCTCTTCTCTGTCCTCTGTGCTCTCTACAAGGCTGTCACAAGAAAGTGTTGTAAACATATAATTCGGACTAGCTAGCTACTCAGGAGATTAGGATAGGAGGATCCCAGTTTGAAGCCTGGGAAGAGAAATCTAAGATACATTTACCTCTAAGTAACTAGCAAAAATCCATAAATGGAGGTGTTGCTCAAAGGGTAGAGCACCAGCCTTGGAAAAAATTAGTCAAGAGCATGAGGTCCTGAGTTCAAGCCCCCAGAACTGGTGGGCACACCCACACATTCATATTCTCTCTATCTCTCTCTCTGATAGATCTATATCTTTATATAGATCTCTCTCACTCACTCACTCACTCACTCACTCACTCACTCACTCACTCACTCACTCACTCACTCACTCTATCTATCTATCTATCTATCTATCTATCTATCTATCTATCTATCTATCTATCTATCTATGAGAGAGAATATATACATATATATGTAGGTGTTCCCAGAACTCAGTATATATATATATATATATATATATATATATATATATTCTATATATTCCATATATATTCTATACATTCTATTTTATATATAGATTCTTTATTCTCTCTCCTCTCTCTCTCTCTCTCTCTCTATATATATATATATATATATATATATATATACATATATATATATATTCCTTTGATCGAAACTGCTATGGTGTGTCAGTTGTTCTTGTTTCAATAATTCTGTTTTACAAACTACTCTGACTTTCAGTGGTTTTCTATAGTTATTATCCATTCTTACCACCAACATGTTAGCTAGGTGTTGCTCTGTTTCAAGGCATTAAGATGGGTTCTATTGTGTTCTGATGGTCTTATTCTGAGATCCCATATGAAGGGGCATTAATCACCATTCCTTAAGTAGTAATTATGCTGAAGTCTTGCCTAATGTCTAGGCCACACAGCCCATGTGAGCAAATTTACAGCCTCTCTGTCAAACTTGCTAACATTCCCTTGGGCAAAGTAAGTCACATGCCTTATAGGTATGGGGAAATATACTCCACCTGTGGATGGGAGTTTCAAAACAATGTGAACAATAATATAGATCTATAATCCTATTACATTCAAGGGAAATAATGGGATGAATAATTGAATCTCTCCACAGTAACTTCTGATGAGATTTAGAGAAAAAAACCCAAACTAAACTACAGCTTCCTAGGGTTTGTAGATGATCTGGTCTTGGTTTTGCCATTCAGAGATAATTTCCACTATTTCTCAGTTTTCACTTCATGTTGTAGATGTTTTGGTCATTTACTGATGATGATGATGATGAAGGTTATTAATTATTGTTGTTATTCTCTGGATCCTCCTGGCATGTTTTTGTCTTTGGATTTTCACATTCATTCTACCTCTGCCTGAATCTCCCTGCATTACACTTCGCCCCCCCTTTATCTCATTCTGGTCTCTATTCAGTGTTATCTCCTAAGAAACAACTTCCTCAGACAGCCTTATGAACATAGCACCTGCAACACTCTTGTCTGATATTTGATATTTTTCTCCATACTTTGCACTGCCATGTGCTTTAAACCTACATATTACATTTGTGTGTCTCCTGCATGAGAATGTAGGCCCCAGGAAGGTGGTGGCATTGGTGTTCCCAGAATTCAGTGTAAGCTCAAAGTACCATTGATGAATGAATGAATGAATGAATGAAGCACATGAATTCCAGCTTCCAGTCAGTCATTACTTTCTCCTCCATGCAGTCTTCAAAGGGTTTGGAATATACTAGCACATGGCCAGAGAAAGAGATAAAAGTTTCAAGTCCAAGCTCAAAGTTTTCTTTCTCCCTGTCTTCCACATATGGAAACTATTGATTTCATGATCAACTTTTTTTTTATCTTGTATCTTTTCTTCCAAGCAGTTCTGGCTGGTCAGGTTATTGACATTGAAGGCCTAAGGATTTTGTTATGAACTTTTCTCAATTATTGCTTGAGTTCATGTACCCTGAGCATCTGTGTGTGAACATTTGATGTGTGTGTGTGAGTGCGTGTGTATGTGTGTGAAGGATTAACAAAACATTTTTTACACTGGGTGATGTCCAAATTTTAAAATCTTGGCTTTTGAGGGTAAACTTTTTATTTTGGAGGTGTACCAGTTCACCTTTGTGAATGTGATGTGTGGTATATCTAGAGTCTGATTTTTCTTACTGATCAGGAAAAGGGTTTTTGACAGTGGAAGTGTCTGGCACCTGAGATGTATTGAAGCAAACACTTACAGAAACAGAATTTCTGTAGCAGGTGGTACATGGGGAAGCCTGGAGCTGGCCAAGGGCTCAGGTGCTACCCTTTAATTCAACAGCAGGCCACGAGTGGAGCATCTCTCCCCTTATACACATGCCAACTCTACAGTATCTTGTATTCACTCTATGGCCAGGCCTGTTCAAATATTAGCTACCTTTCATATTAGGAGTGTGACCACATTGTAGAAGTACTGTAGTCATTTTTTACAAGTGTTCTTTATAGGTTATTTGAGCTTAGGAAGAAAAGCTATAATTTCAAGTCTTGGGATGTAGCCAAAATTCTGGATCTAGGATGGCAGCCAAGCAACGTGTCAAACCAAACAGCAAGGGAAAGAGGGAACAAGAGAAGTCCAATGGGAAAACTAAAGAAAAGCACAGTGTGAAGGGGAAGTTCAGAAAGCCATTCCAAGGATGGAGTTGGTGTGTCCCAAGATTGCCCTTAGTTGTTGCATGAGATGGAGCTAGGCATCTAAGAAATGTACACTCGGGGGTTGTATATGGCTCAAAGTTCAATTAAATATTTTAATCGCCATTATTATTTAGGCAATATTGAAGAGTTTAATAGATGTATCTAAGTTTGAGTATTCAAAGGAATCTATATTATATAAGAATAAAATAAGAGAAGTGGCGCTGTAGCTCAAGTGGTAGAGCGCTGCCTTGAGCTGAAGAGCTGAGGGACAGCGCTCAGGCCCAGAGTTCAAGCCCACGACTGACAAAAAAAAAAAAAAAGAATAAAATATGAAAATTACAGCTAGGCACCAGTGACTCACACCTTTAATGCTAGCTAGGCAGGAGGCTGAAATCTGAGGATCACAGTTCAAAGCCAGCCCAGGCAGGAAAGTCCTTAGGCGTGCGCGCGCGCGCACACACACACACACACACACACACACACACACACACACACACACACACACACACACACACACACACACACACACACGATCCGAAAGTAAAGCTGTGGCTAACATTGTAGGTATCAGCCCTGAGCAAAAAAATCTAAGGGATAGCATCCAGGCCCTGAGTTCAAGCCCCAGCACTCACAAAAGGAAAAAATAAATAACTAACTGTGAGTTAAAAATTGCTAAAACTTAAAAAATTAAAAAATGCTAAAAAGGTTACAGTCTCTCAATGCTTGACAGAATGTGCTTTTGATTCCTCAGGATTGGTACTTGTAACTCCAATTACTGGCAAAAGAGAAAGGATATTAGAATAATAATGTATCTATACTTAAGCACAAACCTCTTATTTCAGAACTCTAATGATATATTTAGATGCTAATCGAGATGGCATTTAATGGACTACAAATTTATAAATTTTTAAAGTATAGCATTCAGGTAAAATATTTTTATGTACAACAATAAATATTTTATCCTCTTTAAAATTTAATTTACATCATTTTTATTATAACTTTGTAGTTTTAGCTCAGCATACTGAGATAATGGATAAATTTATGAAATTATACTCTGGAATCATACTAGAAACAGTATAATGACAAGCATGCAGGCCTGATTTATTGTTTTGGCATCAAGTAGTTTTTAATTTTTTTTCTCTTTTTTATTGTCAAGTAATTTTTTATTAAGAAGAAAAAGATTAAAATAATGCAATTCCAAGTAGGTTCCAAGTTTTATCTCTTGGAATAATCACACTGTCCAGGGAACATCCATCTGACACACTGATAAGGCATCCTTTGTAATTTAATCATGGTTTTACATAACCAGTTTTTCTATTCTCCCTGTCTGATTTTTCCTCAAAGTCCTTTACCATGTTTTCCCTCTTTCTAAAAATGTTCAGACCATGGATAGTTACAAGCAAGTGGTTTTGAATATTGCAAGAATTTCCTTGTTTAGTCACATGACATACTTCTCACAGTGTCTGATAAAAGTAGCTTTCCTTGAATTAATGCCCATACCCTTCCCAGACACACACACACACACACACACACACACACACACACACACACACACACACACACACACACAATTCCATTGCTTCCTAATTCAACAAGCATTTCTTGAGTACTAAACAGGTGCATAAAACACTGTATGATAATGAACTGTCCTAGTGGCCTAATTTTTAGCAGTGTGCAGGGTGAAGGCCAGGGTTATCATTAAGTCATGTGATCTTTTATATGCCCTAGCCTGCCTGTTTGCCTTCCCTACCTCCCTTCCTCCCTTCCTCTCTTCCTCTCTTCCTCTCTTCCTTCCTTCCTTCCTTCCTTCCTTCCTTCCTTCCTTCCTTCCTTCCTTCTTCCCTTCCTCCCTCCCTTCCTTCTTTCCTTCCTCCCTTCCTCCCTCCCTTCCTTCCTTCCTTCCTCCCTTCCTCCCTTCCTTCCTGTTTTATGTCTAGGATAATAGATATATAAGATAACATATAAGATAATGCTAAGCAAAATGAACCCCAAGATATGGATATAAGAGGTTTTTCTTTGTTGTTCTTGTGATTTTATTTTTGTTTCTTTTGTATGTTCTTCCTCCTATGGCATATCCTTGTTCACTGAATTTGATTCCAGTACCCTGCATCTTGTATACACATTTATCTAATTTGGGAAGGGGAAGGGGAATAACAAAATGCTGAGACAAGGACATTGGATGACCCACTGCAACAATGATACTCACGAGACACTATATTGGAAATGAACTTTACAACTTTGGGGAGAATGAGTGGGGGAGGTGGGGGAAGGAAGGGATAGTAGGAGAAAAACAAAGGAGAGGGTAACAAACTTGGCAAAATATGTAACTGTAACCCCTCTGTACAGGATTTTAAAAGAAAATAAAAATTAATATATATAATATGCCTTATGTATTGTATAATGTATAATATAGAGTGACAAATATGTTTAATTATATTATAATGTAGAATTTATTGTAATTATATTGTATTAATATATATTGTATGCTATAATGTACTATATGATATATTTTATTAAATTATATATTATAGCTGGGCATGGTTGGCTCATATCTTTAATTCTAGCTACTCAGGAGGCTGAGCTCTGAGGATCAAGGTTCAAAGCCTGCCTGAGCAGGGAAGGCCATGAGACTCTTATCTCCAATAAACCACTCAAAAAACCGGAAGTAGCACCGTGGCTCAAATGGTAGAGCACTATCCTTGAGTTGAATGCTGAGAGACAGTGCCCAGGCCTAGAGATCAAACCCCATATATACATATATATGTATATATTATAAGAAATATGTATTTATTTTAAAATATATAATGTATTTTATTCATTATATGTCATATATAAGTAAATATATATTACATACCATATATGTACTATTTTATATAATAGTAATAATACATATTATATAATATATATTATTAATTGTTATATATTAAGCAATATGTATACTATAAAATGTTGCATTAGCCTATTTTATTACATTATATATTGTAATATATAATAGCATTATTATACTTTACTATATATGATATATTTTGAAATTAATATATTTCATAAATAATATGCAATATAATACATCTCACTGATAGCATATAATATGTTTTAAAATAGGTATTATATATCACATATATTTATCAAATAATTATCTATCATATTAATAATCATATAATTATATTTATGCTATTTAATATTAATCAATTATAATCTTTAATATATTCACCACCATTTTATATAGTTATTATATATTGTTTTATGATGATATGTGTAATAATATTCATATATATCATATTCAATATAAAATGAATAAATGACATGTAATATAGAGAATGTAACATAATATATAGTTAATGTGAAGCATGTTATATATAGATAATAGATAGCATGTTATGTATAACGTATTTAATACATAAATTATAGTATGAATAATATATTGTGCAATATATAATAATTATAATTTTATATAATATTTTAATTTACACAGCACATGATACATTGTATTTATATTGCATAATATTTGTTTATAATATTAGTAATTATCTTATGCATTTTCATGTATTATACACAATAATTTTTACATTAATTTTACATATTGTATTTATATAATTTATTATATTTAACTACATTATATAGCATAAAAGTAATTATTAGAGGTTATGTTATGTATTATGTTATAATATTTTTATACACATAGTATGCACATCACAATATATAGTATAGGTATAGTATCTTATAAAATATATAAAAGATATGAGAAGTCAATTATAAAATATATATGATATAATCATATATCATCAAATTGTATATTACATTATATGTTGTACATATTTTAGTTATATTCTGTTATGTATCAGTTTCATTATAAAATAGATTATAAATTAATGCTATCTATACTTATTGTCTCAAATAAAATAAAGCATGATTTATATTTAATACATATCCTATTACTGAAATATAATATATACTATATAATAACAATATTATACTTCTTATATTCCATATCAGATATGACACATACAAGTCATTATATATGACATATGTGTTATACATAACACATCATTTAATATGATGTAAATGTCTATGACAGAATTTTATGTTACATAAATATACCTTCTTTACTTATGCACTTGTTAAATGAAATCCTTTTTTTTTGTTTTTGTTGGTCATGGTGTTTGAACTCTGGGCCTGGGCATTGTCCCTCAGCTCTTCAGCTCAAGGCTAGTGCTCTACCATTGGAGCCACAGTGCCACTTCGGGTTTTCTGGTGGTTTATTGTAGATATGAGTCTCACGGACTTTCCTGCCCGGAATGGCTTTGAACTGTGATCCTCAGATCTCAACCTCCTGAGTAGCATGAGCCATGAGCACCCTGCATGAATTTCTTATTGATGTCACTAAGTTTCAACCATATCAACAAATACTTTTTATTATACTTTGTGGGCTGTTGGAGGAAGTAAAATTTATTATTGCTAAACAACTAACAATTCAAATCATTAGCTGAGCACAAATGGCTTGTTTTTAATCTTACCTTCTCAAGATGCTGAGATTTGAAAATTGTGGTTTGAAACCATCACTAGCAGTAAAAACCATGAGACTCTCCAATTAACCAGCAAAAGGCTGGATGTGGAAGTATGGCATAAGAGGTAGAGCACCAGCCTTTAATAAAAAAAAAACAGGCAAAAACTCAAGGTACTGAGTACAGTCTTCATTAGCAGCCTACACTCCATATCTACACACACACACACACACACACACACACACACACACACACACACACACACATTCAAATTAAAGTATGTTAGTGGAAAATGAGGCAGTAGTATATATAATATTACAGGAGATATTTAATTGACAATGAATGGTACCAAAATGTATTGTGCAGGATCTGAGAAAAGACCTACTCAGGCTCTGAAGAACAGGGAAGAATGTTTACGGAGGCAGGGAGATGGGGAATTGTTTATATAGGCATGAGGTGAATATCCTTTGGCTCATGGACCATATAAGGCCCGCAAAACCATTCCCTACAGGCTGGGGCAGGCCGGGCTGCTTTGCATATACTTCCCAATAGTCTCCGTTGGCCATCTGCCCATATTTAAAATTTTGTAGGATCCTCAAATGATGCTGTAAAACTCCAAACAGCCCCTGATAGAAAAAAAAGGGCCCCTGATTCTCCAAGGGAATAGCATGTTTAAATGTATTTCTGGATCTATAATTCGCTTTAGGAATGGAGAAATAAAAGCAGCTTTGAGACTAAATGGATAGAAAGTACATGTTCCTTAATAATTAATCTCTCTTTTAAAAAGTTCTTAATTTGCCTTTAAAAACTTCTCCCATACAACTAGTAAAGGGGCAACACACACACACACACACACACACACACACACACACACACACACGTGTACGTACACAGTCAATTCAATTTCTGGTAAGATGTTTTGGAGTAAACAATGCTTTAGCATTGTAAAATTTGTTGGCAAGTCACTGATGATGCACTGCGGCTCATTCTTTATTTGAAAATAAAATTTTGAAGTATCTTCTTGAAGTAGTTAGGAGTATGGCATGTTGACAGACTTCTAGGAATTAAATCCCAGTAACATAGTACAATGTATGTGGTTTTGAGCAAGTTGTTTGCCCTCTGTATTCTTCAGCTGCCGTTAGTGAAAGGGGAAGAATAATGGTATTTATTACCCTATAATTTTGAAAGAATTGATGAATCTATATAAAGTGTCCATAAAGCTCATTTACAATGAACTTGACATTATATATACGTGAGCTTCTCCTATTGATTATAAACACAGATATGCATATAAACATACTAACATGAATTCAAAAGCATTTTACATATATTATACAATATATATTATTTACTTGTTTATAATATATCATTTACACACATTTAGTGTGTGTGTGTGCGTGTGTGAGCATGTGCATGCACGTGTGTGCTGGTACTCAAGGTCTTGAATTCGCACTTGACATTTTCTGCTCCAGCCTGGGGCCTTACCGCTTGAGCCACACCTCCAGTCTAGCTTTTGATCTAGTCAATTGGAGATAGAGTCTCCAGGACTTTTGCCTGGGCTCACTTTAAACCAAGGTCCTCAGATCAGATCTTGAGTATGTAGTATTACAGGCATGAGCCATTAGTGCCTCGCTAACATTTATCTAGTTGAACATATGAAATAACCATATACTCATGTTTAACAGTTGCTAACATCCTTTGCATGTGTCATATACATACACAGGCTATATGAAATGTAACACATTTGTTAAACACTATAACAATTGTTTAAAATACCCTTTTTAACATCACAAAATGACCACTTTAAAGCTCTAATGTCTGCTGTTTTTTAGGGATGGAGATAAAAAAGACATTGAAATCTTTGCAATAACACACTGGGAAAATCTAATGTTGAAAACTGCCTCAATGCTGGCCTTTCCATATTGGCCTTGTAAATCAAAGTATGGCTTATATTCCTTCCCAAAGCCTGGCTTTCTAAAAGTCAGGCTGGTAGCCACTGAGAACATTTAACATCATCAGCATCAGCTGATGAAACCTCCAGCTTCATTCTCTTAGAGATGCTTTAAAATTCCACTGGGTCTGATGAACTCTGCCCTCTTTTTGAAACTATTTCTATTTTGCTCACATCAGCCTCCATTAAAACGAGTCTATGCAATTTCAAAATAGCACTTCTTTCTTATCAGACCTGAATTCAATATATCAAGTGAAAAATAATTTAGGTCTGTATTGTGTGTGCATTTGGCTACCAACATATGAAGTGAAGGCTTCATATTTTATTTATAATTTGTTATGATAAAAGGCCTGATTCAACCATAAATATAGCTACAGAGCCACTGTTCATCAATGATATCTGATTTTTTATGACTTTTTGTTTCTATGAAAAAGGGCTGGTGTCATTTAGAAAATGTTATGTATATATTTTTTAATACCCAGAGAAAAAGCTATTCAGTTTTTTTGTCAACTTTAGTTATTACTTGTAATCTTCTTGACAGTCTAAGCTTTCTCTGGTGGGTAAGAGGTTCTTCATTTATTTCTCTTTTTTTCTCTTCTCTCCTGGCCAAATAATTCCAGATGTGAGTCATTTAAAAGCCCTTTGCCTGAGCAACCTACTCCTTCATGTTCCATTTATTTTTTTACATTCTATCAGTGTAGAAGTCGATCTACCATGGGAGGGAGGAATTAATGGCAGCACTATGTTGTAGCTATGTGTTAATTATTCATGATTAAAAACAATAAGATTTCTTTCTATGCTTGGGTAATAGGTTATATGCAGTGAGTATGCCTTAATCTTTCACTATTTGCCAGATTTGGCATGCACGCGCACACACACACACACACACACACACACACACACACACACACACACACACACACACACACACAGAGAAAATACAAAGAGAAGTAAAAGAGGAAAGATTTATTTTGCTCATCAATGTTTTAGAGTTCACTGTTCATCACAACAAAAAAGGCATGGTAGAGAGAATGCTTCTCATCTTGGTGGTCAGGAAGCAGAATGGACAGAATCAGGCATGGACTTCTGCAAGAGGTGGCTTCACGAGTGTTTTCCCCTAGCCTACCTTTACAACCTTTCCAGAGTACTCCTCAGAGAGACCACCAACTTCCTATTCTTTAAAGACTGAACTGAATGAACTCTGGAAGCAGATGCCAATCTAAGAATTACCATCCAGAAACAACAAAATTCCTTAGTTACAAAATTGCTCTAGAGTAGACATTTTCATGGAATCTTTAGAGTCTTGTTTATTGAAGTCTTCTCTTCCCAAGGCCAAAACAAAATGACCTATTTTGAAAACCTATGATTTATACTAGAGAATCCATTATTTTTTTCTCTTTTAATTCTCTATATAAATAAATTGATCTCTACAGTTGTTAATGGATTCATATACATGTTGAAAGCTAGTTATATCAAATATGTAGAGTTACTATGTAGATTCTTAGTTATCTAGACTATATTTGTGAATGAAGACTTTAAGTAATGGGTGGGCTATTTGTACACATAGATTTAGAGGTAATGTGACAAAAGTGATATCTTCTAATGATTATTCACTGCACTAACACCATATTTGTTCAGTTGGAACTCTGAGTACAGATCAACTACAAAATCTTTTGTTTCACTTATTTAAGTATTTTTCCCTTCCATCCCACAAGTAACCCCATGCCAAGTGCACCAAGGAGGTGGCCGTGAATGTGTCCCTTAGAACCTCCTGACTGATGAGAGAAGCAAGAATACCTGAACTATAAACAATCGAGCCTGAGATCACATGGCAAAGCATCTCCAGTTCCTGCTGCTTTTCATTGAACAGACTCTTTGCTGGCATATCAACCTTACTACTCTCAGTCCTCTGTTATGAAAAAATCACAGCTCATTGGATGGGCTTTGATGAAGCTTGGTAATTGAAGTTCATATTACACACACATTCTTCAAGATTATTATCCATAGGTAATCTTTGACTGTATCATCCATTCTGCCATGAATGAAACAACAAATGAACAATGACAGACAATGAGAGGGAGAGAGAAGGGAGGAGGGATGGGAGAGGAAAGTAGAGGAAGTAAAAAAGGAAAAAGAAAACTTCCCCACAAAAGTCTGCAAACGTGTGGAAAAAAAATTTAAGTATGGAATAAACACTCCAAATAAGGATAAAGGTCTGGAATTGCAAACATGACCTCCCCTTGATATTTTTTGAAGTCATAAAAATTCAGAAACTTGGTATCTTATTTAAAGAACATAAGAATGAACTAAAGTGAGCAAACTAAAAATACACCATCAGTTATCAGTAAGAACTGATAAATAATCAGCCAATAGCTAAGTGTTGTATATTTATATCAGCCCTACTACGTAGAAAAACATTCTTACATCTGATTTGTTTATATTTAAAGTTAGTAATAAACCAAATAAGTGACATGAAACTTACTTTTTTATATTATTTTATCTAAGCATAGTGTGTGTGTGTGTGTGTGTGTGTGTGTGTGTGTGTGTGTGTGTGTGTGTGTGTGTGTGTGTGTGTGTTGAGGAATGGACAATAGGAATTCCTTAAAACACACATTTAAATTAAAGCGACAAGTTATGGACTGAGAAGATTTTTATTTTTCTCCGGCATTTTCACAGCAGTGATTTGGTTAGGGCAGTGGCTGTGGGGGACTTATTTCTCATGATGTCCCCCATCCCTGGACCTACATGCCCTTCCTTGATGAAGATGTGAAGTTTGTGTTCTTTATCCCCAAGCCTGATTTGCATCTTTGACTTGCTGTGACAGTGCGTTTTGTTGAAGTGGTGGAAATAGAGAACAGAAATAAAAATATACTGTCATACGCATCTAACATACACTGAGAGGCAAAAGGCAAAGAGATCACAGACAGTGATTCCAGGATTTGCCTATTACAGCAATCTAGTTAAACAGCCTCATTTATCTTTAGGCCTATTTTTTTTTTCTTGTAAGTCATTGTTGATGTAATGGTAAACTTTGAGACTAACTTGAACAAAGTACCTACTGCTACTAGCCAATGAGAGCTCTGCAGCTCCTTCAAGCAGCTTCATCCTCTGGCTATAACTAGCAGAGGTCACCCTGCCTGTGGATGTATCTTGGGTTATAACCCTATCCATTGTAAAGTGTCTTTACTGTACATTTTAGTCTGTCATTTTAAATTTGTCCTTGACAAAGTGATGTCGGTTGACTGCTGGGCCTAAATCTTAAGAGGCTTTGTAACTTCCATCTGTCACCCTGTAGGAAGCCAGCCATTTTATATGAAAGAATTGAAACCACCTGGCTAGAAAATTGTCCAGAGAGGGATGGAAAGAGAAAAGGAAAGGGGAAGGAAGAGGGAAAGAGAAAGGGAGAGGGAGTGGTGGAGGAGGAGAGGGGAAGGAAGAGGGAGGAGAGAGGGAGAAGGAAGAGAGAAAGGGGAAGTGGGAGAATGAAGGAATGACAAAGGGAAGGAGAGAGGCCTAGTTCATCTCTAGTCACACCTGCTACCCTAGTGTAAATTGATGGAAAAAGCCATCTTGGATCTTCTGGCCCAGGATCAGCTGTCCCAGCTAATAGTGCGTGGAATCCAGTCCAGTCCAGTCCTCATGATTTTGATGCTGTTTCAAGCCATGGACCATTGAAGTGGCTTGCTGTGTAGGAGTTGGTACCAGGATTGCTGTGTGGATCAGTTTGTGAGTGACAACTACCAATTCCAAGACACAGAGCATCTGACCATGACCTTTTCTTCCTTTGCTTTTTATTTTGTCCTTCCTAATACTTGATGTGAAAGACAGAGACATCATCTTGTGACCCTAAGGTGAGGACAGGAGGGTGAAGTCCTGTACTTTGAGGTCAGCAGTGAAGAACGGTGGCCAGGCAGCTTCAGCAGGGCCTGAATTCCATCTCCCCAGCAATCCGTACAATTCTTGAAGTTGCATAAGCACTTAGATTTTCCACAGTGAACTATTTCACTCAGAGGATTTCTCCCTCTTCCAGCTGAATTTAATGTAAACTGACTCGGCAGGCTTTTAAGGCCTTGTTAAAATCTCAAAATGAAACATGACATAATTGTGTGTAGCAGTATCAGATTTCAAATATAACGGTGCCAACAGTAAGCAAATCATCTGCCTCTGTCTGTACATCTGTGTATCTATGTACCTCTTGTCATCTATCACTAAAAAGCAGACATAAATAGAAATTGAATGTATAGTCAAATGTCACAAATTTTATTTTCAGTGGTCCATTCACTGAATTACGTACTCAGCCTCTCAGAGCCCAGAGTTGAACAACGTTATCTATTTTGGAGGAAGGAAACAAAAATGTAAGGTGCCTAGATCTTTGCTAACATTAAGTAAATTAAGAAATTACTTTTTATATTAAGTAAATGAATCTTTATAACAAAAAGAATATTCTGCTAAATAGGTATTCATAATTAATGGATGTTATGAAAAAGATGGGTATTCCTGTTACACTCATCCACCTATTCCTGACTATAGTTGAATGCTTTGAACTTGTCCTAAAGCTCAGGCTAGCAGAAGCTGTGGTGTGTCTACCTTTGAATTAAAAATATAGACCACAAAGTTTGTATAGGAATTTTCTCAGCCTATGGCAGATGGGTGGAACTGACGTTTGTAGGGACTTTTCCACACTGACTTTGCTTGGGCTAATCTATTTCTATAACTTTAATACTAAAATAAAGTTTTAAGAAAAAAGAGCACAATTAAAGAAGTTTTTTGACTGGTTGTTGGCCCTGAGAACTGGGGACTTTAAGTCATCTCATAACAGCCAGGCTGGTTATTCATAGGACAATGTCTGGGTTTTCTGCTTAAATATAAAATGGCATTACGATGCTGAACTTTTTTTTTTTTTTTTGTCTGTCATGTGGGTTGAACTCAAGGTCTGGCATTAGCCCTGAATTTTTTTTTCTCAAGGCTGGCACTCTACCACTTGAGCCACAGCACCACTTCAGGTTTTCTTTTTTCTTTTTTTGCCAGTCCTGGGCTTGAACTCAGGGCCTGGGCACTGTCCCTGAGCTTCTTTAGCTCAAGGCTAGTATTCTACCACTTGAGCCATAGCACAACTTCTAGCCTTTTCAGCTTATGTGGTACTGAGGAATCAAACCCAGGGCTTCATGCATGCTAAGCAAGCACTCTACCACCTACTCACTCAGCCCTGCTTTGGGTTTTCTGGTAGATAATTGGAAATGGACTTTCCTGCTTGGCTTGGCTTTTAACTGTTATCCTCAATCTCAGACTCCTGAGTAGCTGGGATTAATGGTGTGTTTTTCTTTGTTTCCCTCTCAGAATATTATATAAAAAGAAATATAAAAAGATATGTACTTATTACCTGACTTAGGTTAACTGTAATCCATCTTTACAGCATCTTTACAATAAAATTTAAATTAAAAAATAAAATACTGAGATCTAGAAAGAATGTCCTACAAAGTTATTTTAAAAATAAATTCAATGCAATCGTCTTAGGCTATGTTTTCAACGAAGAGCCTCATTTTTTATTTGAATTTTTTATAATTATATACAAAATCATGACAACTATTTTTGTACTTCTACCTTTCACATACACATCAGAAAAATAGTTCTGTAGGTTTAGTTGGCTAAAATATAGAGATTTTTAGGAAGATTTTTGGTGAGCTGTAATGCAATTTGTCTTGCTATTGGCCTGTAGCAATGTTTATTAAAGTCAACATTCAGGAAAGCAGCAATTTTACTTCACTCTTGTCTAATGTGGATTACATTGTTTCTTCTGATTTTTATGGAGTTTGGATCATTTCTCACCAAAAGAATTCATGTTTATTCAGATTCTTTCCTTCCCTTTCCTCAGTCTGCTAGTGTTGATATAAGCAGCTTGGAATACTTTAATTCTTACAAGACAGATAACTTAGTTGACAATGACTTTGGCGTACTTGGTGCAGGCTAAACATGTTTATTCAGGTAAGTTTTGTTAAGCAGGTCTTTCCCAAGCTTCCTGCTTACTAGTCAGATTTCACATCTGGCACCATTCCTAACAAAATGAGAAAAGTGATCATTTGTAATGAAAGTAGAAATGTTGTTCAGTTTCCCAACATTATTCATGAAAAGTACCCAAATAACTTTATAGAATGGTTTCCTTAAAAATGAAACAAGTTGGGGCTGGGAAGGTGGCTCAGTGGTAGAGTGCTTGTCTTGCATGCATGAAACCCTGGGTTGGATTCCTCAGCACCACATAAGCATAAAAAGCCGGAAATGGTGCTGTGGCTCAAGTGGTAGAGTACTCACCTCGAGCTGAAGAGCTGAGGGACAGTGCCCAGGCCCAGAGCTCAGGCCCCACAACTGAAAAAAAAAAAGAAACAAGTTAAACCCAAGTGCTTCTTTTGCATAATCAAGAATAAATGTTTATATATCAATGGCTATTTTGTAGTCATAGAATTATCGCTTTTGTACTATCATATCTCAAAAATGAAATGATATTTAATTATGGGTGGGGAATAGCCTATGGAATACAGATTTTATTTTCTGATACAATGTATGGAATATGCGTGTATATGCATATAAGTATATATAATACATATTCTCAGTATATATTATATAATCATTGAGGTGTATATGCCAGACCCATTATTTTTACTTTTGGTAATTTTGAGAGGATTAAGGTTGGGCTATGATAAATGGACAAGATTTAACTGTGAATAAATGCATATGTGTATTTTATACACTTAGCATTAACCACTAATATGACTGATGTTTTTATCATTTGTAAGATATTAGTCATATTGCTTGACATAAGTATAAATACATTAATATGAACTATGTAATTATCAATTGTATTCGGCCTCAATTCATTGACACAAAGTGTAGTCATCGACCACATGGGATGTGGCTCAATGTCTAGATCCCACAATTTCTGCATGTTGGTTAGTCAGTGTGGTTAACAACAACAACAACAAAAAAGATTAAAATATTTAAAATGAGACTGCTAGTGGTTCATGCTTGTAATCCTAATTACTCAAGAGGCTGAGGATTGCAGTTGGAAGTCAGCTGGGGCAGGAAAGTCCATGAGACTCTTATCTCCAATTAACAGACAAAAGGCCAGAAATAAAGCTGAGGCTCAAGCGGTAAAGACTGCTAGCCTTGAGCCAATAAGCTCAGGAACAGTGCCCAGGCATCAAGGTTAAGCCCCAGGACTAACACACACAAACACAGACAGACACACGTGCCCATGTGTGCGTTCTTGTGCGTACATGCACACACACACACACACACACACACACACACACACACACACAGATTAATAGTGTAGAAAATCAGGCACTTTTTTTCTTCTGCATTTCAGGTCAATTGGACAGTACAGCATATGTTTTATGTATTAGCATGAAGTAGGTACCCTGTACTAGGGCCATGGTGGAATGGGTGGGTAGCACACCACTAATGCAGAGAAGAATACTAACCAGAAGTGCACAGCTCAATGACATTTTAAAACATGACCCTCTCCCATAAGCACCACACAGATAAATCTAGAAACACTAACACCAAGAAGTCTCAATTATGCCCTTTGGGTAATCTGCCAACATTCCCTTCACTCTTTCATCATAATTCTACCACATTTCCTAATTGGGATATACTTGGGGAGCTTTCTGGTATTGAAATACTATGAATGGTGGGCCTACAAATTGCTGTAACTTTGTATGATTTGGGGTGAACATAGAAACACTTCTCTTGGATATATAAATAGGAATAAAATTTCTGGGACACAGTGATGTTTCCAACTTTTATTGAGACAACCAAAATATTTGTGAGTTAACTCCACCAACTCTGTTCCATAGGTGTTCCACGTAGTCATTAATACTTGGTATTCATCTTTGAAACATTATTTTCAGCTTCATATTAGATATACAGTGATATAGTACTATGATTTCAAGTTACATTTCTGTGATGTTGAATTATTCTAACCACATTTTCATGTATTTACTGTTCCTTTGTGTATCTCTTCTGTGAAGAATTTTTACAATTATTTTCTCTTTTTGATTTATGACAGATTCCGGAAGCTGGTATTTTGTTAGGTTGTATTTCTTTATGAAGACTTCTCCTCTGTCACTGGCTTACATCAAATAGCATTATTGAGGGACGACTTGTCTACCTTATACTATTTTCCCTTTGGAAACATACAAGTTAGAGATTCTTTTAGTGTATTAGGCACTGTGCAACCACTCCTAAAGCTTAGCTATAAAGAAGCACATCTTCCATTCCAAAAGGCTTCCTCAGACATTTTGCAGTCAATTTGTACCCTGTTCTCTATCCACAGACGACTGGGAATCTATGTTGGAGCAGTTATGGCTTTCTGAAAAAATATTTCTGGAACCTGAATTAAAGAGCAAGCTTCAGATGTTAAAGGGTCTTTTTTTTGTCAGTTGTGGGGCGTTTTCCCTGAGCTCTTCAGCTCAAGGCGAGTGCTCTACTGCTTGAGCCACAGCACCACTTCCAGTTTTCTAGTGGTTTACTGGAGATGAGAGTCTCACGGAGTTTCCTGCCTGGGCTGGCTTTGAACCATCATCCTCAGATCTCAGCCTCCTGAATAGCTAAGATTACAGGCGTGAGCCCATCAGTTAAGGGGTCTTAGATATAGAACTACTTGCTTCTCTTTGACCCATAATAAATAAAACTTCTTTGTACTAGGACCAATTAATGCCCTTCCCAGTTTTCAAACTTTGGAGTTTTATCTTCCAGAGAGAAATTATTAGCATTCCAAAGTATTACAGAAGAATATAAAGCAAAAGTTTCTCTTGTTTAAAAAGGGAAAAGAAGAGAGCAATTGTCTTAGTCCTACATAAAAATCATAGATAAAGCCAGTCATTGGTGCCTCATACCTGTAGTTCTAGCTACTCGGAAGCTGAAATTTGAGAATTGTGGTTCAAAGCTAGCCAGGTCAGGAAAGTTCATGAGACTCTCTTATTTCCACAAAACAAACAAACATAGAAGTAAAGAAGTGAGTCAAGTAGTAGAGCAGTAGTCTTGAGCAAAAAATCTCAAGGTCCTGAGTTCAAGCTCTAGTAGCAGCACATACACACACACTCATACACACACACACACACACACACACACACACACACACACACACACACACACAATGTATCATTAAAAACACTGTCCTTTGTTGCTATTCAACATGAAGAGACAGTGGGAATTAATGAGGGAGTCTAGATGTTTATCATTTCCCAACTAATAAATGCTCAAGAGGATTATTCCAATCAGAAAATACTAAAAATAGCCAAGTGTTCCTGGGACCTGCACTAGAGACAGAGTGAGTTTCTGTGACTGATGAATTTCATCTTGCTGAAATGGAGTTGCTGGAAGTCCTCTGTGGTAAAATAAAAACAACAACAACAACAACAAGGTGTTTCAAACACTCAATGAAATCAACTGACCTTAACCTTCTAAAGAAATCCAGCCAGGGATTATCACAGCCAAATATGGTGCCCTGGCACGGTGTTAGTTGTAGGTCAAGGGAATTTGGAGCAGGAGATGCTAGAGGAGGCTCTACTCTTGTGACTCATTTCTGCTCAATGTCTGGCCCCAGCAAGGAAGAAAATGATGACCACTGGTCTTTCTCTGAAGAGTTTTTATTAGCTGAATTCATGTGATGTGAAGAAAGACTGCAGTCTGTGAACACATGAACAGACTTTTGTCAGACTTTGATGAGCTTCTATTTTGGCCTCAGTCATTTTACAAAATCTATTTTCTTTCCTTGATCCGATATATTTTGTCCCTGTCCACTGGCTATTTCTCCATGTCCATCAAATTTTCCTAATTATCATTTACTCTTCCCCTCAACATTCCCTGCTCCCTATTCTAAAAGGGAGGAATATAAGCTTCTATCCTATTTTGTGCTAAGGACTAAATACAAGTTTTGTCTGCAACAAATCGGTGTACGTGACACATTTGTGTACATTTTCCCTCCTTTATAATCTATTTGTTCCCACATCTATTCCCACATACCTTCGGTGGGAAAAGAGAATACTTTTTTTAACCCCTACACTTCTTATAGTTGTTTAAGATTTAGAGGATTCATTGATAGTATTCTTCATTTACAATTATCAAGGCTTCTCAGTCTTTTGATTCAAGGTGGAATTGTTTCAGACAATTTTTTGGGGGGGGTCCAGTCCTGGGGCCTGAACTCTGGGTCTGGGCACTGTCCCTCAGCTCTTCAGCTCAAGGCTAGCGCTCTACCACTTAAGCCACAGCACCACTTCCAGCTTTTTTCTTTTTGCTTATGTGGTGCTGAGGAATCGAACCCAGGGCCTCATGCATGCAAGGCAAGCACTCCACCACTGAGCCACCTTCCCAGCCCTCAGACAATTTTTTTTCTGTGATAATTTTTATCTACCCATGACCCTCCAGAATATACTCTGCCACTTGAGTCACACTGCCATGCCTCTTGATGATGTTTTGTTTTTGAGATCAAGTCTTGCTTACTCTGCCTCAGCCGGCCTCAAGTCATGATGCTCTTGCTTCTGTCTCTGGAGAATACTTGTACTACTGGCATATGCTGCCAAACCTGGCTTTGAAGGGCCTTAAATTCTTAAAACATTGAATCTGGAAGGATTAATATGATTTGAGTCACATTAAAGATGGTTGGTTCCTTTATTGTTAGGATTTTTATTAAATGGCATATGCTGTAACTTAATGCTATAGAGAAAAATGGAGCTATCCATTATGAAAGTAAACTATTGAAATTAAGAAAAATTTCTATTTTAGTAAATATGTTCAGCCCTAGATTACAGATTCTATTGGAGATGTGCAGACACTACATCTCTGTAGAGTTTCTATATGTATGCATTTAGTGGTACTCTGCCACACATTAGAACACATACAGGTTCTAATTCACAGATCACAGTTCATTCTCTGACTTTGTGACTGCTCCCCGATGGCCCAGGACAAATGCCATTACAGGCAATCCCTCTGTAATCCTCATGCTTGTGGGCTTAAACAGCAAAGTAGATTTTTTTTAACTATTTCAGGAAGGACCTCTACCTCCCTTTGCCATTTCTCCCAACTTGGGTCTTTTTTGTATAAAAGTAGGTATAGCTGGGCACTGGTGGCTCACACCTGTAATCTTAGTTAATCAGGAGGCTGAGATCTGAGGACTGTGGTTCAAATCCAGCCTGGGCAGGAAAGCCTGTGACTCTTATCTCCAATTAATCAACAGAAAATCAGAAGTGGCTCTCAAGTGGTAGAGTGCTAGCCTTGAGCTGAAGAGCTCAGGGATAGCACCCAGGCCCAGAGTTCAAGCCCTATGACTAACAAAAAAAAGTAAGGATATCAGAAATATTGTTAACCAATAAATGAACACTTTTCTCAATAGAGTAGTTAGGTGGGAAAAAAAATCTCTTGTTTGAAAAATCCTTATTACCTTGTTAATGTACCATACCCTCAATTGCTTATTTGTAATAAGTCTTTGCTTATTGTAGTGAATAGCATAATTTTATGTTCAAGTGTAAAAGTTCTATCAGAAAAATCACAATAAATTTTCTATTAAATAATTCCTTTTAATAATTAACAGATATAAATAGTTTGTGGTGAAAACAATAAAGTTGTACCAACTCTGCACAATTTCCAAGTGGTTTCTAAGAATTATATTCATCTAATCACATTCACAATAATAATTGAACAATCACGATTATAACTATATCTTCCAAATAATTTTCTCATTATATTCGATGGCTTTACACCGTATTACAGTAAGTTATGATATTACAGTGATTGGCAATCTGGAAGAAATGAGATAAAATTCTTTTAAGGATAGGTAGAAAATAGAAATACAATAATTCATGTCTTTTGCATAAGTTTTACGGAGACAAAAATATTTCTTGTGCAAAAATAAATTACATACTTTATATTGAAACGTTACTCTATTAAAGTATTTAGAAAGTAGTTACATTCATTTTGGGCAGTATTCTCAAAGGTCCTTGACATTCCCTTGGGTATGATCACAGGAGGGTCTCATGTGAGAGAAACAGCTTATTCTCAAAGGAAAGGAATGATACATGGAACAGAATCAATGTACATACCCAAGTTTCGTATGATAGAGATACCAAAAAATTCACTTAGAAAATATATTTTTTTCAAAGCCTTTGATATGACACACTTCTAAAATTCGTTTTTAATCGTACTGCCCAGTAAATTCCCATCAAATTAGCATTGCAGGCTCTCAGTCCCCGCCAGGATCGAAAGCACACGTTTTATAAAGAGGTAGCACCTTTGGCACCTGGTGTAATAAATAGTTTTCCCTGTGGTGAGCGGGTGTCACATACAGACAACCTGACTTCCCCTATGGCAGTGGTATGTCTGAGCCCAAATTCTGCTGGCGTTCCTGTCGAACACGTGCAAGGGGAAGATATGATTTAAACTTAGCCAATCTGGAAACATGTTTTGACTTAGCCACGAGTGACCCCTGCATGGCAGCTTGGGAATGATGAGCGTGCTTTCGGTCCTTTCTCCTTTTTTGCCTTACTTTTCTTTCTCCCGGCCTTATTCTTGTTTGCCTTCCTTTTCTTGTCTTCTTTATACCAGGGGCCCCAGACCCCCCCATTGAGACGTGGGTTACTCCTGGGATCTTTAGCAGGGTACCTGACTGGAACCGCAGTCTTGTTGAACTGGGAAAGCCTCCGTAGAAGCTTCTTCACGATCCCTGGATACCTGCTGGAGAGGTCCACCCTCTCGTAGGGGTCAGCTGTGATGTTGAAAAGCCATAGGCTTTTGCCAGTGGACAAAGTGATCCGTTCATTGTGCCACCGGTTGGGCCCGAGGTTGCTGAACGACTGCGGGGGCACCCAGTCTCCATAGCCAGGATTGCCCGTGAGCAGCTTCCAGTGCTGCACTCGGATGGCCGACTGGATGGCAGTGTTCCAGATCCCATAGCCCGCAGCCCAGGAACCATTTTTTGCTTTGGTATACATGGGGTCAATGTTGTGCAAAATATCTACTCGGGGTGAACGGAGCCCCTCACTAATGGTCTCCCAGACATCATACCCATCGAGCTGAATGTCTTCATCGATCTGCCCTTCGGCCAGGGAGATCAGGGTGGGGTACCAGTCCGTGATGTGCACAAGTTCCTTGCACACTGTGCCTTTGTTTTTCAGAAGTGGGCTATGGACGAAGCCAACAGCTCGGATCCCTCCTTCCCAGTACGTTCCTTTGCTACCTCGGAGCGGCCAGTTACTTCCACCTGCCATGGGCTGACCCCCATTGTCCGAAGAGTAGATGATAATGCTATTGTTGTAGAAACCGTATGCCTTCAGAGCCAGGGTCACGTTGTGGATGGCTTCATCCAAGCAGGAGAGCATAGCGGCATACCTCCTTCTGTTTATGTTGATGATGGACCGGTAGTGTTCCAAGTACCTGCCTGGGGCTTGCAGTGGTGAGTGAACCGCTTGATAGGCAATATATAAAAAGATAGGTTTTGCAGGATTATGGGAAGCTAAGATTTGCTGCACTCTCTGAGTGTACATCTGTGTGGAATATAAGCCGTTGTCATAATCCCAGGCTGCGTGGTCATTTTCGTACAAGTCGTAGCCACAAACCCCAGGGCTGTCACATTTGTAGTGTGTGTAGTAATCACCACTTCCCAAGAGGGAGCCAAAAAAGGAGTCAAATCCTCTCCTCGTGGGCATGCATTCTTTCCTGTAAAAACCCAAGTGCCACTTGCCAACCATGTGTGTTGAGTAGCCCACCTCTTTCAGCTTCTGAGGTAGGGTTGCATTGTCCAGGGGTAAACAGTTGGGCTGGGTGGGTCTTATGATAGAGTGCTGGAGTCCTGTGTGTATCTGATACCTTGAGAAGAAAGTAAACACTTCGTCAGGGCAGGGCAAAAGAGATGATGCTCATTACGAATGGTATCCATATCAAATGTTTCTAGGAAGATGAGCTTTACCCAAGTCATATATAATCAACTCAGTATTCCTATTCTTCACTGAGAAGTGATACTCTAATTAGTTTGATATTTAACATCGAAAATGCATTGGGATCTGAATCTGTACTTTTTTTTTTACATCCTTTTATTGTTATTGCAAAGGTGCTTTACAAAGGGATTACAGTTACATAAGTCAGGTAAAGAGTGCATTTCTCTTTTGGACAATGTCACTCTTTTCTCGCTCTCTCCCAGTTTGGGTCTGTACTTTTTAAGCTAAGATATCGTTGCCTATCTCAAAGTTTTTTGAAGGTTGTTATAAGAGAATTAATTCAAATCATTGTTAGTCTTTTCATTATGTGACAGGAAACTAACAATGAAAGCACAACATTGGAGAATTCTTGCTAATGTTTTCCAATTATGATCTTACGTTAGCTTCTAAATTATTCCCCTGGATCATTGTTTCAAACTTACTCTTAGGAATATATGCAAAATTGCACAAAAACGTCTTGATTGTTTGTCCAACGATAGTTCACATTTAGTATCTAGCCAATTGGAAAGCTAACAAGAGAATAAGAGGGCATCTGATGACAGAATACTTAATTGGCTAGTTTGAAATAGATGTGGGAGCTAGAGCCGAGAATTATATTTTTCCCAATAACAACAGGAAATGAGTCTTTGTTTCCCACTGCCATTTGTATTTCAACCATTTATTGCCTAAGATAGGTTTCTATAGGTTACAATTTAGTGATTGTTCATTTCTAACATTTCATGGGCTTTTTCTTTCAGAAGCTATGATTATTCCACAAACGCATGCATTTTCAGATGGGTCCAGATGTGTCTGTTCATGACACTTTAAAAGAGATGGACTGGAGTTATTCTATAAATTCAAAAAATACTTGCTATAGAATAATATAGAAATAAAAGGAAGAAGAGAAAGTTGCAGAAGATTGTTAGAGTAAAGGTGATGGCAATTCTTGGAATGAAATTACAAAAACTAGCATTGATTCCCAAAATACAGTATTTTCACAGCCATTTATCCTGAGGGGCTAAAATATTATCCATGCTTTAAATGAATGGGTCAGTTCACCTCTAAATTTGCAGATGGTGTTGCAGTGTAATGATGATTGGGTTTAGAGTGTTAATGGCAGGCATACTCTGATGGTTTTGTGGGACTTGAGCTATTAACTGATCACTATTGCAAAGCTGGGTTTGATACATGGAGAGTTGAACATTCTTGATATTATATGGAGGTGACTTAGATTCCTCAGATACAGAGAGCAGAATATTGTTTAAACTTTTCTGAAACACATAACACGTAGATTTTTAATGACTGTCTCATGGAAAATAGAGTATAAAACTAAAAATGAGAAGCTTCAAACCTTTAGTCATCTCTGACTAGAAGTAGAAGAAGCTATAAGTGCCATACAGCTTCCATAAGCCACTAAATATTTCTCATTGTAGTAATAGAAAGGTATAAAGGAAGAGGCTGGTAGAATACTAAGGAGTAGGAATGGAGTGTTGGGAAAGGACTTAATTAACATTCTTTCACTTTATTTATGCACTTTATCATCATCATCATCATCATCATCATCATCATCATCATCATCATCATCATTATTTTCTTGGATGACTGCACCTTTGATGTTTATAAAGATAGAGCAGGACATTTTCACAATTATTCACCTGAAACTACAAAATGTATTTAATCTTCGAGGAATATAATTTTTAACCAAGTGACTCAGGGCTGTAGTCAGTGCAAAACTAATGAAGTGGTCTTACTTTGAGGAATATTGACCATGAAGGCTGTTCATGAATAGTTTGTAAACGCAATAAAAGGCTGCACTCAGTAAAAAACACATACATTTTTCATCTTTTACCACAATCCCATGCAGACCCCCACTGTACAACAGCCACTAGAATATCTATAAAAAACCATACTTCCATTGTATAATGAATCCAAACAAATTAGCAAGTTCTAAGTGATTCTGAAACAATTACAAGCATAATTCAAATAACAGCCAACATGGAAAATCAACACAGACAGAGAAGTTTGTATTTCCCCTCCAATTCCATCTTTGTCATTCATAGTTTGTGAACAAAATCATACCTACTACATGAGAGCACGTTCTTAAATAATCCAGGAAATGACAGGCACCATTAGCTCATGCCTATACACTTGGCTACCCAGGAGATTAAAATCTGAGGATCATGGTTCAAGGCCAGTCAGGGCAGCAAGTTCCATTTTCTCTCCAATTAACTTCTACATTGCTGGAAGTAGAGCTGTGTCTCAAATTGTAGAGCACTAGGCTGAGGCAAAAATATTAATGGACAGTGCCCAGGCCCTGAGTTCAAGCCTCACATACACATACACTTCCAGGAGCTGTTTCTACTATAATTCTCTTCTCCAGGGTGATGCTCTGATTAAATAAGATCTCATGTACTTGTCAAAGATTTTTATGTCAGAAAAGTACTGAGTTGAATTCTGGGTATGAAATTATAAACCAGCCCAAATCAAAAACGGTTATTTAATTTTAAATAGTGTTAATTGGGAAGTGTTTGTAATCAACACAGACATCTAATTTAATATTTGATTTCCATATTTGAAATGTAAATAAGAAGATTACTAGCAGATATGCTAATGATTCTTCCATGATTAACTATTGTTCCAAGTTTAATTATGGCAAGTCCTTCTAAATATATTGCTATCCTGTCTTCTCCCAAAATATTGGTGACTTTATCTGTAGTTCCTTATTGGAAGAGTAGATTTAACAGTGACCACCATTATACTCTCACCATGGGATAATGAATATGTGCATTCTTTAGACATTTACACATACATAGAACACAATAAAATATTATGTAAGAATAACTTACAATGAAGAGGTTTAGAATACATGAATCAAAGTGGACCTAACTTTCATTATTTGAATAATTTACTTTAGAACATTAGTCAAATTCTTTTCTAATGCAGTCTACAGAACAATACAATTTACTGTAACATTAAAAAAAATGTGAAGTCTGGCACTGGTGGATCATACCTGTAATCTTAACTACTCAGGAGTCTGGGATCTGGGGATGGCAGTTTGAGGCCAGACTGAGCAGGAAAGTCCGTGAGATTCTTATCTCCAATAAACTACTCAAAAAAGTTAGAATTGGCCGGGAGTCAGTGGCTCACGCCTGTAATCCTACTCAGGAGGCTGAGATCTGAAGATGGTGGTTCAAAGCCAGCCCAAGCAGGAAAGTCCACGAGACTCTTACCTCCAATAAACCACTCAGAAAACTGGAAGTGGCGCTGTGGCTCAAGTGGTAGAGCGCTTGCCTTGAGCTGAAGAGCTGAGGGACAGTGCCCAGGCCCAGAGTTCAAGCCTCATGACTGACAAAATAATAAGTTAGAATTGGTGCTGTGGCTCAAGTTGTAGAGCACTCATTTGAGCAAAAGAAATTCAGAGACAATGCCCAGGCCTACAGTCCAGCCCTAGGACTGGCAAAGAAAAAAAAAACACACAAAAAAGTGAAATGAACCACATGTCAGCTAATTTTAAATGTCAAACTGGCTAAAGCATGGTATCCAGATATCTGGCCAACCATTCTTCTATATTTATTTTTTTAAGTGCTTTTGAGGTGAGATTAACATTTAAATCAAGGAAGTCTGATAATTATAATAAAGTAATCTGTTTATGAGACTCACCCTTTACAGTATGGGTGAGCCTCATGAAATCAGCTGAGAAACATAGATAAAGATAATCTCTCCCTAATAAAGAATTGTGTCAACACATTGTTACTGATTTTGAATTGAAATAGGGACCCTTGGACTAAGTCCTTAAAATTAATCTCTGTCTCTTTTTTCTCTCTGTATAAGTGTGTGTGTGTGTGTGTGTGTGTGTGTGTGTGTGTGTGTGTGTGTGTGTGTGTGTGTGCATAAGTGAACATGTATCAATACATTGTTTGATCCATTCTACTTTCTTTTTCAAGAAAATAATAACTATTGCAACAATGAGATGTACAAGTTTTATATCAAAAAATGAACTTTACAACTTTGATGAGGAGGGAAGGAGGGGAGGATTGGGTAGGGGAGTAGGGGTGGGGGTGATGGGAAGAGATGGGAAGGGGAAACAAAGGAGGAGGCTACAATGCTTGATAAGAAATGCACTCATTATCTTGCCCATGTAATTGTAACCCCTCTGTACAGTATTTTCACAATAAAAAAAGAAAATCATAACTTGATACAAATTTTCAGTTGTAATAGCAAAAGTTGTCTTTAAAAGTGTCTTATAAATGCATTCACTTTTAGCCCACTTATTTATTGGTCAGTTGTTTCTTTGAGGATTTGTTGTTGGGGGATTTAATTTTTTGAGTTCCAAGTATATCTTACTCTGAAGAGGAAAGAAGGATGGCCAATAGACACATGAAGAAATGCTCAACCTCCCTAGCCATAAAAGAAATGCAAATCAAAACAACTTTGAGATACCACCTCACTCCAGTTAGAATGGCTATAATCAAGAACTCTAATAACAACAGATTCTGGAGGGGATGTGGACAGAAGGGAACCTTACTGCATTGTTGGTGGGAGTGTAAACATGTTCAACCACTTTGGAAAGCAGTATGGAGGTTCTTCAAAAGACTCCACATAGAGCTCCCCTATGATCCAGCAATCCCACTTTTGGGCATTTACCCAAATGTTTACAAACAAGACCACACTAAAGCTACCAGCACAACTATGTTTATTGCAGCATTATTTACTATAACTAAGATATGGAACCAATCCAGATGCCCCACAGTAGATGAATGGATCAAGAAAATGTGGTATATATACACAATGGAATTCTATGCCTCCGTCAGAAAGAATGATATTGCCCCATTTGTTAGGAAATGGAAAGGCTTGGAAAAAATTATATTAAGTGAAGTAAGCCAGGCCCAAAGAAACATAGATCCCATGGTTTCCCTTATTTGCAATAACTAGTATATGTCTGAGACAAGCAGAAAAGGTCAGTAAGGTGATGTTAGGGAAATGAACCCTAAGATATGTATTCAAATGATTTTTTCTTTCATGATTTATAAGATGATTTCTTTGTTGTTTTGTATGTCCTTCTCCCATGGTATAAGCCCTGCTTTCACTGTATTTGATGTCAGTATAATTTGTGGAGGGGAAGGGGAAAAACAAATCGTTTAAATAGGGATACAGGTGGATCCATTGCAATAATGAGATGTACAAGTCATTATGTCGAAAAATGAACTTTACAACTTTGGTGGGGGGGGGGTAGCAGGGAGGATTGGGTGGGCTGGGGTGGGATGGGAAGGGATGGGAAGGGGAAACAAAGGAGGAGGCTACAATGCTTGATAAGAAATGTACTCATTATCTTGCCCATGTAATTGTAACCCCTTTGTATAGTATTTTCACAATAAAAAATAAAATGAAATAATAATAAATAAATGTATTCACTTTTGAATGATATTGATCATTGATATTTCTTGAACTAAATTTTAAGGATAAAATAATATGAAAGTTGAAATTTGAAGAAAATAGCTGAAATCTTCATGATCAAGGAGATCACAGTATACTTAATTCTTTTCTTTTAAAAAGAAATAGTAGAAGAAATTGAAAGTAAGACAAAATACTTTTGCTGGTAGCAATGCAAATGAATTTTGTTCAATAAGATACACTTGATCTCTTCCCTATACAAAAGATCATTCCAAACAGTTTATTTTATACATAGTAACCAGCTTTTTCTTCAAATTTTCATTTGAAATAGAATTGGAATTTTAATTGTTTCCTCTTTAGTTACTGTTTTACTGGCTTTAATAGGAATATTTGAGTAGGAATATTTGTACCCTTTGAACTTACACATTAAAGAAAAACAATAGCGCATTAAAAAAATTTGAAACAACCCAAGGAACAAATTTTGAAGCCCAAATACAAACAGCCATGCTGTGGTGAGTTCTTTGTTGGTTTCCCTTCAAATACCCATTCCTGGTAATATGTCAGGAAAGGCCAGAAATTACTACAATTTTAGGTAGAATGCTAATGTTTTACTTCTATAATCCTAACTCCTCAGGAAGCTGAGATCCAGAGGACCAAAATAATTTGCTTTGCTCTTTTTGGGATCATGAACTAAAAATAAATGAGAGCACAATAAAAAAAATAAATGAGAGGTAAATTCTTTCTAACACTATTCACCTAATTGTGTAAAGAAAGTAAAAAGTGACTGTTTATTCCTTCAATCTTTCTGGTGTCTTTTCTCCAGTTTAATATCTAACTCCTTTATAGTTTTCTTGAACTGGAAAGAACAGAGTTTTTGATCTCCAAATTTAAAAAGAACAGAAATCCTAAATGTAACCATGTCTTCTAAACCACTTGCATAAAGACATGCTCATACCAAGAACATTTCGCACATCCAATGTCATTTTAATGCCATAGCACATGTAATTGAAAGACAAGAATGTCAACATATTGAATATAACCCAAATATCATGTTTTGAAATGGACCAGCATCCAAAATTATGCACACAGTCTCCAGTGAACATTTTAGAGTTAAAAAAAGAAATCAAGAAAGATGGGCTAATCGATACACAGTAAATATGTCTATATGTTATATATAAGCACATGACAGTAAATATGATTCATATATTTAATATACTATACTCTCCAAGTTTTATATCAAACTTACATAAATCTACATTACTTTTTGCCTCAAGAATACCAATACATCCATAATATTTTGTATTTGCATAAATAGGACACTTTGTTTTCACACACAGTATTATAAGAAAACAAATGCAATATTTAAACTAATTTTGGTTATTTGAATTTATGACTCTTCTGGTTTCCTGTATGGTGGTTTCTGGATTTTTTTTCTCTTTCTAAATGTGTTAAAAATTTCCATTAAAAAGTGACATTATTAAATTAACATACAGTATTTGAACCTTCAGCAATTAGAGGTAAGATATCAGCAAAGTGGAACGTAATCAAAGTTGGTGATTCACTATACTACTTTATGAATAACAGATTCTGTTGACTTAATGGAGAACACAAAAATTTTAATTTTCCTCAATAAAACATAAATAAATAACAATTTTTATCTAATATTTATATATTCAAATATTTTAAGCCATAATTTTAGGTACATATATTCAAATATTTTAAGCCATAATTTTAGGTACTCTTAACAATGCTTTAACATTGAAATAGTGGCTTTTTAAAAAAAATTGGGAGATGGTAAACGTCCTAAACAAGTATTGCAGAATTTAACAAAAATGAATAGAAGAAAGTTAAAACTTGTTTTGTCTAAGAGGGTGGGGTAGGGCTTAAGAGGTGAATGGAGAGAGGAAGGGTGGACAAAAGCAGCTTCAACAGAGGAGAAATCCAGACTGGGTAACTGGAAGGGGAAGGGTGGGGCTGGGAGAGAAGGGGAGAACAAAGGAAGAGGTGAAATTGAACAAGGTGCATAGTACTCAGCAAATGGTGTGTCCAATGGAAACCCCTTTGTACAACTACTTAAAAGTAATAATAAATTAAATAACCAAAAACATAGTATTCTATAATTCAGAAGTCTCTTAATAAAACATCTTTATCTTTTGTTTAATTTGAGAATATTAAAACAAAATGTTTGAGCAAGTGTGATATAGCAAAATACTACTACTGTATCTTTCTGGATATAAAATACTTCCCTTAATCACAGGGTTTTGAAAAGTAAGACTTTAAAGTTTTAGCAAACCTAAAAGACTTCTCTATATCACCAAAGGTTTGGAAATTTTTTTTTTATTATTATTAAGCCTCAGTATGGGGCTTAAACTTAGAGCCAGGGAGTATCCCTTAGCTTTTCTGCTCAAGACTGGCACTCTACCACTTGAGCCACAGCTGGACCTCTAGCTTTTTGTGATTAATTGGAAATAATAACTAGTATACATCTGAGACAAGCAGTATCTAGTATATGTATGAGTCAAGCAGAAAAGGTCAGATAATGTGATGTCAGGAAAATGAACCCTTAGATATGTATTTTAATGTTTTTTCTTTCATGCATTTGTTTCTAACGCATTTATAAGATTATCTCTTTGTTGCTTTGTATGTCCCTCCCCCTCAGTATAACCCCTGCTTTCACTATATTTGATGTCAGTATAACTTGTGGAGGAGATGGGGAAAAACAAGTCACTTAAGGATACAGGTGGACCTGTTGCAACAATGAGAAGTACAAGTTGTCATGTCAAAAATGAGCTTTACAACGTTGGTGGGGGGGGGAGGAGGACGGGGGAGGGGGAGGCTGGGAAGGGATGTGAAGGGTAAACAAAGGAGGAGGCTGCAATGCTTTCTGCCCATGTAATTGTAACCTCTCTGTACAGTATGTTCACAATAAAATAAAATAAATGAAAAAAATGAAAAAAACAAAAAAAACAAAAAAAAAACTCCAACTGTAAAAAAAAAAGATGATAGGCGAAATGAACCCCAAGATAAGAACACAAATGGTTTTTTTCTTTCTTGCTATTGTTTCTAACATATTTATAAGGTGATTTTTTTTGTTTCTTTGTATGTCCCTCCCCCTCAGTATAACCCCTGTTTTCTGTGTATTTGATGTTGGTATAATTTGGAACTGGGAAGGGAAAAAACAAATTGTTTAAATAGGGATACAGGTGGACCCACTGCAACAATGAGATGTACAAGATGCTATGTTGAAAAATGAACTTTACAACTTTGGCAGGGTGGTGGGAGTGTAGTTGTGGAGATGGGAGGGAAGGGATGGTAGGGGAAAAACAAAGAAGAAGGCAACAATGCTTGATAAGAAATGTACTCATTACCTTGATCATGTAACTGTAACCCCTTTGTATGGTATTTTCACAATAAAAAACTTACTAAAAAAAAAAGAGTCTCATGGACATTCCTGCTGGCTTCAAACTGCAACTTTCAGATCTGTCTCCTATGTAGTTAGCATTACACCTGCACCAGGAAGGAAAACTTTATTCATTCATGTGCCTTTCTTCAAAAACTTCCTTAGAATTAACAAATATTTAAGCATTCTTGGAACTCTTACAGGCATATTCAATGTCACATTTCCTAGTACCTATGCTGTGTTATTCTACACAGCAAGTGCTTCTATAGAAAATGTTCGGTTCATAGTTGAAAACAGTCAGGATTCTAGACTATTTTCCCAGCATTACATCATCCCTGTCTTATTCCTGGGAATTGCTTGTTTATGGTGCACTACTGGTTTTATGCCAATTATGGCAGGCTATCATATTTGAGCAGCATATATTGGAAAATTTAATAGCTCTATAGTTCTGAAAGCTCTGCGAAGCATCTGCTGTGTAACAGAAAGACTGCAGCCATTCTTGACTGCTTCTCAGCTTGACATGTAATATTTACATTTTCTGAGGGCCGGCATGGCAACAAAGCTCAAACGGTTTCTTAAAGTTCACTAGTATAACATTTGCTATCTCTCAGCAATACTTTCTGGCTAGAATTTAAGATATGGTCAATAATAGAGAATGTCTCTTTCAAGTGTGTGTGTGTGTGTGTGTGTGTGTGTGTGTGTGTGTGTGTGTGTGTGTGTGTGTGTGTGTGTGCATATTTTTCCACCTGTACTGAGGCTTGAATTCTTGGGTGCTGTCCTGCAGCTTTATCCACTGAAGGCTAGCCTTCTTCCATGTGAGCCACAGATCTATGACTGGCTTTTTGCTGGTTAATTGGAGGTAAGACCTTTCCTGCCTGGGTTGGCTTCAGACCATGTTCCTCAGATTTCAGCCTCCTGAGTAGCTAGGATCGCAAGAGTGCGCCACCTGAACCTGGCTCCACTTGATTTTAAAATGAGGAATATGAGGGAATTTTCTTTCCTCTAGGTTTTTCCTCCTTTTAATCAGAGAAAGGAGTCCAGCTGAAGCTCTATGGAGCCACAGCCACACATGATACACACAGGTACACACTATGGTTTCTCTGGAAATAAAAGGAAGTCCACATAAAATGTATCGAAAAAGTGATTACACAGAGCTCATAATATCAGCTGCCAATAAGGAGGAATCTGCTTCTGGAAGAGCAGATCCTCCATTTCCTCCTCTTTGAAGTGATTTAGATATGCTGAACTCTCCTGAAGGAAACCCTTCACACAGAAGAAAGGAAGAAAGGAATTTTCTCTCCACAATCACCTTTGCTTTCATACTCTTCCAACACCTGCTCACCTCCTGCATCCTTCTCCCCGCTCGCGGTCCTCTGGGGACCTATCACAGCTCAGGTATTAAACCCCAGCCTGATGTGTCCTGAACTAGTAGTAGGTTTGGTTTGGTAATAAGAAAGGGTTATGGAGAAACATCAAAATGTGACGTTGAATTATTCCACACAAACAGCTGGGAGATCAATATTGAAAGACAGAAGAAAAAAAAGTGGAAGAGAAGGAGAAAGGGAGGAAAGAATATGAGAAAGAAGCAGAGAGGAAGAGAGGGAAAGAGAGTGGGAAGAAGGGGAAGAGAAGGAAGGAGAGAAAGAAAGACAGCTAGACACTGATTTTGCTCTAAAGGCTGCAAATTCTGGAAGTATGTAAAATCTGTTGGGTCATTCATGTAAATATCAAAACTGCTGCAGTGATAGTTTCCTTTAATTTTATAACTACCGGTTATAAAGGCTTGTACATGAAGACGCTGTGCCTGCCTTCCTGAGTTAGAGAGGCAAATGAAGGGGCCTCTGGCTCTGGAACTTGTTCTCAGACAGCGTTGTATTCAGCATCCATTTGTGTAGCTGAAGCAGCATGGCAATGGTACTGAGAAATTCTGGTCCTTGTACTAAATGGTGCCACCTCTGTCCATGAGTAGGAATTGGGAAGAAGAATTTGCAAGCAAATTGGGTAAATAAAAGTTTCTTATGTTTGAGAAAGTAAACGTAACTAGGCATTGGTGGCTCATGCCTATAATCCTAGCCACTCAGGTAGCTGAGATCTGAGGATCAAGATTCAAGCCAGCCAAGGCAGGAAGGTCTGTGGGGATCTTATTTCCAATTAGCCACCTACAATCTGGAAATGGATTTGGGGCTCAAAGGGTAGAGGGCTAGCCTCTTTTTAAAAAGTGGTAGAGGACTAGCCTCTTGAAAAAAAATAATCAAAATTAGGGTCAGAGCTTAGGCCCTGAGTTCAAGCTCCAGGATTGGCACAGAAAAATGTAAAAATATAATTAATTAATGTAACAGAAAGGAAAAATAATCTTAAGGGTTATAATTGAATTTAAATCCAAGAACAGAAAGCTATAAAAAAATGTAGGGGAACAGGAGAAGTGGTAAACCTAGAATCCTGATGATACAAGAGGTGGAGAAAAGATCATGGATCAAGACCAGCATCAACAAAAAATCAGTGATATTCACTCAAACACAGACGAGATGTGGTAGCACATGCCTATAATCCCATTTATTTAAGAAACTTGTGGCTGTACCCCTTCCTCCCCCAATCCCCGCCCCCAACAGAAGTATCACAGTCCAAAGCAGGCCATGCAAAATCATTAGATTTTTTTTAAAAGAAAATACAAAGAGCAAAAGAACCCCTTTTTTCACTGTATTCAATGTTGGTATAAATTGTGGAGGAGAAGGGAAAAAACAAAGTTTAACTAGGGATAGTTTAACTAGGGATAAAGGTGGACCCACTGCAGCAATGAGATGTACAAGTCGAAAACCAACTTTACAACTTCGGTGCAGGGGGGAGGATTGGGGGGGCGAGGGGCAGATGGGAAGGGATGGGAAGGGGAAACAAAGGAGGAGACTACAATGCTTGATAAGAAATGTACTCATTATCTTGCCCATGTAATTGTAACCCCTCTATACAGTATTTTCACAATAAAATAAAAAATTAAATTAAAGAAAAGAACTTGGGGTGGGGCTCAATGACACAGAGTCACTTGCCTAGCAAGCAATAAACCCTGAGTTCAGTTCCCAGTACTGCAAATAAACAGAATCAAATGAACAAAGAACCATACTTATCACCTAGTCCTCTAGACTGTTTTAGAATATTCCTAGTAGGGTGAGATTCAGTTACTCACCCAGACAGCTTATTTTCCTTCTGAAGCATTGATTCATTGAAAATAATTTATTGGGACTCATTTAGGTTCTATTTTCCTGGAACTTTGATTAGTGGCGAGTTCCTTGGAAATTACAATTCTTCTCACTACATGAGCAAGATTACCATGCTTCTGAGATTTCTGTTATTTCAGCCTATCCACATGCTCCTGAAGGGTATTTGAGATTGTCAGTGTCCTTTTAAAATCTGCCACCTTGATCACATTGTTACAGATGTGGTCTCAGCGGTGTGAAGTTCAATGGGATTGCTAATTGCTAGGTTCCTTGATCTGAAACAGATACTTCAGATCTCTCATGGCAGCACACTAGAGCAGGAGCCTTCAGGCAGATGAAACCCAAAGCATTTTCTTCCCTGCTAAGCTCTTCTTAAACCCAGTATTTTGCATCTTGTAGGAAGTCAGTTTATTTTGTGAATCTACACAGAGAACTTCCCATTTCTTTTAAGTGGATAGAGGTACTGGGGGTTGAGCTCGGTGCATTTTTAGGCAGGAGCTTTACTTCTTCTTTTTTATTTTACTTATTTATTTTTTTGTGTGTCAGTTGTGAGGCTTGAACTCTGGGCTTGGGCACTGTCCCTCAGCTCTTCAGCTCAAGGCAAGCACTCTACCACTTGAGCCACAGCACCACTTCCAGTTTTCTGGTAGTTTATTGGTGATCAGGGTCTCACAAACTTTCCTGCCCGGGCAGCTTTGAACTGTGATCCTCAGATCTCAGCCTCCTGAGAAGCTAGGATTACAGGTGTGAACCATTGGCACCTGGCAAGTTATTTTTATTAATAAAAACTAATCAGTATACATTAACTATGCAAAGGAATTTCACTGTGATGCTTATAATATGAACATACTATGATCAGATAATGCCATCATATTACTTTTTTAACTGCTTCCTCCTTTTCAATAGTTTTGTTCCATTGTACTGTTTTCCTACATACATTTAATGTATTCTTATATGTCATAATGATAAAATGAGGGCTGTTTGGGGGCATATTGTTGAATGGTAACAGTGGAAAGAAAATGGTTACAGAAGAATATTACTTTATTTTTTAAGCTAAGGTCTCACATTTATATCCACTCTAGCCTATACCACCCTATTTATACTTCCTATAATTTAATTGAGTTGGAGTCTTGTAACTTTTTGCCCTGGCCAGCTTCTAACCAAAATCCTCCTGATCTCCACCTTCAAAGTAGATGGGATTACAGGCATGAGCCACCATGTTTGGCAAGAATTTCTCATTTATCAGTTCTTTATCTCATTCTTCCTATTATTTAAAGTCTAAAAGTTATTTGCTTTTGTCAGCCAATATATTGGTGATTCCTTCTATTCACTTGGGAAAATGTCAGTGTCTTTAAACTAAATTTTGTGTTAAGGGATTTGAAGATCAAGAACTGGCATAGAACAAAGCCTGAGGAGTATGTTATTTTTTAATTTAAAAGCATTACCTTTGCTACAAGTCTTATTGAAATTGGAATAGGATGTATGTTTAGTTTCCCCTGATATACGCCATGCTAGAACAAATTTACCTGATATCTTTTGGATGTGATTTCTTCTCAAGTAACCTAAGATGAATTCTAATGATCACCAATTCTTTTAGTAACCTACTCTATAACAATCAGTTAACTCATCAAAAAGTTATTTTATTCTTAGTTCAGACAACTTTAATCCATCTATTGGCTAACCTTGTTGCTCAAATGTATGTTTTTCTTTTTATGAAATTGAGATGTAATACATATTCAGTATTATGGCAGACTTGTTATTATAAGTCCTCAGTGACTGCTTTAAAATATTTTCAGCACGTTTTCATGCCCAAAATAGAACACATCATTTAATCCATTCTAAATTAAGCTAATGGTTCGAATCCTTCAACCCATGTAACCAATCAAGAGCTTCAGTACCGAGTAACCCTGAGTAATGTAGTGCTGAAAGTAAGCACTAGAGGGCGATAGAACGCTGAGAAACAGTTCTAGGACTGACCGTGTTGGCGATACCAATAGACCAATAGGACCTTTCTTCAAAGAATGCAAGTCCTCTGTTAAGAATGGCAAACCCAAGCCTACCTGGAATCCTGGTTTAGATCATGCTCACAAAAGAACCTGGGTAGAATTTACCATGTTCATGTGGATCAGCCAGCCAGGACTCAACTGAACCACAAAGCAATGCTATGACATATTTTGGAAGTCTGTTTGTTATCAATGCCAGATGAAATAGCCTTGAGATGAAGAGTCTGGGTATCATGGTTGAAGTCTGTGTTCAAAGCTCAGATCAACAAAGTGCAGGATCTGTAAACATTGGCTACAGGTCTTTGTTTGGAGCGTCTACTAGACGTCTAGCCATGAAGCAACTATCCATTCTTGGAATGATGTTTTTTGTTTTAAAGTAGTATCGTTACATTACAAATAACAAAGGGGAAAACAGGGGCTTAAGAAATTTAAGCAGTGGAGCTAGGACGTGGACAGATATCAATTGAGCGGAAAAGCACTTACTCTCCATTCTGAATGGCCAGATTCCATAGGAGAACTCGGGAAGGGAATATGGTCGAAAGCCTGGTAGACAATCTCTTCCAAGACCTGGCCTTCTCTCTTAGAACTTGTGTAGAGATAATGCATCTCATTTGGGGTTTGTTTTTTGCTACTGATACCTGTTTGCATTGTCTCTTGCCATTGTGATTTCTGTTATGTTTAAGGACGATGTAATGAAAATATTCTGAGAAGGACTTCAATTTTCTCTTTAAAGTTTTGAAGTCAATATACATGCTGTGAGCTTTGTGTAGTTCTATGTACTTAATAGAAACAGTGTGAAGATTCTCTAACCAGTTTAATATTAAATAGGACCTGTACCTTTGACTCAAATATTAACCATGAATTTCACGAGTGGCCACATGAAAAAACAAATATTTAGGAATTAATGCAGGAAATATTTGAAGGAGATAAAATCATGCTTAAATTTAGCATCTGTAAAGCTAATTTTAGGTAGATGGAAAAAATGGAAAGAATGACTTAATAGGATCTAAAACTGATGAGCCTTCCACAAGTTAAGAGTGAAAACAAAGAGCTATGAAAAAAACAATCCAAGTAATTCAGAAAGATATCTCAAGCAATACTGAGGTCCCTGGTATTGACGAAACATGAGATGTTTGAATAAAATTGTTCAAGAAAACAGAGTTTAAGAATTCAGAATGACAGCAGTTTTAGAAGTATTGGGAGCATTCTAAGACATTTGTTGCAACTGATTCAAATTTTTCCATGACGTTAATGAACAATGTTTCCATAGCAGCTTTCTCTCATCCAAAAATAAACAACAGACTTTCCCAGGCAGATGGAAAACAGACAAAATTAATCAGATTTATGAACTAATATTTATAATATTTGCTTGAATTTTCATTTTTATAAGTATATGGATTTTCAAGTGCCTATAAAAGAAATGAAACTATATACATACAACATATATCTACATATCACATATGTTTATAATGTATGTAATATTGCATATGTAATTCAAACTATGAAAAACAATGCAATATTACATATTGCATTTCATAGTTTGAATTTCTATGGCTCTGAGATGGATTTCTGTGATATTTAGATATAAATATTTCTATGTACATATGTATTAAATATTTATATATAAATATGGCTAAATATTACATATATGTATATACATATATCTAAATATTACATAGATATTTGTATGCATCTACACATTGCACATACACAGTCCACTTCTAGCTCTAAATACTATAATTGTTCAATTTTTATGTCAAGCAAAACCTCTAGAATGTTTTGTTTCATGATACGAAAATTTCTTCCCTTATTTCATTTCAGATGAAGTAAATATATCTTACAAATCCACATCCATTTCCTTAAACTAGTTGCATAAATTATCTGGAAGTTAAAGATTTCTCCTGTTTTGTGTTTTTTTAGGGGCATGTATGGATCTACAGATGTTACCAGTAGGTGGAGATTTATGTTACAGCTCAATTCCACTGATACTAGCATCTAACTTGCTGTGAGCTGAGCCATGGCTTTGATAAGAGCGCTGTTTCTAAAGTGTGTTCAATACCTACAAACCTATGTTCTAGGAACCAGAGGCCTGCAACCTTTCACAAGTGATTTTGAATTCATTCTACTGCAATGATGAACATCTCTCCTTTTGCTATTTTCTGGATACATATCTGTCTGGAGTTATTTTATTCCCCTCTTTCATTGTATAAACCTATCTATGTTCTTTTTATTCTCTTCTCAATTTCTTGACTATTTTCTTTAGCATATGGGACCATATAACATCTGCTTCCAAATGCATGCCAGATGGATTAACATTGATTAGTGGGGGAAAAAATCTGAGGGAAAGGAGACCGAGGTACTTTTAATACCATCAGAAGAGAAAGAAGAACTATAAAGCAGACAGTGATTGTCAGGAAGAAACTAAAACCACAGGTCAGAGTTTCAGCAGATCCAATAGCATGGCAAAAACCCAGTTTATACTGGGCTTACAGACACTCTGCACTTATTTTTCTCTTTCCCAAATTCTAAGCAAAAATCTACCAGAATACACTGGCAGTTTGGTTGCTATTATTTACTCAGTTTGGTCTTAAGTCTATATGGACTCAGGGTAATCTAAGTGATGATATAATTAAACAGGACATAGGATAGTAAAGGAGCCATCTTGGGGAATAAGGCCAGGTCTTCTTCTGGAGCTAAAGCTATAGTTTATGATTATGATTATGATTTAACTATTGGGATGTGGGGAGCCTGGTTTTTCCCCGCACCAAACTCACATGGACAGAACTCAGTAAATACTATGTAAGTTATGACTAGCATCCTAGAGGATGACCCAGTCCATATGTCGCTTTGTTTAACCAACATGGTTGTAATTCACATTTATAGCTCAAGCTATAGCTGAGGCTTAGGAGAATAAATCTAGTGAAAATCACCTACCCTCAACGTAATACTTTAAACCAGACCTTTTCAATGCCAAATAAGTTATTTAATACCACATCTAGTATGATGGTTCCCACCTTTTGCTTCCTTTTCAAAAATGTCTAAATATGGTCAAGGTTGCAGGAATAAGAATGCTGGAGTTATATCTCTTAATGAAATTTTATGACCAAAAAACACTGTCCGTTGTTATCTCCCAGCCATAGAAGCTGCAAACTAATATTTTCTGAAGATAATATTTCTGAGCCATCTATGCTATGATGAGGGAATGATTTGTTGAAACTCATTCAAATGCTTTTGTTTGGTTCTACTTATGGCCAAAGTTATTATTTTTTTTTTGCTGTATACTGAAGCTGGTAGTTTAGATAGACTGTAGCCATGGAAAACTGATCAAACCCTAACCACAGGGACTCCCATATTTATGAACTAGTGTTCCATCTATATGGGCTGTCAAAGTCCAAGAGTGAAGAATAATGGTTTCAAGTGAGTGTGTTGAGCTACAATGTAGCTCAGTGGTAAAATGCTTGCCCTAGAACATGCAATATCCTGGGTTCAATTCCCAGTACCAAAAACAAACAAATAAAACCCCAAACCTTCAAAGCATACTCATTTAAAACATCTTTACCTAAGAAGCTATCTTAGTACTTACTATTTTTTTTTTTGTAGTTGTTGGTCGTGGGGCTTGAACTCTGGGCCTGGGCGCTGTCCCTCAGCTCTTCAGCTCAAGGCTAGTGCTCTACTACTTGAGCCACAATGCCACTTCTGGTTTTCTGAGTGGTTTATTGGAACTATGAGTCTCATGGACTTTTCTGTCAGGGCTGGCTTTGAACTGCCATCCTCAGATCTCAGCCTCCTGAATAGCTAGGATTACAGATGTGAGCCACCTGCGCCCCTGGCATTAGTAGTCACTATTTTTGAACTAAAGATGAAAAACGTATGTTTATTAAAATTATGTATATTATATATACTATATATAATCATAGTAGATAAACGTGTCTTCCAGCAATGCATCTTCCAAGACAGTTATATTCTTATGTTAAGCAAGTTGGGCTTGTTTTTATGTAAAGGCCTGAAATCCTTCTGTCATGGCAATATTTAAGAGGAGTGCAGGGCAGATTTTAAAGGACAAGTTTTTAACTCTTGCTTTAAAAGAAATGTGTGTTCACTTTTACTTGGGGTAACATATGAAAATATATAGTTGAAATAGGGGATTGTTTGTACAGTTCTGAGCAGTTCAATTAAGAATGTTGTTTTTCATTTAAAAAGCCAAGGTGAATCTGCACCCAGGGTGGTCTCCCGGGAACCTCAGGTACAGTCCTGGAGTGTCAGTGCTCCACCCTTCAATAAAATCTTCTAAGTTTTAAAAAAAACGTTGTTTTTAATGGGTGCTGGTGGCTCACATGTACAATCCTAGATATTCAGAAGGTGGAAATCTGGAAGTTCACAGTTCCAAGCCAGTGTGAAAAGTTTGTGAAGGTCCATCTCAAAATAACTAGTAAGAAACAAACTGGAAAATGACTCAAGTGGCAGAACACAAATTTCACTACTGCTTCCACCTCTGTATATATGTGTATATATATACACATACATGTGCATATATACACATACATGTGGGTTATATATGCATATATGTATACATACACATACATGCGCTTATGCACACATATATGTGGGTTATATATGCATATATGTATATATACACATACATGTGCATATGTACACATATATGTACACTGTATAATATATAATATAGTATATAGCATATATAAATACAAAATTATAGATATGTAGAAGTGCAGTTCAGTGATTGAGTCCAGTCTTCAGTATAAAAATTAAGCCAGAGTGTGAGGCCTGAGTTCAAGTACCTCACAGACATATAAGGAAAGAACACTATTTTTTAAGCACTGACAAAGATTTTAAATAAATTAACTTACAGATAAACCATTAAGATGCTATCATCTAATTTGCAAAGAACAGACAAGTACACAGTTTAAACAGGAATGCTGAATTTTCTAAGCTGAGGTAAAGTTGGTGAAAAGCTAGGTGCATTCATTAACACATCCCACCAGACATGCATAGGTTTTTAATGCATGGTTTCCAACACTTACAGAGCTGATAAATGGCTTAAAAACAATAAAAGGCAGAAAACCTTAGAAGGGAGTTGGAGTTAAGTTAGAAAAAGCTAGTGCTCCTTGCTCTGCTTTTTGAATGCCTTGGCAAACTAGAGCCCAGTTCCCGAGGCTGAGTAAATCTGCCTAAAAACATGATGACCGATTATGCAAAAAGTACTGCTTTGGTTCTCAGTCTTACCAAGTAGCAATTCAGAAATCAGCATCTATTTTTATACTAACAAGTAGAAAATCCATGTTCTTCAAAGAGATAATTTTTTTCCTGAGACAGAAAACATTGTCCAACATAGATAAGCAGGTAGATAAAAAAGAATTTGCTGCAGACATGTTCAGACAAAAACTGCTGATGGTTTGGCTCATTGAGTCAGTGAGGAAAACATCCAAAGACATACTTGAAGTCACACACATACACAAAAAAAACAAATTTAAAGCTACTCAGGGGCTTCACGTCACGGTCATCTCTAGCAAGGCATTTCCACCTAGATTTCAGAGCAGAGAGAATTACTACTTCCATCATTAGTTACAATTGCATGTTAAACGTCAATATTGCAGAAGGTGGAGTGATACACAATCTACAAATGGATATCTGTAGAGGGATATGCACCAGAGCAAATAGGCATATCCAAAGGTAGTTTACGTTTTCCAGCTGCCGGTGCACATAGATGCTTATTTTGTCCTGGTGAATTGTGAGGTCAGACGCAGGCTTACACATATGCATCCACCCACACATGTACAGCCACGTGTACAGGTGTTGGCAGGGGAGTATGCACGCAGGCACGCATGCGAATTCTTCTTTATCTTAAATGATATCCGCTTCATTATTCAGATGGAAAGCTAGACAGATGTTCTGTGCTGTCTCTATTTCCCTTCAGACGTTAATTGGACTCCTGCCAACATTTGAGTGAACCAAGCCAATCCGGGCTAGAAAGGCTGACTTGAGCAGGTTAAATATAATGAGGAGACAGGTCTTGAATCAAGGGAAGGAAGATGTTTCCTTTCCTTTTACAGCATGGGTCAGGGATGGGACCCAGAGCGGCAGAGATGACTCTTCGGCCTCACTGGAAGGCAGGCAGACCAAACAGCTCCGGCTGGACATCCTCGAGGGAGTTTAGCACCAACGTGGCCTTTTTGGTCAAATCCCTGTCCAAGTTCTCATCAGGAACCATGATGACCTGCATGCCAGCTGCCACAGCTGCGTCCACACCGTTGGGAGAGTCTTCCAGAACTAGGCATTTTTCTGGCTCGACAGGAGGAGTGAACCTCTTGGCACAAGTGAGAAAGATATTAGGGGCTGGCTTGCTTTCGGCGACCTCGGGGTCATCGCCCACCACAATGTGATGAAACAAGCTAAATAGTTCCTTGTGGTTGGCTGTCTTCCTCTCGAAGGACTCGGTGCCCGCGCTGGTGGCCACCGCCAAGGGGATGTCATGTTGGTGCAGGTGGCGTACCAGCCTCTCAGCCCCTGGCATGGCCTTGATGTGGGGACACAGCTCTTTCAGCATCTCCTGGCTCTCGTCCACCAGCTGCTCCTTGGCCATGGGGAGCTTGAGGATGTTGATGATGGTCTGCGCCGCTTCCGGCGCCCTGCAGCCCATCACCCGCGACTTCACCACCCAGTTGAACAGTTTCCCGTGGCGCTTGCAGATTTCCTGGAACACTTGGGTCTGCAGGGATTCGGTGTCCAGGAGCAGCCCGTCCATGTCAAAGATGACATGGGTGACAGGCTTGAGGGCAGTCATGGTGCGGCCTCCCCGGCACCTGTGGGTGTGGGAAGACCCCCCCTCCACGCGCCCCTGACCCGTGCGCCGACCGTTCCAGCGTGTTAACAGAAATAAGCATCATCAACAGTCCCTCCCTCCCTCCCAGTCTCCATCCCTCCCTCTCTCTCCTCTTTCCTTCCAGCCTCCTTCATCTCTTTCACTCCCTTCCACCTCTTTCATGTCCTTCTTTTCTCTTTTCTTCTCTCCTCTCCTGAGAACGGCTCCTTTCATTCCTCTCCTTTCCCTTCTCCTCCCCTCCCTTCTCCTCCCTTCCCTTTCTATTCCCTCCCCTCCCTCCTCCATTTTTTCCTCTTCTTTCTTCTCTACTCCCTTCCCTCTCTCTCCCCTGTCCCTGCTCTCTCTTCATCTCCCTCTACTCTCTGTAATCTTTCCCCGTCTCCCCATTCTCCTCTTTGCCTTCCTCCTTTTCTTGTCTGTCTGCTCCTCAACCCCCTTTTTACCCCCCCTTCCTCCCCGATCTTTCCTCTGTCTTTCTCTTCCCCACTCTACTTCTCCTCTCTGTCATCTTCTTCCCCTTTCCCCACCCCCTCTCTCCCTTTTCCCTTCTGCCCACTCTGCACCCCAAATACGATGCTTTCTGCATCTTCATAATCCAGTGGTCAGGAGGACAGGAAGCAAATTCCACTCTGTGTTGGAGGCACTTAACGTTCCTTTAGAGACAATAGCTCCTGGCCACATACAGTTTGGGGTTTTAGAAAAACCCATTTTGGAAAATAAAATAGACCATGTTCCATCTGTGTGGGAAAAGCTCACAGAACCCTCCTATCAGGCTCAAGGTAATTTTCCAGGTCCTGATCTAGGGTTGTTAGTCCCTAGCTAGGCCACTGCTGATTTGGTCTGTGTATATATTTCTTACCACAAGTCAGCAGGTCACATGAACCTACAGACAACTATTCTCCTTTATTTTCTGTGAAAACCTTACAAATTTGATTGTTTTTTTCTGCTAATCTTGTTTCATGGGCTTTTATTCGCATCTTCTGATTGTACCAAAATAAGACATTGATCATATTTGTCCCCCCATTGCCACTTCTTGCCCCCCTCTCTGACGACTTCTTTCCAAATAACCTTCCTTCTAATTTCATGTCATTTTAAAAAATCTAGATTCTGCATCTGAGTGAAAGCATGCGATACTTATTCCAGTCTTCTTATGGCACTTAATATGGTCTCCCTTTCCATCTATGTTTTCCGCCAATGACTTAATTTCATTCTTTTTATGGAGAAATAATCATCTATTGTGTATGTATGCCACACCTTTATCCAGTCACCTGTAGATGGCTGATTCCCTAACATAGCTATGTGACTATGCCACCATCAACATGAATGTGCAGGTATCTTCACTGTACACTGGCTTTCACACCTTCAGGCACATACACAGGAGAGGCACAACACTGGTGGTTCTAGTTTTACGGTGTTAAAGAATTTCCATAGTTATTTCTATAGGGGCTGAACTAATTTGTATCTCATAACAGCCAACTCATCCCAGGTCAGCAATTACTTGTTTCTTTCCATCAGATAGCCATTCTGACTAAGGGGAGATGGAATCTCTCAATGTAGGTTTAATTTGTACTTCTCTAGTGACTATTGAGGTTGAGCATTCTTTTTCCATATATTTATTGGCCACTTGTATTTCTTTGGAGATAACTAATTTCCTATGCATGTCTCCAATTCCAGGCTCTCTGGCAGGAGGAGCTCTGGCTTGGAACAACTTCTGCTTAGCTAGATCTTCATTTCCTCCAGTTTCAAATGCATCCTGTTCATAGCTATCTTCCCTGCCTAACATTTAGAAAACAATAATCCCTGCCACAATGGTTCACTCCTGTAATTCGAGCTACACAGAAGACTGAGAGCTGAGGATCCTGGTTCAAAGTTGGCTTGGGCAAAAATGTCTATGAGCAAAGAGCCAAAAGTGGAGATGTAGCTCACCTGGTAGAGAACCAGCCCTGAGCAGAAAAAACTAAGCAAGAGCTCAAGTCCCTGAAGTCAATTCCCAGTACTAGCACGGAAACAAAACAAAACCAAATAAAGACAAAATAACACCACCAAAAATAATAATTCCTCTTTCCTCTTCTCAGTTACTTTTATATCTTGATAATATACCTTATTATATTTACAATACTCTTCATAGTTTACCACATTTTAATATTGTGGCATATTTTATTATTGAGGTATAATAGCTCTATTTTATATTTTAGACAAGTGCAAATATGATGTAAATGATACAGCCTAATTTATTAATATATATATATTTAATTAGCTGAAAAATTTCTTATGAAGAAAGCAATACGGATAGTACTGTTTTATTCTGTTGTATCCTGTGGGGGTTTTTTTTTGCAGCATAAGAGAACTTTCTGTGTCCCAAAATGTATTTGTTATGTATCAACCATAAATAACTAGATGTAGGATAATCAATAGGATTATTAAAAAACCGTAGTGCATTGTTAATATTTAACATTGAGCTCTGGCTGTGTGTGCAGTCTAATTATGATTTTTTTAAGTAAAGGCTCTCCAAATCAAAACCTCAAGGAAATAAAGAATAAGGAATGAATTAAAGTATTTGTAAGGCATGAAAATGATGGTTTATGGTTAAGAGTAAGAAGGAGCATAGAAGCAGACTAACTGGAATTTTAAATTGTCAGTGAGGGGGAACTTTTCTCATTATGCAGCTGAAAATAATGTTACATCAGGGAAAGTTCTGGAATTCTACAGATTCTTCTTTTTTAAAAAAAATAGTGAAAATTACCTATTGGAGATCATTTATCTGTCTTATATTACCAGCTCAATATACCAAATGGACTATTTCCAAAACTGTTGCTGGAAGAACTAAAACTAATTCCCTAATTGTTTGTGAATAATTTGGATCTCTTTTGGGAACACAAAGTAGATAATTCAAACTCTGCTTTTTTTTTGTAGTGATTTTAATCAGAATACTAGCATATTAATTAAATATGGCAAATAAATATTCTTTCCAATCATAATAAGTAAAAGCAATAGGAAAACTGGTTAAGACAAAGAAGTTTTATGAATTGGAATTATTTTATTTGTAACTTACAGGAGATAAAGGTATATCTCTTCAAATCTACCATCTCATCTTTGCCCAAAAAGCAGCTGTTTGGCTTATCCTTATGTTGAAATTTCCAACTGGCTTGAACTAGTTAAATACCTAATTTGATTGATCCAGATATAATTCAAACTAATAATAAAGTATTTGTTAAGTTTCATTTATTAACCATCTCTGGATGAGTAGCAGATAAGGCAAGTTAAGACACATGCATTAAAATATATTTCTTGTTTTGTGCTGGTACTGGGAAACTCAGGGCCTGAATGTTGTTCCTTTGGTTTATCTCTCAAGGCTGGCACTCAGTCACTTGAACCACACCTCCATTTCTGGCTTGTTCATGTTTAATTTGGAGATAAGTATCTCTCAAAAAATTTGTCTGCCTGAGTTGGCTTTGGACCTTCATCATAATATTTCAGCCTCCTGAGTAACTAGTATTTACAGACATAAGCCACTGGCACCTTGCTATGATAATTTTTGAAATCAACATTTGAAATTATAGGTACAATTTTTTAAAGATGGTATATGGCTGGGCACCGGTGGCTCACGCCTGTAATCCTAGACTCAGGAGGCTGAGATCTGAGGATCACAGTTCAAAGCCAACCCGGGCAAAAAAGTCCTTGAGACTATTATCTCCAATAAACCACTAGAAAACCAGAAGTGGCACTGTAGCTCAAGTGGTAGAGTGCTTGCCTTGAGCTGAAGAGCTGAGGGACAGTACCCAAGCCCAGAGTTCAAGCCCCATGACCGACCAAAAAAAAAAAAAGATGGAAGATATTGGAGAGAATAGAGATGGTAATTACCCAACAAGCAAATGAGATAAAGACTATGTGATAGAGTATGATAGATTAGGATTCAAATTATTCATAAGCAACCCTCTTCTTTTTATAAGGTGTGTTTAAAATTTACTTTCTTGAGAACATCATCAATTTTAATAGGACAAGGATCTAAGATGTTAAAAATAAGGTGAAGAAATATACATGTGATAAAAATCAGCTAATAAATATTTATTCTCTGTTTGCCTTATGTCATATACTACCAGATATTTGGGCATCTTTATAAGGCCACCAAAGACCTCAAAGTACATCGAGGAATAGAACAGTTAGTTAGTGCTGGTGAAGCTCATAAGGGCTGGATGTGCAGCATCATGGGAGAGCCCTTCTCAATCAGGGTTGATCTTCAGCACTACAAAAATATTTTAAGAAGAAAAAAAAATAGCCGATTGAAAATGAGAACGTTACCTGCAGTAATAAGATGAAGAATTATCATTTGATTTGAGTTCTAAAGCTGAAATCAGATTATGGACAGGATCAGTAATGGGTAAATGGCCCTTCAAAAGGAATAGTTTGGGAAAAAAACATAGAAACATAGAAGAAAAAGAATAGGTCTACCAAACAGTGACACACATGGAACAGGTAGTCTTGGGTACCTGCAGGAGAGGTGAGACAGCATTTGGCTGTCACACTCCGAAGGGTCTTTTTACCAATATGGGCTGTTGTGACTCTCTGTGCCTCAATGAGAGAATTATATTTTCATTAGATACTATGTGATGTGTGACTCGAAAAGACAATTTGGTGGCTCAATGGAGGAAAAATGCCTGAGAGATTGATGTCAATGAGCCATTTCTCAATAGTTGGAAATTAGTGGCAAAATGAACCTGTTGAATCCTGTATAGGAACATAAAATTAGTTTAGAATAGATCATGTGATGATCGTGTGCAGTTTGTAGCATGAAATATTTTCAGCTAAGGCTAGATTTGAGAAGAGGCAATTGGGAATACTTCATTCTACAGTAACTCAGAACAAGAGAATCTTCATTGTGATAAATTGGATGGTCACAATTCCTTTGTTTTCAGCACTAAACGGTCACTTGATTTGAATATTTCTGTTATCATGCTTCAACAATCAAGATTTATTCTTCTTTTGATTAAAGTTGAACATTCTATTACCATGCTTCAACAATAAGGATTTCTCCTTATTTTTTAAGTTTATGTCAGAGAGAGAGAGAGAGAGAGAGACCTTTCCTAAGAAATGTGAAGAGACATAAGTTTGCAAAGTCAATAGTCACAACACCTCTTACTAGAAAATAAAGTGTAAAAATAAGCAGAATGATTAAATCATTGAGATCTGGAAATAGATCTTTACAGTTGTTCTTTTTACAACGAATGTCATGTTTGGTTCCACTAAGTAATCAAAAGATCTTAAATCTAAATTTACCTTTTCAGGATAGGACATGGAAGAACACAACCCAGCAATTCTAAGTCATCTGTCTATCGTTGAGCACACACACACAAAAGAAAACAAAGTCACCAGCGCACAACATGTGTTTATGAAAAGCAAGCTAGAATTTCATCAACAAGGTCTTTTTTTAAATACCTCTTTTAACTTTATGATGTAATGGCAATCTTAAAACTTTTATGAATAAATTACAAAGCAGGCAAGCCCACAGATGTTAAGAAGTCCTGTTGGAGAAGTATCTGCTAAGTTAAGATTTAGTGCTTGCTATTTTGCCTTCCATGCTCAAAGGAAGCAGCCTCATGTTGAATGACATAAACAAGTGTAGAACATCTTTTAAAATGTGAATGTGGTTTTAGGGAACCTTTTGAAAGAAATTATAAGGCAGCAAATGGAAACCTAACAAAATGCAGCCTGAATTTGCCTGGAATCTAATTAGTGATGCTTTCCCTCCAAACATACCAGAAATCTGAACAGCAGTTCTCTTGACCCAACTGGAATCAAGAAAAGCAGTCTACTATATAAAAGGAGAAGAAAATCCAGTCATTTCTGAGTGTTCTTATAAAAAGAAAAGAAAGAGAGCATAGTTTCATACAAATCCTATGTAAAGGGGAAGAGAAGCAGAGAAACTTAGTGTTAAAACTCAGGTGTAGGGGGCTGGGAAGGTGGCTCAGTTGGTAGAGCGCTTGCCTTGCATGCATAAGGCCCTGGGTTCAATTCCTCAGCACCACATAAGCAAAAAGAAAAAAGCCGGAAGTGGCACTGTGGCTCAAGTGGTAGAGCGCTAGCCTTGAACTGAAGAGCTGAGGGACAGTGCCCAGGCCCAGAGTTCAAGCCCCACTACCAGACCCCCCCCCCAAAAAAAAAAACACCTCAGGTGTATTAGCAGTAACATATTACTACTGTCGTTATATGGCTAAAGTCAGAATGTGGTGTCATGTTTGTCTCTATGTATAGAAAAATAAACAAATCTGTTAATTATTTTTATAGTCTATATTCACCCACAAACTTTTATTTCACAAAAAAACTTGGGAAACAAAGTTTTTAAATCCTTAGTGCATCATGGAATTGTTATATTCTTTTTTATAAATATTAACTTGCATAATTTGTCTTTAGCTGTTACATATATATATATATAGAGAGAGAGAGAGAGAGAGAGAGAGAGAGAGAGAGAGAGAGAGAGTGTGTTCAGGCATAGAGTGATAGAGAAAGGCATGGGTGGGCTTGGATCTTCAAAGATAACGTAAATTCCAAATAGGATAAGAAGAGGGTGATGTGAACATGGTTACTTCTCCTCTTCCCTCCATCTTTTGTTTTCTTTTTTCTTTGGGGAGAGGGTTGGTCCTGGAGCTTGAACTCAAGGCTAGTGCTCTACCACTTGACCACTTGAGCCACTCCACATCCTGCTTTTCTGGTAGTTTAGTGAAGAAAAGAGTCTCACAGACTCATTCCCTGGGCTGTTTCAAACCCCAGTCCTCAGATCTCAGCTTCCCAAATAGCATGGGTTACCGGCATGAGCTACAGGCACCCAGTTCCTTTCTTTCTTTTCTTTTTTCTTTTTTTTTGGGGGGGGGTCTGGTCGTGGGGCCTGAACTCTGGGCCTGGGCGCTGTCCCTCAGCTCTTCAGCTCAAGGCTAGCACTCTACCACTTGAGCCAAAGCGCCACTTGGCCTTTTTCTACTTATGTGGTGCTGAGGAATCGAACCCAGGGCCTCATGCATGCAAGGCAAGCGCTCTACCACTGAGCCACCTTCCCAGCCCACCCAGTTTCTTTCTTCCATCTTTTGTCACTGCCTTCACTCACACCTACAAGCCTTTGAACCTGCTAAACTTTCTAATTACCAATGTATTTTCTCTTTCCCTTGGTTCAAAGCCAAGCCCCCCACTCTGGGTAGACTGTCCATTCTATTGCAGCTCTGTGAGCCTTATAACAAACCATCAAAATCATAGCCATTTGTGTTTTAGGAGTGGTCAACAAAAATCAAAATCTTTCCTGTTTAAAGGGCAATTAAACTCTCTCTGTGTCTCTGTGTCTCTGTGTCTCTGTGTCTCTCTCTGTCTCCCTCTCTCTCTCTCTCTCTCTCTCTCTCTCTCTCTCTCTCTCTCTCTCTCACACACACACACACACACACACACACACACACACACACAAGGAAGAAAACTGAATAATAACTGGGACTTTCTGAAGACAGAATTTCTTTATAGGCAAACAGTGTGCTATGCTTCACATTACTATGGGTACTTTTCTTAATGGCTCACACAAAATAGAAACCTCATAATCCAATAGCACACTGTGGGGAGAAATCATTTCTGTTTACTCTCAGCCCAAAGTTCCATCTCATTAACACTTTGCTGCTAAAAATGCATGACATTTCCTTTCAAAGATCTTCTTGTTTAATGGTTCAAATGCAGACTTGGTCTGACTCAATGGTTCAATTCCCTAATATTGAATCATCTGGCCAGATATGACTCAGAGCAATAAAGGTCTCTTGGGACACTTAGATATTTGAACGTTAGGGACATATGTAAACTTGCAAAAATTTTTGTAGTTCCGGGACTCTGGGGTGAGTGAAAAACAGTATCTTTTGTATTAGTATCTTATTGTTATTTTTGAATGGACAATGTTTATCTGGAGAAACATCTTTTTTTTCCTTTTAACTTAGAGAGACTGCAATAAGCATGTGTGGCATTTCAACAAAAATTTTACAGACAGCTGGTGTGTTTTACTTCATGTTAATTTACCATGATTTTCTTTTTCAGACCATTTGGAAGTGATGGTCAGCCTGGGAATAACTGTTTCATCAGATTGTGTTGATACTGGGCCTATTAGCAACTGGCATTTTGTTTCTCTGGAAGATGGAGTAGAAATATGAAGCCAAATGCCAGACCTTGAGTCTAGAATATTCCCCACCTTGTAGTCTGGTTAATGTGATTACATCCACCCAAGCACGTTTTTTTTTCTTCCTTCTGAAAATCTTTTAGTTTTCTCGTCTTTGTCACAAGTCTATGTTTATTGGGCTATTAGGTAACGATGTTTTCTCTTCCATTCTTATTGTAATTTTACAATTTTTTTCTTCTCTCTCATTTCTCATCTCAAAATAGCTTTGTATTGGTCTCAGGATTTCTAGTTCGAAAATTGGTCAAGAAACATGAAGGAAAGACTACGGCCATATTGAAATGGTAAAGATGGTAGACACTGCTTTGTAATAGACATTTCATAAAATATACACCAATGGAGAGCATATTTTATGCGTGTGTTCTATCATAGTTTATCAAAAGCTTAGTTATTGAATAATCCTTTCCTTCTACACTTTCCTCTCTACCAGGCAACTGGAATGGGATTTGATGGCAAGAGAAAATCTGGAAACTGGCTACTGGACAAATTGTCTCAACCTTTTTGTTTTTTTTTGGATGGTCATAGAACTTGAACTCTGGGTCTGGGCACTGTCCCTCAGCTCTTCAGCTCAAAGCAGTGCTGTATCACTTCAGCCATAGCACCCATTGGAGAGTCTCATGGACTTTCCTGCCCAGGCTTTGAACCATGATCCTCAGATCTCAGCCTCCTTAGTAGCTAGGATTATAGGACTGGCGCCCAGCTATGTCTCAACTTTCTTAACCTTGCAGTTTCCTCATTACTTTCCCCAAACCCCTCTTGTACCCTAGATTTTGAGTCTACTTCCATGTAGTAAGATGATCATTGACCTGCCTGATCTCTGAGCTAAACAATTCAAAATACAAGTTATATTTCATTAAAAGATATATATTTATCTTCATATAAATACACATATATAAATACATATAAAATAAATAAATATAATATAAAGTAAATATAAAAATAAAGAAATATATTAAAATTTCTTTCTTATAAGTATTTTAAGAGATTGATAGGCTTTTGTCAATGCTTTTGCAGTTAATTTCATACTGTAGAGTTATTTATTGGATATGAGTACCTTAACTACATGTTGCTTGAAGAATTAAGTCAGCTAGAGGGTTTCAGACAGTGGCCTTGAAGAGAGCCCTGAAGCTTGGGTAGACCCAAGTCTACCTTTCAGGGAAAGAGGGGGTGTTAGGATCTTCTGGCATCTCTACTCTTCATCTGTTTTATGTCCTGAATTTTTCTGTCAATGAAACGTTTAGCAGCAAAAAAAAAAAAAAGACTTTATAAATCACAGAACAACTTTCAAGTCCAAGAAGGAAATAAGCCAATTTACCTATGGCAGACAAATCTGTGCAGACTTGCCAGCCCATCTAGGTCAAAACTAAGTATGAGAGAAAAATGTAATTCTCACTTAGACTTTAGGAAAGCCTGATCCTCAGGGCTGGAAAAGCCTGGAGGACAGATTCATCACATGAGAAGTGAAATAACATTTGCATGATGAGACAACATGGCTATGTGGAAAGTTTCACAATCTGATTTCAAGCAAGAATACTTCGTGGAAGGATTTGGAATTGTAAAGATTCCTTTCTGAAAGATTCAGCATTAGGTAAGAAGGAAATTAGGAGTTCTGCCAGGAACTAGGTGGCTCATGCCTGTAATTCTAACTATTCAGGGGGCTGAGATCTGAGGATCGAAGTTCAAAGCCAGTCCAGGAAGGAAAGCCCAGGGGACTCTTATCTCCAATTAACCACCAAAAAACCGGAAAGGGAGCTAACCTTGAGCAAATAAAGGTAGGGAATCCTGAGTTCAAGCCCCAGGATCAACAATGAGATGTACAAGGCACTATGTTGAAATGAACTTACAACTTCCAGGGCCGGGAGGGAGGAGTTGGGGAAGGGGGGAGGGGAGAGATGAAACAAAGAAGAGGGTAACAATGCTCAATAGGAAATGTACTCAACACCTCACTCATGTAACTGTAATTCCTCTGTACAGTATCTTTACAATAAAAACAATATATATATTACCAAAAAAAAAATACTGCAGTCCTTAAAATCCAAGCAAAGGAATTTCTGGCTAACATGATTTAATCAGATGGCTGTTGGATAGATTTTGTCTTTTTTTTTGAAACTGGATGTGGTGATTAAGGTAAATTCATTGAAACCAACATTCATTGCATTAAAATGTTTTCTGTGTCTGTGCAGCTGTTGTAAATTCTTTAGCCCAGAAAACAACAGCAGGAGATAGAAGTTAATACAACTTACTCAGGGTGGCGCATGAACTATTGAGCAAATGCTTTGTTTCTGGAGAACAAAGGAGACATCATCATGTGGAATTTGTTTTCTTTCTTTTTTTCTTTAAGCAAAAAATAAAATTAAGTAATATATTTTTAGCCATTTAAAAATGAGACACCAAAGGGTGTGCCTCCAGTTTTAAGAGATCTTGCCAGTTTTCTGTACGCCAACAATAAGAAGAGTGAGACTGAAATCAGGAAAGCAACTCCTTTTGTAATAACCTCATAAAAAAATAGAATACCTAGGAGTTAACTAAAGAACTGAAGGACCTCTACGATGAAAACTTTAAAAACCTGAAAAAGGAAATTAAAGCAGAACTAAGGAAGTGGATAAACTTCCCATGCTCCTGGATTGGGAGGATTAACATCATGAAAATGGCAAGACTGACAAAGGCTATCTACAAATTCAATTAGATACCTATCAGTAGTCTAACCTCATTCTTCAATGAAATAGAAGAAGCAATCCAATAAGTCATATGGAACAATAAAAGACCTCGAATAGCAAAAACAATCTTTAGCAGAAAGAACAGTGCAGGAGGAATATCAATACCAAATTTCAAACTCTACTACAAAGCAAATCAAAACAGCTTGGTACTGGCACAAGAAAAGACATGAGCAGCAATGGAATAGATCTGAAGATCCAGAACCCACAGACCGATAGCCACATGATCTTTGATAAGGGAGCTAAAAAATTTGAATGGAAGAAAGACAGCCTTTTCAGTAAATGGTGTTGGGAAAATTGGTTAAACACCTGTAGAAAACCAAAGGTAGATCCTTATATATCACCCTGCATGAGAATGAATTCCAAATGGATCAAAGACCTTGAAGTCAAAGCAGACACCCTGAAAACATTACAGGAAGCAATAGGATAAACTCTAGGACTTCTTGGCATAGGTTGAAATTTTCTTAATAAAGATCCAGAAACACAACAAATCAAAGAAAGGTTGGAAAAATGGGAATGCATGAAACTGAAGAGCTTCTGCATGGCAAAGGAAATAACTAGCAACATCAAGAGAAAGCCACAAACTGGGAGAAGACTTTTACTAGCCATACAACAGACAAGGACCTCATATATAAAACATATTTAAAACTCAAAAAGTTAAATCCCCCAACAACAAATCCTCAAAGAAACAACTGCCAATTAATATATGGACTAAAGACTCAAAGAGAGACTTCTCTGAAGAGGAAATAAGAATGGCCAATAGACATGAAGAAATGCTCAATTTCTCTAACCATAAAAGAAATGGAAATCAAAACAACATTGAGATTCTATCTCATCCCAGTTAGAATGGCTATAATCAAGAAATCTAATAACAACAGATGCTGGAGGGGATGTGGCCAAAAGGGAATCCCACACTGCATTGTTAGTGGGAATATAAACTTGTTTATATTGGAAAGCAGTATAGAGATTCCTCAAAAGACTCCACAGAGCTCCCCTATGACCCAGCAATCCCACTTTTGTACATTTACCCAAAGGATCACAAACAAGGCCATACTAAAGCTTCCAGGACCACTATGTTTATTGCAGCATTAGTTACCATAGCTAAGATATAGAACCAACCCAGATGCCCCTCAGTAGATGAATGGATCAAGAAAATGTGATATATATATTTATATATGTAATATATCTATACTTATCTCTCTCTCTCTCTCTCTCTCTAGAGAGAGAGAGAGAGAGAGAGAGAGAGAGAGAGAGAGAGAGAGAGAGAGAGAGAGAGAGAATGGAATTCTATGCCTCCATCATGACACTGACCCATTTGTTAGGAAATGGAAAGACTTGGAAAAATTATAATAAGTGAAGTAATCCAGGCCCAAAGAAACATAGGTCCCATATTTTCCCTTATTTGCAATAACTAGTATATCTGGGATGCAGAAAAGATCAGAAGCTATGTACGTATGACTATATAAGAAGATGCTTAGCGAAATGAAACCCCAGATAGAGATACAAGTGGTTTTATCTTTTTTGCTGTTGTTTTAGTGTATTTATAATGTACTATGTGATTTTTTTTGTTTCTTTTATATGTTCTTCCCCCATGGTTATAACCTCCGTTTTCACTGTATTTGATTCTGGTGCCCTGCATCTTGTATATACATTTTTATAATTTGGGGAGCGGAAGAGAGTGGAAATAAGGTTACAGGATGACCCATTGTAACAATGAGATATACAAGACACTATGCTGAAAATGAACTGTACAATTTCAGGGGTGGGGAAGGAGAAGTTGGAGAGGTGGAGAGGGAAGGGATGGTAGGGGGAAAACAAAGGAGGAGATAACAATACTTGATAGGAAATGTACTCACTACCTTACTTATGTAACTGTAACCCTCTGTACAGTATTTTTACAATAAAAATATATACAAAAAACAAAAAAGAGATCTTGCTAAAAGTAAATCCCTAAAACTCATCACTCAAAAAATTCAAATGGTAGAGGGAGACACAAAATACTCTGTCATGAGTCTTTCTGCGGTGATGTGACTCTGAGAAAGAGAGAGAAATGTGTATGCATGCACACACCCATGTGTGTGAATAGTGGATGTTCAACTAATCAATAGTCTAAGTAGAAGCTCTTTTACTGGATGGAAACAGAAATGTTAAGTTTACACATTGCTTCATCTTGATTGTTCCTTTTCCTTACCAACAATCAAGGCAAAATCAGATATGTGGAAAAGTTGGAGAGTCTGTGCTTGAGAGCCCAAGGTGGAAAAGTGAAGGAGAATGCTAGTTCACCCACTTAGTAAAACCTGGGTGCCACAGCACCCCTCTTCAGCATCCACCACCACTGCTTTGTCTTCTTTTGAAACATTAGCAAGTACCCCACCTTTACTGCAGATATTTTGACCTACCTACTATGGTTATCTTTAAATTGTTATATCATTCTAGGAAGGCACTGATAGTAAAGGCCTATAATCCTGGCTACTAGGAAGGCTGAGATTTGAGATTTCTAATCCAGCCCACATAAACAAATCGTTATAACTCTTACCTTCAGTTACTCAGCAAAATGTTGGAACTAGATGAGTGGCTTAAAAGAGCAGTGATAGAGGAAGTTCTCAAGGCCCTGAGTTCAAGACCCAATACCGGTATGTACATGTGCGCACACGCGTGTGCGCATGCACACATGCACACACACACACAACCATAAAACCTACCACTGTCAAGAAAAGAGATGGAACAAAGGCTTTTATTTAGTGATGGGCTTTAAATAAAAATGTATAATCATCAAATAAATTTTAGTTATCTGCTTGAGCAAGCACTTCTTTTTTTCTCCTAGTTGCATAAATGACCTTGAAGTTGACTTTGACACCTCCTTTTCTTCCCATGGTATTTGAAGCAAACTTTTGCCTGCTGTGTGAAATACGAACTAAATGTACCCCTTCCTATCATCCCATGCCATATCCCACTATATCTCAAACAGGTCAATGTGATATATTTTCCTGTTGCAAAACTTACCCCTGCAACTATCACTGCAACTAAAGAAATTCTATAAAAACTAAGTTAGGTCATGTCACCCCATTCATGCAATATTCACAATGACTCTCATTAACTCAGAAACATCTGGCCTTGTCCCACCTGGTGTAATAGGCTCTGGTTCTGTCACTGCTTTGACGTCTACCATCTCTTAACCTCTGTTAACCTCTCTGTAACCCAGCATTTTTGTGGTGGCCCCATATGATATCTTACCACATCAGAGATTCTTCTCTCTCAGGGAATATGCATTTGCTGTTCTTTCTGCTCAAATCAACTAAACACAAGGTGTCTTCTCTTGTCTTGGTTCATAGGACTTTCCCACCATCTGCAGTAGTGCTCTCTCAATCCCTATGACTTTCCCATTCCCTTTCTGGTCTCATTATTCATGTAGAGTGTATTTAACCTCTAGCATATCATATATTCTACTTATGTCTTCTACTCGATTATAAATATGAGAACAGAGATTTTTGTAGATTTTATAAATCTATATGCAACAATGCTTAGATCTCAATAGTGAACAAATGAATCAATGATGAATATATTTCAGAAAAAGGAACCCAAGCCCAACTACATCCAAGGTTGTTATTTCTGAAACCACTAATTGATAATGGAAAGTTCCATGATGTCTTACAATGTAAGTCAATGCAGTCTTCTCCTTTATGGAAGTTCTAAGACAATGTACTTAATCATGGGAGTATAAGGATATGAATTTATCCTGGACATTTTATCCTTTATAAAACTGAGAAATAATAATACTCAGCAGTCTTGTAAATTTGTGTGGAGGAATAAATAAGTCCACATATGGGTCTCAAAATCCTGTCATTTGTGGTTGTTTTGAAAACTTGGAACAATTCAGAAGCAGATTAGAAAGGAAAGAAAATATAAACTTTTCTATTCTTGGTAATGGTTCACTGAAATGCTCTAGGAAATATCTGACCACTGATCTAATTGATCCAGTTTTCCTTTAAAGACAGTTAATAGCAAAGTTTTTGCAGACAAATTCATATGGTTATAACAGTTCTGGATACATACATACACACACACACACACACACATATGTAACAATTTAAGTATATTATCTGTTATGATCAGGATACAAAATATTCCCTACAAGGCTCATATATTAAAACATAGTTTCCCATCCAAGTAGTAACCAGACCTGACCCTAATTAGATTCTAAGATCAGAGATTGGGTGTGTTCAGGGTAGTATGGCTGTAGATTACAACTAAGTTCATTGCACCATTATTTACCTTAGCCAAGATATGGAATAAGGCTGTGAATGTGGATTAGTGGTAGAGTGCATGCCTAGCATGCATGAAGCCCTGGGTTCAATTCCTCAGTACCACATAAACAGAAAAGCTTGAGGTGATACTGTGGCTCAAATAGAGTGCTAGCCTTGAAAAGAAGCTCAGGGACAGTGCCTAGGCCTTGGCAAGCCCAAAGAAAGAAAGAAAGAAAGAAAGAAAGAAAGAAAGAAAGAAAGAAAGAAAGAAAGAAAGAAAGAAAGAAAGAAAGAAAGAAAGAAAGAAAGAAAGAAAGAAAGAAAGAAAGAAAGAAAGAAAGAAAGGAAAGAAAGAAAAGAAAGAAAGAAAGGAAGGAAGGAAGGAGGGAAGGAAGGAAGGAAGGAAGGAAAGACAGACAGAAAGACAGACAGAAGACAGAAAGAAAGACAGACAGAAAGACAGAAAGAAAGAAAGAAAGAAAGAAAGAAAGAAAGAAAGAAAGAAAGAAAGAAAGAAAGAATGAAAGAAAAAAAGAGAGAGATATGGAATCAACCCAGATGCTCCATAGTGGACAAGTGGATCAAGAAAATGTGGTATATATGCAGAATGGAATTCTGCTTGCCCAATGGAAACAATGATATTGTACCATTCATAAGGAAATAGAAAGCTTGGAAAAAATTATATTAAATGAAGTAAGCCAGACCCAGAGAAACATAGGTTGCATGGTTTTCCTCATTTGTGGTAAGCTGACATTCGCTTATAAATCTACAAGTAAACACACAGCATGGTTTAAAAAAGTACACTGGGGACAAGGGTCTCATATCTAAAATATACTTGGAACTCAAAAAATTAAACCCCCCAACAACAAATCCTCAAAGAAACAACTGCCCAATAAATAAGTGGGCGAAAGACTTAAAGAGAAACTTCTCTGAAGAAGAAAGAAGGATGGCCAATAGACACATGAAGAAATGTTCAACATCCCTAGCCATAAAAGAAATGCAAATCAAAACAACATTGAGATATCACCTCACTCCAGTTAGAATGGCAAAAATCAAGAACTCTAACAACAACAGATGCTGGAGAGGATGTGGACAGAAAGGAACCTTACTTCATTGTTGGTGGGAATGTAAACTTGTTCAACCACTTTGGAAAGCAGTATGGAGGTTCCTCAAAAGACTTCACATAGAACTCCCCTATGACCCAGCAATTCCACTTTTGGGCATTTACCCAAATGTTTACAAACAAGACCACACTAAAGCTACTACAACAACTATGTTTATTGCAGCATTATTTACCATAGCTAAGATATGGAACCAACCCAGATGTCCCTCAGTAGATGAATGGATCAAGAAAATGTGGTATATATACACAATGGAATTCTATGCCTCCATCAGAAAGAATGACATTGCCCCATTTGTTAGGAAATGGAAAAACTTGGAAAAAATTATATTAAGTGAAGTAAGCCAGGCCCTAAGAAACATAGGTCCAATGGTTTCCCTTATTTGTAATATCTAGTATATGTATGAGTCAAGTGGAAAAGGTCAGATAATGTGATGTCAGGAAAATGAACCCTTAGATGTGTATTTTAAGGTTTTTTTCTTTCATGCATGTGTTTCTAATGCATTTATAAGATTATCTCTTTGTTGCTTTGTATGTCCCTCCCCCACAGTATAACCCCTGCTTTCACTATATTTGATGTCAGTATAACTTGTGGAGGAGATGGGGAAAAACCAATTGTTTAAGGATACAGGTGGACCTGTTGCAACAATGAGAAGTACAAGTTGTCATGTCCAAAATGAGCTTTACAACGTCGGTGCGGGGGGGGGGAAGGGGGGGGGGAAAGAGAAGGATTGGGATTGGGGGGAAGGGGGAGGCTGGGAAGGGATGTGAAGGGTAAACACAGGAGGAGGCTGCAATGCTTGATAAGAAATGTACGCATTATCCTGCCCATGTAATTGTAACTCCTCTGTACAGTATGTTCACAAATAAAATAAAATAAAATTTTAAAAAAAGTACACTGGGACATGATAAATTAAACAAGTTTCTAGGCATTCATATGGAGTGAGATGAAAGGAGGATATTCCTAGGATAGAATCACAAAGACCCAATAGCTATGTGCATTTGATCATATAAAGTAATATGTATAGACATGAACTCCAGGAAATGGAAGCAAAAGGGTTCTATTTACCATTGTAGTTGGGTATTTTCTTTTCTTTTTGTCTTGTTTGTTCCTATATCTGTCTTTAGGGGAGAAATGTAAATGGAGGGAGAAAGGGTGAAAAAATGCAGCAGTGGTATCCACTAGACACTATGTTGATAATGAATTGTATGCACAATTTGTAAGTGGGGAAGGGAGGGAAAAACTGGGAGAGAATGGAGGGCGGAGAGGGGAGAAGTTGTTCAAAAAGAAATGTTCTCTTTATCTGACTTATATAACTGTATGTCAGCTATATACTGACTGTATAAGTCAGATATACTGTATAACTGTATAAGTCAGATATACCTTCTGTATATCACCTTTACAATGACAATTTAAAAACGCATGTTTAAAAATACTCAGTGGGTGGTGATATTTTGGAAGGTTAGGGAAACTTGTGGGAAATAGTATCTAGCAGGAAGGAAGTAGGTAAATAAGGGAGAGTCTTTGATGTTATCTGATCACTGGGTCGTTCCAGTCTTCTTGTCTTTTCTTCTTATCTACTACAAAATAAGAAACTTCTCCATTACTGGTGCCCACTACCATAAGTTTCTGCAGCATCCTCGACAGAATCTATAGAGCCAATAACCAAGATCTGCCATGTGTGAAACTAGGAGCCCATATAAATCTTCCTCCTTTAAGCTGTTCATGTCAGATGTCATATTAGAGTGATGAGAAAAATAATTTACACAGAATATGTGTGTGTGGAGTGTGTGTGTGTATGTGTGTTTATATGCAATAGAACTGATGATAAAAATCAAAGTCAGCATTCAAACAAGACTCCAGACAAACCACCCATTTTTGTTCAAGTTGGCATCGTCACATAAGATTTCAAAAAATGCAATATCCCAAACGTCGCCTACTAACTTTAATTTTATGATTTAACTTTAATTTCATGATTTACTTCTCAGAAATTCCATTGCTCTTTGTTCTTGAACCAATTGCTTTACCTAAAATGGGAATCTTTTTATTACTCATCTTATTGGAGAACAGACGCACTTTTAACTGAGACCATGTGTTTTCTAAAAGACAGATCTATGAAGCCTGAGACAAGCCTTCACTTGCACAGTATTATGAGGCAAAACACATGAGCCAACTGACTTGCTACTTGGCTGGGCACTTAAATGGTTATGTGCATACAGCTGGTGTTAAATCAATGGCAATATGAAATAAAAGGGGGAGATGGTAATTCATGGGAGGTTCTCACACCAACAACTTCAGCATCACCAGAGAACTTACTGAAAATGTAAAAATCTCAGTCCCCACCCTAAGCCTTCTGCAATAAAATTTCTAGGGTGGGGTCAAGATGAATAATGTTTTAACATCTTCTATGAGATTCTTACATACTATTTATATTTAAATGCTTAAGTTTAAGAAGTTGTTAGCAATTTGTAAGAAAAATTATTAAAAGTTTTCCAGGCCATAATCAGTAAAATATTTTATAGAAGCTAGGTAACATACTTTAAAGCATAACATATAAAGAACTCAAAATATGTCTTAAATAGCTTATGAGGATCTACATTTGTTGAATATTTAGGATATTGCAGTAATAGTAAAAGAGTAAGACATTTCATAGCTTACAAAAAGAAAGTACAGTTTGGCTAGTGGTTGAAGTGTTGGAAGGTAAACAGTATCATTCTTATGTGTAAAACAAAGGAAAACAGGAATTCATTCTCATCTCCAAAACTGATATAAGAAAGCCAGGTTGAAAATGAATTTGTAGATTTTTCGAATATGTCTATTTTGCCTGCTGGTGCGTTACTTGAGTTAACCTAAAGTAGAGACAGGAAATCAGTAAAGAAAGAGATCAAAGGCATCACATCATTATCAGCTGGGAAGGTGTATGTTTTTGAGTGATCCATACATACTCACAGGAAAGAAGACAGAAAACATGGAAGTTAATGTTGGGAGGTTCATAAATTTGGTATTATTAATGTGCAAAACTTCCTTCCTTCCTTCTTTCTTTTCTTTTCTTTCTTTTCTTTCCTCTTGTTAATCGTTTAGGGAACTTTGAAGGAAAGCAATGCACTGGTGAGAGGTAATTGACCATTTGAACAAATGAGCAAATTGGAAATAATAGCTTTGCGTGATGAATCACTTCATAGAAAAAAACAAAAATATGAAGGTTCTTGAGCATATTTTCACTTTCTGAAAATGAACTTTACTATTTAGGCAAGCGGGGAGGGGAAGGGGGAGAGTGTAGGGGAGAGAAGGGATGGTAGGGGAAAAACAGGAGGAGGCAACAATGCTTGATAAGAAATGTGCTCACTACCTTGCTCATATAATTAGAAACCCTCTGTACAGTATTTTCACAATTAAAAACTTATTAAAAATACAATTTCTGATACAAATGCTTTACATGTTCAGTTTGTAAAATACACCCACCCACACTCATTTCATGAAGGTTCATCAGTTCAGTCATAATTTTTGATAAAAATTCTTCATATGTCCTCTTAATTATAAACTATAAAGGAATCCATTTATAATATAAAATATGTATACCATATATAATCCATCTATGCTATTTATAGCATATATGTATATCTATAATACATGAATATGTATTATATATGTATTAGATATTTTCATACATATTTTATGTTACATATTTACATGTTATAAATATATAACTTTTTATAAAATATATAAACAAAAATTTATAAATACATGTTTACTTTTATTTTATATATTATATTCATATATTATATATTTTTATATTATTTATATTTTATATATAATATAGTACATATAGATGATCATGAGCACATTAGCATGATCCTATGGTCATAATTCTGATAAGAATTCTTCATATGCCTGCCCAATTTGTAAAATAATATACACATATAATAGTAATTAAGACATGTTGCGCTTCTGTTTAAAATAAATACCAGAAAGAATTCAGCTAAACCTAACACTAGCATGTATTGGGCACCTATTATTTAAGTGAGACAATGCTCCATAGACCTTTGGCAAGGTGTTCTTTTTTTTTTTTTTTTGGCAGTGGTGAGGATTGAACTCTGGGCTTGGGCACTATCCCCTAGCTCTTCAGCTCAAGGCTAGTGCTCTACCACTTAAGCCACAGCACCACTTCCAGTTTTCTTGTGGTTTATTGGAGATAAAAGTCTCACGGACTTTCCTGCCTGGGCTGGATTTGAACAGTGACCCTCAGATCTCAGCCTCTTGAGTAGCTAGGATTACAGGCTTGAGCCACTGGCACCCAACAAAGTGTCCTTATTGAATAAGATAACCACACAGAAGGCAGCAGGCTGCTAAATGCTCATTTCTTACATTTGACTAGGAGACTCTAGCTCTCCAAAGGACTTAACTTCACTGCAAGTGGGAGTTTGTTAAAGACCTAAGGACTGGATACAGTGCTGACCACTTTTCAGATAGTTTGCACTCAATATGACTGCTTTCCCTGAACATAATAGATTAAATTATATTTGGGTAATTATTAAAGGTTGTTACCAATCTTAATGTCTATGCCCATCTAACCATATCAAATGCAGCATCATATCTCCATTAAAGAATCATGGTGGGGCTGGGAAGGTGGCTCAGTGGTAGAGCGCTTGCCTTGCATGCATGAGGCCCTGGGTTCGATTCCCAGCACCACATAAGAAAAAGAAAAAAAGCCGGAAGTGGCGCTGTGGCTCAAGTGGTAGAGCGCTAGCCTTGAGCTGAAGAGCTGAGGGACAGCACCCAGACCCAGAGTTCAGGCCCCATGACTGAACTTCTTCCCCCCCCCCCAAAAAAAAAGCATGGTGACATACATGTTGACAAGTTTTTTGGTGTTTAGTTGTTGTTGTTGTTGTTGTTTTGCAGGTCCTGGGGCTTGAACTCAGGGCCTAAGCACTGTCCCTGAGCTTCTTTTGCTCAAGGCTACCATTTGACCATTTGAGCCACAAACCACTTCTGGTTTATTCAGAGAGCTTTACAGAAGATAAGAGTCTCACAGACTTTCTTGCTCAGGCTGTTCTGAACCACAGTCCTCAGATCTCAGCCTCTTGAGTAGCTAGGATGACAGGTATGAGCCAACAGTGCCTGGCCTGTTCACCAGTTTTAAACCAAAACATTCTTTTCAGATATTAATTTTACCTTTTGGTGAAAGCATGATAGTCCTTGAGGTTCAGGATGAATCAAATATCTCAGTCATAATGTACTTCAAAGCATTTTTGAATTTTTTCTCATTCATATCTTTATCACTTCATCCTCCCAAATCATTAATTACCTACTTGAGAGTCTACTTATCAGCAAACACTATTTATTAATAGGATCACTTACGTTTACTCATTGTGCTGACAACTGAGATAATCAAGATTATGTAAGTTTCTATACAGCATACCCTGAGCTGTGTGTATATAATCTCTCTTAATGTCCCCCCATAAAACCCACCAAGATAAGATTGTAATTATCATTGAAACTTTCCTATGAGAAACCTGAAGCACAGATAAAGATATAAGGTTGGCATAACACAAGTACCTTGCATTTAATGCTATTCTCTAGGAGAGCCAGTAGTCTCTGCCTACAGAGAAATAGAGTTTTGTTATATGGTCCAGATTTGTCATGAACTCTTCATCTTTCTGTTTCAGCCTCATATGTGCTGGAATTACAGGAGTTAACTATCATGTTCAGCTCTTGTTGTTATTTATTTTAACTAGCCTCTGTAGACAGTTTATAATTTAGCACACTGTTCTACATCTGGGGAATTAGGAAAAGTAAGTGGTTCTAATGTCCTATAAAATTAATATATAGGTATGCAGAAGAGGCCATAGAAACAAACAAACAATAAAAATGATGCACTCAACTTTGCCTGCTTTGGAGTGAGAGAGTGATCAGGAAAAGATAGGAGAATGCAGGGGCCTTTTCCCAGAGGAGGTTGACGAATGTTCTAGAAGGGAGCAGGGTAAAGGGAAATAGTCACCTGAGAAAGTACAAGCACTTTTGACAGTAATCACTCAAAGACTGGATAAATGGAGAAGTGTTGGAAGGCTGCAGGCCTCTATATGGCATGCTTAGAAACGGGGCTATGGAGGAAATGGGAGCTGCCAAAATTGTTAGGCAGTAGAGTGGCTTGGATGGTGTTGCAGAAGTTTCACTTGGGTTCTTTGTGCAGTGTACATTCATAGATGCTGCAGGCACAATAATTATTTAGGAGCTTAGGAGCTCATAAAGGCCCTTACCTACGATGCCTAGAACAACGTATTGATTCAAAACCAAGTTTGAACCTACTGCATGGCGGTCCCTGGGGTGCACTGGAATTCAAAGCTCAGCAAGATTACTTAAGGTCATTCAATGAAATGTTTCTAAAGATAGGAGTAGGAGGTGTGGCACAAGTGTTAGAGTCTTGCCAAGTGTGTGCAAGGCCCTAGATGCAATCACCAAAACTATAATACATGCATGCATACATGCACAAATACATGCATGCATACATGCACAAATACATGCATGCATACATGCATGCATACATGCATGCATTCATATATACATATATGCATGCATTCATACATACATATATGCATCTATACATATAAAATTAGCAATAATTCATCATACTGAACAAGAATATCAGGTGGAAAATATTTCCAAATAAAATACACTAAAATTAAAAGACATAAGGGTTTAATTGTTAACTATTTATCGCTGTTGAAATTGAAGAAGACAGATAGCTTTACTTCATAGAAAACTATGAAGAAGACAAATAGCCAACTGATTTTTAAGGTTATCTATGTCTTGGAGATGTAGCTCCAACCTTAAAGTAATTAAGTTTAGTTATATAATAGGCACGGTTTCTCAAAGCATTAGTACATATATATTGCTTCAATTGTTCTGAAGAATCACTTTGGAATTTGGAAATACAAGTAATATTACTACTTCCAAGCTTATGACGAGAACTATATGTGTTTCAGAAAAGAAACTAAGTGTTTAATTCAAGATCATGTTAGTAATTTGTTCATTGCATCCACAACTGCAATTTAGATTTCTTCACTATAAATTCCTATGCTATTTTTGCGCCATCACATTGCCTGCCAGAGGAAAATAAATACTCTCTTATTCATTGCTACATTCACTCATTCATTCTTCACACTTTTACTTAGTACTTATTACTAGGGAGCACTGCACTGGGTGCTGTGAGATTTATGGAGATCATAAATCAAAGTTTTACTTCTCAGCAGACCTGTAAGGGAGGTAAAAGATCCGGTAATAGCTGTGAAGGAGTGGAAAATCCTGCCCAGCAAGACAGATATAGAAAGAATTATGGGAGATCATCGTTAAGATAAATTATTTCTGGCTGAGGTATCATGGAAAGCTGTATGAAGAATGTGGTATTTTAGCTGCGTCTTAATGAGAGGCTGGCATGTGCACAAAGAAAGAAAGGATCTGAATTCTCCCATGCACAAAGAAACAGGGATGGCCAGATTTGCTCAAAAAATCGTGAGGGGAAGGGGACGTATAGTCATTTTATTCATACATATGGGAAAGTTGAACCACATATCTCGAAGGAACTACATATCTTGGAAAAGATAAGGAGAATGATCAAAGAGGCGACATTGACCAAGATGCACTGTACTCATTTTCTGGCTTGTTGAATTGAAACCCCTTTTGTGCAACTACTTAGAATGATAAACAAGAAAAAGAAAAGAGAACTGCAAACTGCCTACTTTTCTATATGGAAACGTTGAAGAGGTTTACCAAATTGAGGAATGGAAGAGGTACTTACAATGTAAGTATGAGACAGGATTCAGTGATGGAAACAATGAGGGTTAATTGGGGTATAGATATATGCTCTGCATCTTAGGAATTGCATAATTACAACTACCTTAGATAACTTCTCTATACTTTTTGTTCTGTGTGTATGCCAGTCCTGGGGTTTGAACTCAGGGCCTAGGTATTATCCCTGAGCTTTTTTCACTATACCATTGAACCAGAGTTCCATTTCCAGGCTTTTTGGAAGTTAATTGGACATAAGAGTCTCAAGGACTTTCCTGCTAAGGCTGGCTTTGAACCACAATCATCAGATTTCAGCCTCATAAGTAGCTAGGATTACAGACGTGAACCACCAGTGCCCAGCTTCCCGACAACTTTTAATACACCATCTAGAAAAATAGGACCTGTGTTTGTTTCATCATTCACTGGTATTTTCAAAATGATAAAAATTAGTTTACCTTTTATGTGGATGTAGCAATGAAATGTTCAAGTGGAGAATGAAAGGCTCTGGGAAAAATTAATTTTTTTTTCTGTTTTCGGTAGCTGATGAGAATCCAAAGAGATTTTCCGCTGAGAGGGATCATATAATGAGAATCAGGCTTTAATAAAGCAAATATATGGGGTGGATTAGGATAGAAAGGGCAGAAACATTTTTGTTGTTGTTGATATCAGTACAGCACAAAAGAAATAGCTACGTCTGTGAGGTAACACAACTGGGAATTGTTAATATCTACAACCAATAAAAGAACATTTCAAACGCACTAATGATATCACAGCCCAAGACCAAAGAAGATCAAATAAAGATTATTTGTAGAGCATTGCTATAGGGAGGGGAAACAACAGAATTAAAGTAAACTTTGAAATAAAAACAGCTTTCATATGCTGCCCTACATTAAAAGTGGGGGCCTTCCCATCTTTCAGCTCTGTCAAGGGTCACTGAAGGAAACCAAAACTGCATGCCACCTGCACCTGAATGGTTGTTCTCTTGCACAACAGCTACGCAGGTACTGAATAGTACCTGAGTTGACATTCACATCAAAGGATGTCTTTTAAGAAAGACTTGTTTAAAATATCAGGTGCTTGCTTTGATCATCAAGGTGAGCTCAGTGTTTATTTGACCATGATTTTTCTCCTAGATAGCTCACAAGGTCAAATCAGAATAGGCCAAGGGTTTTGAGCCATAAGGCCTGTGTGGGGTTTTAAAGCTCTCTGCCCTCCTTTTTTTTTTCATTTGTTGCATCTGTTTTCCAAAAGAAAAATTAGGCTTGAAAGAAATTCTTATGTCATCGGAATATCTTACCCATAAACATTTACGCTTCTCAAAATGTCCAAGTATTAATGTGATATTTGTGAAGGTGACGCGTGAGCTCTTCTATGTATCAGCAACTGCTATTTACTGAGGACCATTTGGGTGTAGAATACTCCTTAAAATCAGGCCTTCAATATAACGAGTAGGTGGATGAGGAATTAAGCATGGCTTTCATGCTCAGACTATACACTAAGGTGTTCATAAAATGCACAAGGCAATCCCTATTTCCCTAAATGTCCTCCTGAGTCTTCTGTGACAGAAGGTCAAAGAATTTGCTTTCTTTTTGAGTTTTCCCAAATAGTCCAGTTGTGAATGATGGAAACTCATGTTCCCATGCCTTGGTAATGCTCTGCAGCACACAGAGATGCCTACTTGCGTCTTTTTCTTCCTGGACTGTGCTAAGCCCCGGAGCATCTGACTGTGCTCCTGTCTGCATACAATGGGGCTGCAGAATCAGCTGCAGAATGGATGGTGGGGAGCCCAGCTCAATCTAGCTCCAGAGAAAGGCTAACATAATCAACAGCTTACTATTTCCTGAGTTTCCACACAATCAGTCTATTCCTTCAACCCTATGTACTTACATCTTCACTATCACTCCAACCTTCTCAACAAACTTGTGTTCACTCCCAGCCTTAAAACCTCGATATCTCTGTGTTCTCTATGCTCTTTCAGCACTTCTATCCTAACTCCCCAGCCCTTTCCAACAAGAGTTTTGTTCTTGAAGGTCTGATCTTTACAACACCTTCTTTGACTTCATCTCTTCCTTCTACCATTTTGCTCTCCAGTTGTTGGAAGTCTCTACCATTCTAATCATTCATGCAGGGGAAGGGGATATTTTACAGACCCCCCAGTTGTCACATCTTGAGGTGAGCAGGGATGTCTGCTTCAGTCTTCACTGGCATTTCTACACAGTTTCACTACTGACTCCCTCTGAAAACTCCATTGCTGTGAAAAGCAAAGCAATAGAATAGATTTGGTTTCTTTCTTCCTGGGTTCCTTTGAAAAAAGGATCCTGGGTCTAACTGGCATCTTCTTGTCTTCTTGGTGAATGAAGATGAAGTCCCACCCTCAGATGAGGGTAGTGCTTGAATTTTTAGAGGCAGGGGCAGGGACTTGGACAATAGGTTACTGGACCTGCCAAACCTGTGCCATGAACTCTTGAGACTCGTAAGCTCCCCGTAACCTTGCTCCCTGAACAGGACTTTATTTAGCCTGACCAGCTCAGCTACCATTTTGCACCATGCCTAGTGTCTCCTGACTCTCCTCAGGTACCGTGGTGTCCCTCTTGAGTTCATGATTAGTTGATTGAGATTGTTTTTCTGCTTTTTCTTTGTTTTACTACCCTCATGGCCCAGTTTTCTAACAGTAGTAAGTGTATTCGAAGCTGCATGTTCTTTGGGGACAGTGACCTACAATCACTGGCTTTCCAATAAAGACTCCTGATATGACCTCTAAAATGTGGCTTCTCTGTATCTCGAGTTGAATTCCTGTATAACACCTTCAGCCAATTGCAGCCTCCTCTCCTGATTGTTCATTCATGGATAATCCCATTATTTGTTGCTTTCCTCTTTACTGCTACTTTTCTCATGATTCCCAGTGGCTTCCATAAAATTATCCCTTTATCATCCTGTCTTAATATTTTGTCTCACTCTCAAAGATGTTTTCCTCTCTCACACCTTACTGGGAATTGACAGAATTTTGGACTTAAGCTCACCATTGTTGTCATCTATCTTTCCAGCTTTCCAAATGCACTGTAATATTTTCTCTGCTTTCCCCTCCCCTACCCCACAAAGGCAGCCAAGCTGTGTTGCCCCCTGAGCATGTCTTTCAGAACACACACACACACACACACACACACACACACACACACACACACACACACTCACAGCATCTTCTTCTTTGCCTTGCCACATTCATAGTCTATCTATCTGATCCACCACTCTACTCATTTGGGAAATCACCAGATTGACTTACACTCACACTCTTCAATAGGTTTCATTGTGCACAAGCACCTCAGTATGGTGGGAGAAATATTAACAAATGATGTCAGTCTCTGAAAAATGTATGAACTCAAATCTCGAGAAGATTTTCATTATTACTCAGCGTTTTTCCTGCACTTCTTTATCCAGTTCACTTTCTCTTAGAGAAATATTTTCTTTCTGAACTTCAAATGGTTGTCTAAGAAGATTACAATTTCACCTGTCCCGTCAGTCCCCCCAACTTGTCTGTTCCTTCTCCCCCAGATTCATTTCATACTATTTCTTTTTGTTTACCATTGGATCGGAGCTTTATTTGTGCTATCCCATCTTATAAGGATGAACAGGTAATCAAGCAGATGATAAGATGATGAAAAGCAGAGACTATAAAAGTACCACGGGCACCGATGGCTCACGCCTGTAATCCTAGCTATGCAGCAGGCTGAGGTCTGAGGATCACAGTTCAAAGCCAGCCCAGGCAGGAAAGTCCATGAATGAGACTCTTATCTCCAGTAAGCCATGAGAAAAGGGGAAATAATGCTGTGGCCCAAGTAGTAGAGTGCTTGCCTTGAGCTAAATTGCTGAGGGACAGTGCACAAGCCCAGAGTTCAAGCCCCATGACTGACAAAGGAAAACACAAAGTATCACGATAGATGGCTTGGTGTTTATAACCAGATTTTATTCTGTTTTAGTACTGGCTTAGCTAACACATAAAGTACCTATGTATGCACACTCACTTAAGACTGAAACAAATGAAAATAAATTTCTCTATATTGCATCTGATTTAAGTGCTGGTTACTGGAGCTTGAACTCAGGGCCTCTCACTCCTGTTTTATTTATTTTTCCACTCAAGGCCAGTCTTTTACCACTTGAGCCTCCACTCCCAGCTTTTTGCTTGTTGAATGGAGGTAAGTCTCATGGAATTTTCTACATGGGGTGATTTTGAACTGCCATCCTCAGCTGTCAGGCTACTAAGGCTATAGGATTTCAGGCATAAGAAACATGTACCTGGGGCAGGGAAGATGGCTCAGTGGTAGAGCGCTTGCCTTGCATGCCTGAGACCCTGGGTTCGATTCCTCAGCACCACATAAGCAAAAAAAGAAAAAAGCCGGAAGTGGCGCTGTGGCTCAAGTGGTAGAGCACTAGACTTGAGCTGAAGAGCTGAGGGACAGCGCCCAGGCCCAGAGTTCAGGCCCCACGACTGGACCCCCCAAAAAGAAACATGCACCCACACTTCCCAGTTTTGCAACTCACTATCTTTTACATCTCCATATTTTCATTCTCAGCTGGTGATCTCACTTTTGTATTACTCACAAAGTACAATAATTCAAAAGAGAGTTATATTACGTTCCCTCAACTAGCTCAACCAATCTACTTGTGTCTTCCATGTGTTGCTCTTCTTCTTTCCGATTAATGTGAGCAAAATACTAAAGAATAACCAAAGAAATTTTGAGGAACAAACAGGGAAACTTTCTCTAGATATTAACATTTACTATGAAGCTATAGTAAGTAAGAAAACACAACACTGACATAGGATAGACTATGAAACAAAGGAGTCCAAGAACAGGCCAAGAGTTCATTCACCTGATTTCTAAAGAAGCTGACAGCAGAGAAAGTAACGTCTTTTTAATATCAGTGTGCAAATGCGATGGGAAAAGAATCATCCTGAGTTCTGATTTCTAACATACTAAAACTTACTTCTAAATTCATTGTAGACTTAAATATAAAAAAATAAAGTAGGGGCAGGGAAGGTGGCTCAGTGGTAGAGTGCTTGCCTCACATGCATGAGGCTCTGGGTTCTATTCCTCAGCACTACATAAGCAGAAAAAGCTGGAAGTGGTGCTGTGGTTCAAGCTGAAGAGCTCAAAGACAGTGCCCAGGCCCAGAGTTCAGGCCCCATGATGGGCATAAATAAATAAATAAATAAATTTACCAGAATGGAATCAAGACTATGTTAGATGAGACATAAAAACAAGAATGGAAATTGGATTACAGTAAAATTAAAACCTATTCTCCAAAAACCACTACTAAGAGAGTGCAAAAGCAAGTTAGCCTGGAAGAAATCTGTAATACACATTTCTGACAAAGAAACAAAACATATAATTATTTATATATTCTAAATACACACACACGCATATATATGTATATATGTATATATGTATATGTATATATATATATATATATATATATGTATCAGTAAGGAACAAACAATCCCTAAAGAGAAAAATAGTCAAAGAAAAGACTTCAAAAAATATGCCTTAAGAGACACTCAAGTTTACGAGGTCACCAAGAAATAAAAATTTTAACCAAGATGTTGTACCAGTGCATAATTGCTAGAAAGACTAAAATGAGAAAAGACACTACCAAATGTTGGCAAAGATGGAGTTTCTCACAAATTATAATAGTGTGAACTGAAAGCATCACTTTGGGAACTATGTGGAAGTTCTTATGAAAGCTAACCGTAGGAAGCATCTGCATGTGCTCATATGAAGTAAGTGGCCATATTTAAGGCCCTGTGTTATTAAAAATAGACCTGAAACTAGACTTCCTAACTGTACTTTTATGTTTTTTAGAACTTTCATATGTTAAAGCAAATTGTTTAAAATGTGTAACACATTTTAAGTTTATGTAAGCATGTATACACTGTGCTAAAAGTTACTATGTTTCAGTTTGTGTATAATATTAATAGGCAATTTTGGTTTAATTTTTAAAAACATTAGTGGCTTACATTTTAAAGAGAAAAATCACCAGCATGAAAGTGCAAAAAACCCCACTTTTCTTTTACATTTGTGTTCATTCAAAAATAAAAGAAGTTCCAGTAGTTTGTCTAAAAGAAGAACTACAAGGGAAACTTCAACCCTTTAGGGAGAAGTTTAAATCAAATTATACAAGTAGGTATTTGAATTTTCTATCTACAAAGCAGTTATAAAACTTTTGCACTGAATAGAAAATTTTCCTAATGAAGAGAAATAAAACTTTCTCATCAAATGTTTGATTGCATTGAAAATATAAAAGGACCAACCTTCGACTGCAGAGAAAAATTAGAAATTATTTCCAGCTTAGACTTTGTTTCATCAAATAATAAGGTTCTTTAAAAAAAAAGACCCAAAGACAAAATCTATGTATAAGATGTATATTTTCTTGTTGGGTGAAAAGCTCTGAGCATACGCTTGTTTGTGAGAAATAAATTCATATGATTCAGTTACATATTTTCAACTACTGTTGGCCATCTGTGCAAATTGAAATTCTGTAAGTTAGTTGATGCTGCTTTATGACATACTTCTATCGTGAGCCAAGCATAAAGGTGGTCAGGATTAGACAGGAGGGACTTGACCCTCAGGAGACCACATGGAATTTTTGTTTCTCAGCCAAGGTTCTGTTCCTTTATGAATAGCAAATGTTCTTGACTTTACTATGCCATGGTCAACTTTTAACTTGACTCTCAAGTACAGGGAGATGTCTAACCTTCCTTATTCTCTTTCTAAGGATAGAATTTTTTCTCCTGGCAGTGATTTTAAATTTTGACAGTTTGCTAGGCAGTGGAAATTCTGTTACGAGCAAAAGTCTCTGCAAAGCAGATATTCCTACAAATGACTGTAGTCTTTATTTTTCCAGTGGATACTGGCTACTCCTCTAGAATCTGATTCCAAGAACAACATCACTGAAGCAAGGGCTCCCTGTCCTGTAACGGAATCACAAGGTACTTAGGTGAAATGAGCAAGGCTTCTCCTGCACCTCTGTCCAAGAGAAGCTTGACCCTTGGCTTTATCTCATGCCAGTCTGTATTTGCACGATGTAACTAGTCACACTCGCCTATATTTTGATGGAACTACTTAAGATATAAACAAATATGAACAGCTATTAAGCAAAGAGACTCTAATGTTAAACAGATAAACATCCAAATAATCTAAACCATGTTAGCTATGCAGACATTTTCCAGACATATATATATATACACATATATATATATATATATATATGAGACACTTGTAATGAAGTTTGAATTAATTGAAGTTTGAAATAATTGAATTTATTCACACTCTGAGAACTACTTTCTTAATTAAATTATGTCTTATTAGTTACACCACAAAAGAAAGTCACTCATCAGAGATCCATTTGGTCACATTTTACATTAGGTACTATTTGTTTTTGTGGCCGTCTTCTGTCTGTGATGACTCTAGATTTAGTAATTTTGGTGTGTGTGTGTGTGTGGTGTGTGTGCGTGTGTGTTTGTGCTGATTCTGGGGCTTGAACTCAGAGTTCAAGAACCCTTAACTGTTTTTGTTCAAGGCTAGTATTCTACCATTGAGCCACAGATCTACTTTGGGCTTTTTGGTAGTTAGTTGGAGATAAGACCCTCACAAACTTTGCTTAGTAGGCTGGATGGCTTCACACTAGGCTTCTCTGACCTCAGCATTTTAAGCCATTGGTGCCTGGCTTTTTATTTATTTGTTTTAAACAGTTGATGATTAACATGACATTGGAAACAAAAATCTGAGCATGCTCCGATTTGGGATAAGAGAGGTCTTTTCCATTCTCTGGTTGGTGAATTAGAGTTACAAGTCCTGACCTCATTCAGCAGCTCACAACTTGCTCACAGCATCAGCTTAACAAAACTGCGAGACAAGTGATCAGACTGGTTAAATTATTGAAGGGTAATCCATTTTAATACCATCATTCCATGCCGTACATCATTCGTTCATTCATTCATTCAACTGTTCACCATACTTTCTGGTACTCCCTCAAATTAAGAACCAATCATAAATACTTTTTCTGAGGAATGAAAATAAAGAAGCCAGGAGCACTTACTTTCCAGTAATAAATTGACTCCTGGATGGTGTACAAATGGGCTGGACATAGTAGTTCTCCAGTTTCACTCCTTCGGCAGCGAGCTTGTCGAGAGTGGGCGTCTTGATCTCAGATCCGTGGTAACCCACATCCCTAAATCCCTGATCATCCGCCAAGATGAAAATGATGTGGGGTTGGGAGGTGACCGGGTTATGGGGCTCGGGTCCCTCTCCGGCTTGAGCTCGCAAGGCCCCTTCCTCCTCCTCCTTTAAGCCCTGGCCCCAGGACAGGTAGCCATAGGTGAGGAGGCTGATCACCCAGAAGCCAGCTAGGGCGCCCATAGCTAACACCTTCCCGGGCCAGACGCAGGCCCTCGCGGGTGGCAGAGGCGGAGGCCCCGCGCAGCCCCTGGGGGCCATTTATTCTGGTGCCGGCAAAGACGCCCCGCAGAACCTCGCACTCTGCACTTGTACCAGTGCACGCAGGCATGCGTGCGGAAGGAAGGGAGAGGGCTGTCTCCACCTGGAAGGAAATCCTGCGCTCCTCCCCGAGCTCAGCAAGACTGGACTCCAGTCTTCTTCTAGAAGTGGTGGTTGGAAGCATCCGAGGTGTCGAAATCAGGACAAGCGGTCCTGCTGTCTGCTTTCACTTTTCTTTCTCTACCCCCCTCCACTCCTCTCCACGAGCTGTTTCCATTGAAAACAACCACAACAACAACAACAAGAAAAGTATCTCCATCAAGAAGTTCTCGGGGGGGGGGGGGAGGGGAGCCAGGACAGAAAGAAAGGAAATCAAAGGGAGCATCCCGAGTCACACCCGGTAGAGAGGCAGAGATGCGGAGATGCGGGCGGCAGAGGTGGGGGGCCCACGCTGGGCGCGCGGTGCTGGGGCGCCGGATCCAGCGGTGCCAACATCTGGAATGCACCACGAAGGGGTCCCGTGCTTCCTGCTCTCCTCCCAGCCAACCACACCAGCCTGGGACCGGCCTGGCTTCTGCCCGATCACCTTCTCCACTTTGCCAGGGCTCTCTCCTTGGCGTCTACCAGGCTCCAAGCACTCACCAGGCGGCGGCGCAGCCGCTTCCCGGACCCCCTCGATGGAGGGTCTCGTCTTTCTCTGCAGAGTGGTCGGCCGCGGTTCCTTGTCCCCCGAGCGGGGTGGAAGCACATAGGGGGGGTCAGGTCCCAAAGTCCCCGCCGAGCGCGGGAGTGGGGGTGGGGTGGCTGGTAACCCCGGTCCTGGAGCTGCAGGCTGAGCGCGTTTGCTGGGCCAACTTACTTAGTTTTAGCTCTGGAGTTCGCTTGCCTCCTCCCTCTTTTCTCGCCCCGGTGAATCACAGCCCCGCACTCGCAGCCTGGGCGCCCCCAGGAAGCGGGAAGGGAAGGCCGGCTCCAGGTTCAGTCTTTCCTTTGGCATGGATCAGGGGAAGAGAGGTTTAGCCCAAGGGGAGCCTGCGCACCGTCCTGGGCCTCACGACCCACCCAAGGAGCACCACCAGGGGACTGCTACCCCAGAACCCATGTCGTGTGTGCTGGGGCAAGAACAGCGGGGGCGAGAAGGCAAGGGAGAGGAGGGCGGGCGCTGCTTGGGAACGGGAGAAGGGGGCGGGCAGTGTGGGTGCTCTTGCACGGAGGGGAAACTTTGGCAAGTTTCATCTTTTCCTGCTTCTCTTTGCTTTGCTACTTCCTTCCCTCTCTCTCTCCTTTCTTTCCCCCCTCACCACCTCCCCCCCCCACCATCCCCCTTGAATTCAGGGCCTAAGCACTGTCCCTCAACTTTTGGTCAAGGTTAAGCTCTTGATCACCTGAACCACAGCTCCTTTTTCTGTATATGTGGTACTGAGTTAGGGAACCCAGGGCTGCTTCGTGCATGCTGGGCAAGCACTCTACCACCCAGCCACCTTCCCAGCCTACAGCTAGATGTTTTAAAGTCGACTTTCTTCTACCAACAGGTGACTGGTAAAGCCTGACTTACACATTAACTTCTTCCTAAGTGAAGACATGAAAATGGTTAGCTTCTGGCTTCCTCTCTAGAAATTTACCACAGGCTTCTCTAGCCAAGAATGTGGACAGGAAGAGGAATTACACATTTCACAACCAAGAAGTTGGTAGGCATCATTCCACAGAGGAAATCATTGCCTCTCTTGTGATCTGCAGAGATTCCCTCCCTCCCGCCCCCTTCCCTTCCTTTTCCTTCCCTTCCTTTCCTTTTGCTTACCACCTCTCTCTGGCCCTCTTCTCCATCCTCTGCCCTTTGCTGTCTTCTTCTCCCTGCCTGCCCTACTCTCCCCTTCCTATCCCACTTTACCCCTTCCTATTTTTCCTTTACCCTTTCCCCCTCTCCATTCCCTCTTCCTCTCATTTTTATAAAACCTTTGTACTTGTACTAGAATTGTACTGTTTTAAAGCACTGCTTAGAGGCAGGAAAGGGATTTATATTATCTCTAAAAAAGACTTGGCAATCAATGCCAAGAGTCACTGTGGTGCTTTTCTTTTTCCCTGACTTTCTCCCCACACCCCCCTTCCTACTAATGCAGGACCTTTTGCTTGCACTCTACCACTTTAGCCATAACCAAACGTGTTTTTCTGTTTGTTATTTTTCAGGTAGGGTCTCTGGAACTGTTATGAAAGGATTGGCCTCTAAACCTCCTGGCACTCAGCCTCTCTAGGAGCTAGGCATGAACCACCAGCACCCAGCATCTTCACTTTAGTTATTTTTTTCTATGGAACATGCAATGATCTTCCAATAAAAAATAAAACATAAATTGAGGTTTTAATTTGACCATTTAGCTTGAATCTTCTCTCACTGCTCAGGTTTCTATGGAATTCCTAGGCCAAACCTGACAGAATGAAAACAACTTCAAAAGAAAGGATGGGTTGCAGGCAGTGGTTTTGCCACCATGTGTAGGCTTTCTCTCAGCCTCTGCCCTTCCCTGCAGCCATGCTGATTGGTCTGAGATGTGATGGTCACTTTCACAAGACATGTTCAAGAATATAAATTTACCAACTCTATGAGTTTAAATGTCCAGATAGCTAAGAACATTCTGAGTACTGAGAACTTAAGAAGAAGAGCTACAGGTTTTGGGGGCCCAATGGGGTGGTGGAGTGGAAGAGATGCTAACAGATCAATGTACCTGCTTTAAGGTGGAGAAAGCTTCATAAGTCATATTTAATTGGAAAGGGCTCTGTGACACAGAAGCCTCTCCTGTTTAGATTTCAGGGGAATGAAAAATAACAACACATAGTCAATATTTGTAGATTATTTATCCTGTGCTGGCTATAGTACTTTCTATGCATACATTCACCTATACTCTATATTATTTCTATAATGATTTATGTACATATATCTTTTCCTTCTCCACTGAGCTCATGTTCGATCCACTCCCAAACTTCAATAGTTATATCTGAGAAAAGGGGAAAAAAATTGAAGTTAAGAAACTTGACTTTGTTTGCTGTACTATTCTTGTCACGTTTCTGTTCATTTCAAATTTTTTCCATGTTATGTCATTCACTTACTAAAAAAAAAAAAAGGAAAGAAACCTGACTTGCCCAAGTGTCATTAATGGATTAAATAGTTCAGAGGAGTGAACATTAAATTGAGGGGAAGTTATTTTGCTCATTATCTTCTTTTGGCAGAAAATGTACTCTTAGGAATGCATCTGACTTACAGATTCTTCACTTCCAAAGAGATGTCTCTTCCTACAAATGAATTTTAAAATCTGTCCTGCCACAAAGTTCTGAGTGTACAGAGCTGGCAGAGTTATGATTCTATCCTGCCCACCCTGCCTATAAAAGCAGAGAACAAAGGTAAGAAGCCATTTCTAAATGGACTAGTGGCCCACACCAGTAATCCTAACTACTCAGGAGGTGGAGATCAGGAGGGTTATGGTTTGAGGCCAGCACAAGCCAAAAGTTCAGGAGAGCCCCTTCTCAACCAATGAAAAACAAACAACAACAACAACAAAAAGATAGGTTCAGTAACTCGTACTTGTCATCCCAGTTATACTGGAAGTATAAATAAGATTGAGGTCCAGGCTGGCTTGGGTATAAATGAAGAACGCAGAAAGGGCTGAAGGTGTGGCTAAGTCAGTAGAAAGGGCCTACCTAGCAAATGTAAGGCCCTGAATTCAATTTGTAGTACAGCCAATTTTCTTAAAGACTGTTATTGAAAGGAGTCCAAGAATTGTTTACAGTTAGTCAAAGAGCCAAAACCAAGACTGAGCATGCTACAGCAGACCAAATGAAATGTGACTCAAAAAGGAAATTCAAGGTTAGCCAGGGCTCTGCCCATAGTATGTTGTGGTTACTTCCACACCTCTGGGAAAGGTGTGGAGAATGAAATCAGAAGTATTAAATGTCCTGTGTTTTGCTGTATACACACACACACACACACACACACACACACACACACACACACACACACACACACACACAGAGGTATCATAAGTACATAAACCTTGCATTTCATAGAGTTGGCTTTCATGTTCTTTGAGCAATGGTTTTACCAACTTCATGAAGTTTGACACTGAAGCACCTTTAGTCTACCTTCTTGTGTTTTTTTTGGTGTGCATGAGCCGGGTATCCTTACAGAAGCCTATCTTTAGTTTTATTAGCTTGGATATTCTTACATTAAAAGAAACAACACTGGGATTGTGGAATGGTCATGTGACATTGAAGGAACTATTTGATTCCCAATGCAAAAAACAGACTTTCTCAGAAAAGAATGAACGCAGATTTCGTCTTCTGGTGAAGCTTAATCAGGATTTTTTTAAAAGAGGGGATAAAAAGATTAAGGGACTCCAAATTGGACTTCTTTTGAATGGATAATGCAAAAAAGAAAGAGTAAATTGGGAAGATGTTCACTACCATGAATTTACATAAGGAATCACATGACCACCTGAAGATCCCCAGGGACAAACAAGTTTGCTGAGTGTTGAGGCTGGGAGTGGAGGCTGGAATGGAGGTGTAGGTATAATGAGTCCATCAGTGAACAGAGACACTGAAAACCTTTATGGCTGGTAAGATGAGTGAGCAGAATTTCTTTAAGATATTTGTGTGAGATCCCATTATAAAAGTGATGCTGCCCAGAGCCCTTCCAGTATGCAGGTGTAGAGATGCTTAAGCTTACAAATTGTATGCACGAATTACTTTTTCTAAAGATGCCTGCAAAAACATCTTGACTGTCAGGCTATTTCTTTCTCTTTTATAGGTATTTATTTTAAACTGAACTGGAACACAGATGATTGAGAAATAATATAGACGTTTAAAATTTTATTTTAATTTTATCATCAAGGTGATGTACAGAGGAGTTACAATTACCGTAAGATGATGAGTACATTTCTTTGTAGGTTTAAAAAAATGAGAAAACTGCCAGTCTTAGGTTTTACAGACCTCTTAAAAGATTTAAACCCAATTGCTCTTTTTGACTGTGTTTATTAGTATATTAACTACTTTAAAATGAAGGAATGCCATGAACTTTAACTTAATGAACATACCCAAAAGTGGATGTTTGTCCTAATCTGGTCATCCTGGCTTGGAGTTCACATGGTAAAGCTTGTGTTGGGCTATAGAAATAAACTTTATTACACACGGAACCAATAAATGATCACAAGTAACAATGGATATTCTGGATAAGCCCAAAAAGGATCATTTAGCTTTCAGTCACTTTTGTGTGTGTGTGTGTGTGTGTGTGTGTGTGTGTGTGAGAGAGAGAGAGAGAGAGAGAGAGAGAGAGAGAGAGAGAGAGAGAGAGAGAGAGAGAGATTGAGAGAGGGTGACAAAGGAGGTACTAAAGTTTCAATTATATACACAGCAACTCAAAAAATAAGTTTTTGGCATTATAAAATCTAAACTATTAAAGAAGAAACTATTTGTCCACTCAGTAAGTATTTTCCCCTGGACAGGTGCTGGTGGATCATGCCTATAATCCTAGCTACCCAAAAGGCTGAGATTTGAGAATCATGTCAAAGACAGCTCAGGCAGGAAAATCCATGAGACACTTAACTCCAATTAAACACACACATATACACTTACACTTACACACACACACACACACACACACACACACACACACACACACACACACACACACACAAGCTGGAAGTGGAACTGTGGCTCCAGTTGTATAGATCACAAGCCTTAAGTAAAAATAGTTCAGGACCAGTGCCCAGGCTCTGAGCTCTCCCAGGATGGCACCAAAAAAAGAAGTTGTGTTTTCTGAAAATGCTTTACAAAAAATATTACAGTGGCTAAACCTAATAATTTCTAACATTTTAAAATACGTGCCTATTGCTCAAACTATAAACATAATTCTATATTATTTGTATATATCTTTGTACTTAGACTATCAGTTTGTAAACTGCTGCCCTTAGAATCCCTTACAGATTTTTATTTATTTATTTATTTAGTCTCAGTTCTGGGGCCTGAAACTCAGGTCTTGGACAGTGTCCTTGAAATTATTTTGCTCAAGGCAAGTGCTCTATCATTTGAGCCACAGCTTCACCTTTGCCTTTTGATTGTTGATGGGTAATTGGAGATGAAAGACTCGCAGACTTTCCTGCCAGGGCTGACATTGAACCACAATCCTCAAATCTCAGCCTCCTGAGGAGCTAGGATTACTGGCATGAGTCACTAGTGACTAGCTCAGATGTCTATTTTAAGAAAATTCTTTACTCTACCTAAGACTTCAAGCAAAATATCAAAATGTTCCTGAGTATTTAAATGACCAAGTACAAATATTTAGTAATATTTGTGTTTGCACCCTAACATTTATACTACTGAAAGCCCTGTAGGAGATTCTGTGTGTACTGACTGCTGAATACCATTGGGTTGGCTTCTAGAACAGCCATACACTTTCAATGGGATTTCTCAATGGGTCAAGTGGCTGCCACTGACCAAGTAACAATATAAGAAATACAGTTGGATAGCAAATGGATAATTCTAGAGTCAGAACGTCTGAGGGCTGAATTGGTGATTTGTGTAAGATGGCAGGAAGATCACTGTTGATATCTGGCCATTAAAGCCTTGCTGGGTAAATCAATGTCAGAGGCAATATTCTGTTGACATTGCTAGATTTAGTTACAATCTAACAAAGCACCAGAGGAATCTCCATACTGAGGTCTGGACCAGATTCCTGATATTCTTCATGTGGCAAAGGGCAGTGTTGAGAGGCATAGACAGGGAGATTGAATGGAGGTATTATCTCCATGGGACCAGACACATATGTGCACTCCAGGGGGAAGCTAATCAGTAAGAATAAGTGCCTGATGTGTCATCAAGAAATGATGGCAAAATCATATGCACTTTTAAGGTACTTGGTGGCAAAATCAACAGAAGTTGGTGGTTGAAACAGGGCAAAGGAATATGTGATTATAGCTAAATTCTGGCCTAGGATAATGGACTAGGTAATATACTATTTTTTATAGCAGAAGTTAGAAAAAAATAGAAGGTGTATAGAGTAAATGACAAAAATCACTTTGTACCAGTGAATTTAGATTCTGTAAACATCTCCAAATGCAGTATAGATGGACCTCTGGGTGGAGAGTGGGATGAGAAATTTGACTGGTGTCTGGATAGGGCAGGTAATATTTTCCAGGAAAAGATGGAAACTGAAGAGTGAAAAGGTGCTAGGGAAGATGACACTGACTCTTCTGGGAGATTAAGAAGTAGTATGAGAAAAAAAAAAGAAGTAGTATGAGAAAAAAAAAGAAGTAGTATGAGAAATGCAACTGCAAAGAGAGTAATATTTATTAAGCATTACTCAATAGTAAGCTTTGGTGGTTTCACAGGAAGTATCTCAATGTCCTTTGGGACCACTTTCTGTGTGTAAGTACATGTGAGCAATCAAGTACAAAGCAGTATCATAAGATAACAAGATACCAAATAACTGAGAAAGAGAGAAAGAGAGAAACTAGATCTGCAGGAAGGAAACTAATGGGAGAAGTTGATGGGATCAAAAAGATAAGTCAAAGGGTACACATCCATTATTAAGACAATGTTCGTGTAAATATTTTTTCTTTTCTTAGGGATGCCATGGTCTAGGCACTCTGAGCTCTTTTTTTTTTTGGTCGGTCATGGGGCTTGAACTCTGGGCTTGGGCGCTGTCCCTGAGCTCTTCAACTCAAGGTGAGAACTCTACTGCTTGAGCCACAGCACCACTTCCGGTTTCTAGTGGTTTATTGGAGATAAGAGTCTCACAGACTTTCCTGCCTGGCTTTGAACTGCAATCATCAGATTTCAGCCTCCTGAGTAGCTAGGATTACAGGCATGAGCCACTGGCGCCTGGCTACTCTGAGCTCTTTTGCTCAAGACTAGTGCTTGATCACTTGAGTCATAACTCCAGTATGGCTTTTGGGGGGTCAATTGGAGATAAGAGTTTTACATACTGTCCTACCTGGGTTGGATTTGAACCTTGATCCTCAGATCTCAGCCTCCTGAATAGCTAGAATTATAGGCAGGAGCCACCTGGACTTGCCTTTGTGAATACACATTTTTTAAACAAATGGTTTTCTTATCTATGAGTTCTGACATGAACACAGTTTGGGCTCTAAAATATTGAAATCCAGAATCTATATGAAAATAACATCATTGTCAAAGAATACAAATGTGAGAATTAAACTTGATGAGATGTATATTCCTGGGTTTAGGGGTCCAGAAGTTTCTTTATCATCTTGGAGAAAAAATTCAAGGCTATACACTGAGAAGACCTTGGCAAGAGGAAGCATATTAGCGAGAAGCAAAAGGGAAATTCACTTTAGAAACAGAAGAATAGGCAGCTGGGAGAATACAGAGTACTTTGAGGGATTGTAGATTTGAAGATTTTATTGGGATCTGTAGACTTGAGTCTTCAAGTGAAAACTCCTTGGAAAATGGGAAGATTTTTCATGAGGATTGGATTATTTCATCAATATCTTCCCCATGTCCAGGGCTGTTGCTTTGGTCTTAGGTGATCAAAGAGTCATAGAACCTGTGTGGGAAGAGATTTTTGTCTAACTGCAATGCTAGTTGTATATTAACTAGTTCTAAGTAGTCAGTCCACCTCTTAGTCACCATGGCTACTGGGGATTTTCATTCTTTGTAGGGTGCAGATGCTGCTGCAGGCCAACAAGACTTTGCTGTCTGTCAGGAGTCATTGTTTAGAAGTCAACAAGCCAGGATGTGACTTCCCTTTCTTTAAATCAATACCTAGCCATGACTCTTAGTCATCATGTTTCCTAATTTCCTACATAGGCTCTGTTGTTCTACCCTCAAGGAATGTGGTTCATTATATCCTTAGATACAGAAGGATTGTAGATTGTTTTTTGTTTTTGTTTTTTGCTTTTTGCTTTTTGTACTCATCTAGGGGCTTGAACTCAGGGTCTAGGTGCTGTATCTGAGCTTCTTGAGCCACAGCTCAAGCCACATGAACCACTGTTTTCCTTCTGGCTTTTTGTTGGTTATTTGGAGATAAGAGTCTCATGGGCTTTCTGGCCTAGGCTGGCTTCATGATCATCAAATCTCAGCCTCCTAAGTAGCTTGGATTGCAGGCTTGAGCCATGGATGCCCAGCTGTAAATTACTTAAAAACAAACAAACAAAAATAACAACTATTTTCTGCTGAACAGGGATGTTGGCTCCAACTCCGAATGTATTATTTCTCCTTGCTGTGTGTTAGAGGTGATAGCTGAGCTTGATCTAGAGGTCCCAATTGTTGATGATGCTAATCTTGTAGTATTAGTTGAAAACCGGGTTGTATGATCGTTTGCAAGTAAACTTTTGAAGCCCAAAACATGGACTAATTGTGGTTACTGCCATTGCAAGAAGAATTTCCCCTGGATTGTAGCTTGACAGCAATGGTGACCTATGGGTTCAGATACATTCTTTATATTTCAGGTTTACCGATATTTCAGATTTAATTAACAAAACAATAGCAGTGGTTTTCCCCTGTGGGGCCTATTGCCTGCTCAGATACAGGTTTCTGTCCTTGGGCTTACACTATCAAACAAGAACCCTGTTGTAAGGTGAAAAAACAGAGAAGCCACATTTTGAGAGGTCGAATCTTGGAGTCTCTATTAAAAGGCCTACAACTGCATGGTGGTCTCATAGACCAGCAGCCAGCAAATACACATAACACTGTTAGGAAACTGAGCCATGAAGGCCAGAGAAGAAAGAACAAAAACAAATACCAACAAACCAATTCAGTTGAATTGGGATAACATGGTTACCGGAGAAGAACCAGAAGCCAGGACCCAGGAGCCAGAAGAAGAACACTGAGACATTTGGCATGGTAATGGCACCTGAGCTGGTCCAGGCCTAAATAGGGTCAGGTCAGTGGGCAGGGTCACAGGAAATTCTCAGTCCTAGATACTGGACTGAGAGGGTTAGTAAGCTATCAGCCAAGTGCCTGCCCATGCTTCGAGGGATTCAGGCACGGCCACTGCCTGGGAGGCAGGGGCTTCAACTTCCTCCACCATGAAGACAAGATGCCAGGCCCTACCATCCACTATGTGGCCAAGATGGCGCCAGCCAGACCCAAACTTCTCCTGAGCCACAGCACCACTTCCCCGAACTTCCTATTTCAACCCCTTCTATGGAGTTGGCCTGAAATCCCATCCAAATGTATAATGGCACCCATGTTAGTTGCACTTTCTATCTCGCTGGTGATCACATCCTGCAGGCCATACTGCTAGTGTGATGCCTGGAAACTCAGCTGAGCAGGATCATTGGCAACGATTGTCCCACAGCAGCCTTCGTGGTTCTCTCTGGCATTACAAACACTAGCCAAGAGCCACAAAGCTCATTCTATCCGAGCTTGACTTCTGTGTGTCCTGGACTTGCAACCCTGACTTCAGAAATCAGGGCTCCCTCTCTAGTTCTAAGATGCAACCAACTGCAAGAGCAGTAGCTTCTATGCCCAGAGGTCCGGGGGACCTCCTCAGCCCCAATAACAGAAGGGTAGCCCCGCTTGCAAACAAATGAATGGCTTGGGAAGCAATCTTTCCTCCATGCACAGGGAGCATTTATTCAAACCCCAGCTACTCTTTGTGTGCCACTTCTGTAGCCAACTGTTTTTGTTAGCGGCCATGAATTTTTATGTCCCACCAGTGAATTTTACTTAATCATAACTATCCTGCAAGAGTCAGGCCGTCACTTCTGCCCTGTATAACTACCTTTATCATTCACATTTTCAAGCAGAATTCACCTACTGTGGGGTTCAGGATGCACCCCAGAAGCATCTTCATGCCATGTGTATTAATTAATTTAATCTTTCGCTACACATAGGTAGCATTATCTTTACATCCTTTATTTATGTATTTATTTTTTTGTTAGAGGTGGGGCTTGAACTGGGGGCTGGGGCTCTGTCCCTAAGCTCTTTAGCTCAAGGCTCGTGCTCTATCACTTTAAAGGTACAGCACCACTTTTGGTACTCTGGCATTTAATTGGAGATAAGATTCTCATGGACTTTCCTGCTGGGTGGGTTTTAAACCCTGAACCTCAGATCTCAGCCTACTAAGTAGCTAGGATTACAGATGTGAACTACTGGTCCCTGGTTTAGCACTTCCTATTTCAGCCATTTTGCTAAAGCTTTGTAAGTAAAAGTCAAGACATATAATTCTCATAATTTATCTCTCAGGTACTATTATCTGCATTTTATAGCAGGTGCTCAAAATAGGCTCATTTTGGTCCTTATTCCACCCACACAACTTGCCCTCATTGGCTAGAGCTCTAACAACTGAGCCATGCCTCCAGCCCTAAAACTTTTTTCTTTTTGTTTTCTTCCTCTTTCTTCCTTCTTTGCCTCTGGTTCTGCCGAGATCAGAAGGTAGCCTGCCTCTCCCAGTGGGAACCTTGCTAGGTACCCTCTCACTTGAGTTGCCTGGCACCATCTTGAATAGCATCCGGATTGGGTTTCAACTCTGTGGATAGAGCTTGCCTCTTTGGCAGTATATGGACTCAAGCTGGCCAAGCTGGAGTATATTTATGTAGCTTGGGAAGACCCACCCAGGCTCATTAAACCTGTAACAGCTGATAACCATTATTGTTTTTCCAATTCACAGAACAGAAAAGGTAGGCTTTGAATTTTCACTTGGCTTTCACAGTGTCGAAATGGCTGTAACCATGCTGGTCGCTTGCCTCTGCTTCTGTAATTTCTCTATTCATTACATCATGCATGTTTAGTCATTTTGGACAAAGCATATGTCTTTGTTCTTGTTAATAAACACCAGAAGATTTTAATTTAGAAAACAATTGAAAACATAGCACTGTGTAAGCAAATTATTAATGGTGTCAGATGCTGTCCTTGATTCAGAAGTAAGTTTTATTTTATGCAATTTTCTCACAAAGGATCTGACTTTAAACCACTGGATTAGCTGAAAGCAAGAAAACTGCTGTTTGGCAACATTAAAACAAAAATTAAGATATTTTGCAATAGATGTTGTACAAACAGGACATTCTAAATTTGCTTATAAGAATTTTTAAAACTTAAAAAAGCAACATTTCATATTTTGAAATATTATTTGGCATATTTTTCTATTAACATAATCTTGTGATAAATAATCTTGGAAAGTTCCATACTTTAAGCATCACTGTAAATAGAATGATATCTTTTTAATATCAAAGATATGCCTAATAAACCTAAGTCATTACAGGAAAGAGCCTTATGATTTATCTGTGTTATTTTGCATCAATAAATAGGAAAACATATTTTCTGCAGATGTTCCTAACAGTATATTGAATATTCAGAACTTTATTATAAAGTCTGATTTAAATTTAAGGATGTACTCTTAAAAGTCTTTGGAAATAATTGAATGTCTTTATTAAGTTTCTTCCAGTTTAATGCCATATGGAAATTACTTGTATAACATTCATAAGTTTCTCTGTGTATGAACTAAAGAAACCCATAAGTTCTTTACAATGAAATTTAAATAGTTTTCACCCAAAGTTATGTAAGAACATACATTTAAACACAAAAAAGATCTTTGTAGAAATGCACTTGTCTTACATGTAGTTGTATTCAATATAAAAGACCAATAATTATGTATCTTTGTATATGAAGAGTGATAGGAATGTTTGAAATTCACCAATTAAGTGGAATACAATTCTGATTGGGTTAATTATTCTTTCCTCTATGTATGTGAACTTCGATGATATTTGAAATTAAGGAGTGTTTTGCTCACAAGCACAGCTGTGGTTTGGCTTGTGTCCCTTAATCCCCAATGTTAGATTAAAATGATGGAAATTTAATCCTTTTTTGGTGTTTAGAGGTAAGGCTTTAGGAAATAGCTAGGATTAAAAATTGTTGTGGTAAAGGTTCTATTACTGAATGTTGATGTCTTTATAAGAAGGAGAGAAACCAGAGGAGATAAAGATTCTTCCTGTCTCTTTCCCTGTCATGCCTTAGGTCCCTCAGGAATCTACCACCACTCACATTGGCACACGCGTCCATTGCTCTTACACCTCTAGAATTGTGAGGTGTGATAAGCCTCTTTTCTCTATGGCCTAACCAATCTGTGGATTTGTGTTATTGATGGTGGAAATGGACTAAAATGTCCATCTTGGAAGTAGAATCCATCAAAATGCAAGAAAACAAATGATGTGAAATCTTTATAGTGTTGAAATTGAGTAAATTTCAGATTGTATCAGGAGGGTTACAAAGTATCTGTGCTTTAAATCCTTTTAGATGACTTAGAAAGGGAGATGAGGACTTGGTTATTTTCTTAAAGTGTGAAGATACAGCACTGTATTTCCTTCTAGCTCTTATAGTATTCCTGTTGAGAAATCTGTTGTTAAGACTTGGTGCTTTACTCTCAGCTTTCAATATCTTACCTTTTGTTCTGTATTTTGGGATTTTCTAACTATAATGTAGTTTGAGGAGGTTCTTTTCTGCTCATGTTTATTTGGGGTTCTAAATGTCTCCCATACTTGAATGTTCATAACTTTCTCAAGATTTGGGTGATTTTCTATAATAATAGAAATACTCCAATATGTAAGTTTTCTATGACTTTAGCCTGGAACTTGACTTCATCTTCTACATTAAAAATAATGTAAATATGGGTTCTAAATCATATCCTGTTCATGGTTCTTTTCTTCTTAATCCTGTCTAAAGTTCTCATTCATCAGTTTCATCTACAAGCTCACAATCTGTCTCTTCCATTTGTGATTATCTGTGGATGCGGCTTCCATCAAGTTTTTTTTTTAACTTATTGAGCTTTGTATTGGTAAGATTTTTGTTTGGTTCTTTTCACAATATCTATGTTTTTTTTTTAAAAAATTTCTCATTTATATCCTGCATTATCTAATTAACTCAATTAGTTTTTTTTGTATTTACTCTATTTGCTCTATTAATTTACTAGCATTTAATCCATTTCATTATTTTTCAATATTTCTACAGGATTACAAACTCTTGTACAAATCATGTGATCTTGTTTATTCCTGTTTCTTGTATTTCCATGTTGAAATTTGTGCATATGTTACAATAATGGATATACCTAGTATTTTTAGATGAGGGCCTTATTAGGGAATAAGCTTCCTACTAAAGATGTGACATGGAATATCAGATTGGTAGATTTTTAAATGTTGGATATATTTCCTATGTGTTTGTGTGTGTGTGGGTGTGGGTGTGTGTACACGCGCATGCACGCGCTTGTCCAGGGGCTTGAACTCAGGGCATGGGCACTGACCTTGAGCTTTTTGACTCAAGGATAATGTTCTCCCACTTGAACTAGAGCTCTATTCATTTTTGTTTTTGTTTTTTGTTTGTTTGTTTTTGGTGGCTAACTGGAGTAAGAGTCTCATGGAAATTCCCGCTTTGGCTGGCTTCAAACTGCAATCCTCAGATCTCAGCTTCTTGAGTAACTAGGGTTGCAGGCAGAAGCCACCAGTGCCCGGCCCTATTGCTTTCCTACTAACGATTAAGGCTTTTTTGACATACTGTCTCAGAGCCTGGGGGTCCTACTTTTTATCTTTAGTAGATCAGTCAGTTGCATTGCAACTGATGGGGTTAAACATCTGTGTTTACTCCTCTAGGCTTGAAAACAATCCACAATTTGAACATTTATGGGAACAACTTACACCAAGGCCCCTAACAGATGTGGTGTCCATAGTAGTTTTGTTGCTTCGTGTTGTTATAGGATATTGACTCTTCAGCCTTCCTTGCAGCTGTTACTACTTGGGGCCTGGTCCATGAACTTGTTTCATAAAATCTTACCTGTTCTTTGAGCTAAATGTACTGTGGTTTGAGCAGAGCTGGTTATACATGGATCCAGGTGTGTCATTTCTCTACTGGGTTGAGAGCATAGCTGTTTCATTTGGAGCTACAAGAGAAGCTAGAAAATGTTTCTTCTCATTATACATTATGAAGTATGTTTTATTGAAAAAATCATTTTCGGTAATGATAACCACTGGAATGTTATTTCTGTATCATGTTTATTAGCTGAATTGGTTAAATCAATTTTGTTTTCTGGACATAGCTAGAGGAATTTAGTACAACAAAGGTAGTTTTGTGTTGCAATTTCTTTTAAGGCTGCATATTGTGGGGCTGATATTTGATTCAGAAATCTAAACAAGGAACTCTTTGAAGCTGGTCCCACAGGTAATCATATTTTGAAAAGACTTTGCCGCCAAGTTTTAACAAAGGGTGTTCATCTTTCACTCACTCACATCCTACTCCAGTTAAAACATGCATGAGGAGAACACACTATGACAACCTCAAAAACATTGGGCACATAGGTAAACTTTATTTCTAGGCATTGTCCAAGTTATAAGCTTTCTCATGGAGAATGCATGCTTTCCTTTCTCAAGTTCCAAACAAATCAGTGCACAGAAATCAATTTTTCTTCTGTACTTTTTGGTATTAATTTAATGCAAACCATCAAGCTCTTTCAGACTAACATAGAATATAAAACTGACTAGGCTTTCCCCCAGTCTCTAATCTCTACTAATTCTTATAATCAGTTTGGTCCTTTCTCCACCCCTGTTGGTTTTTCTTCAGCAAATTAATTTTAACTGGATGTAGACATTTTATTAACTCATTGATTTTTAAATGCATTCATTCATTATTTTCATTAATTTTTATCAAAAAAGGTGTACAGAGTTTATTCATTCATGCCTCTTGACACAGAAAAGGAGCCTGACCTACCCCAAGGATGTATTTCTGTTTCTTTATTTGGTTATTATTTTGTTTTACTGTGTCTCCCAAACACATGGGTTATTTTAGGGATAGCTTCTGTTATGTGGGAACAGCTGGTGACTGTGGTGTGTCTGTATGAGTGGGGTTTGGAATAGAGACCCCTTGTGATGCCAGAAGCCCATTGTCACTGGGCTGAATTGGGTGGGAGCAGCCAATGCCAGAATCTCTCCGCCTATAATGAGAGCCACAGCTACTGCTGCCACTGATGTCATTGCTACTTTGGTGGCAATCCTTGCCTCCTTTGCCAGAGCAGTGGGTGATGGCCCTGGAGGCTTGCTAATGAATTTTCTGGAAGCCTACACTGTCTCATGACAGCTAGACCAAGTCTGAACTCTTGGACTGTGAGAAAGTAGCAGAATGAGCCTGCAAAAGGGAGAAGATCTTCACTAGCCATACAATGGATAAGGATCTCATATCTGAAATATACCTAGAACTCAAAAATTTAAATCCTCCAACAACAAACTTCAAAGAAACAATTGCCCAATAAACAAGTGGGCTAAAGACTTAAAGAGAAATTTCTCTGAAGAGGAAAGAAGGATGGCCAATAGACACATGAAGAAATGCTCAACCTCTCTAGCCATAAAAGAAATGCAAATCAAAACAACATTGAGATACCACCTCACCCCAGTTAGAAAGGCTATAATCATGAAATCTAATAACAACAGATGCTGGAGGGGATGTGGACAGAAGGGAACCTTACTGCAATGTTGGTGGGAGTGTAAACTTATTCAACCACTTTGGAAAGCAGTATGGAAGTTCCTCAAAAGACTCCACATAGACACCCCTATGACCCAGCAATCCCACTTTTGGGTATTTACCCAAATGATCACAAACAAGACCACACTAAAGCTACCAGCACAACTATGTTTATTGCAGCATTATTTACCATAGCTAAGATATGGAACCAACCCAGATGCCCCTCAGTAGATGAATGGATCAAGAATATGTGGTATATATACACAATGGAATTCTATGCCTCCATCAGAAACAATGACATTGCCCCATTTGTTAGGAAATGGAAAGACTTGGAAAAAATCATATTAAGTGAAGTAAGCCAGGCCCAAAGAAACATAGGTCCCATGGTTTCCCTTATTTGCAATAACTAGTATATGTCTGAGACAAGCAGTAAAGGTCAGATAAGTTGATGTTAGGGAAATGAACCCCAAGATAAGTGTTTAAATGGTTTTTCTTTCATGCAATTGTTTCTAACATATTTATAAGATGATTTCTTTGTTGCTTTGTTTGTCCCTCCCCCATGGTATAACCCCTGCTTTCACTGTATTTGATTTTGGTATAATTTGTGGAGAGGAAGGGAAAAAACAAATTGTTTAAATAAGGATACAGGTGGACCCATTGCAACAATGAGATGTACAAGTTGTTATGTCAAAAAACGAACTTTACAACTTTGGCTGGGGTGGGAGGTACGGGACATGGGGAGGGGGGAGGGAGATGGGAAGGATGGGAAGGGGAAACAAAGAAGGAGGCAACAATGTTTGATAAGAAATGTCCTCATTATCTTGCCTATGTAATTGTGACCCTTCTATAGGATATTTTCACAATAAAAAAATGTAGGTCAGCCAAGTGCTGGGGTCTCATGCTTGTAATCCTAGCTACTTAGGAGGCTGAGATCTGAAGATCGCAGTTAGAAGCTAGCCAGTGAGCCTTTTATCTCCCAGTGAACTGCCAAGAAAAAGCTAGAAGTGAAGCTGTGGCTCAAATGATAGAACACTAGGCATTAGCATAATACCTCAGGGACAATGCCTAGGTCCTGAGTTCAAGCCCCAGAACTGGCACAAAAATATGCAGGTCAACAGCTGACTGCACATCTGCAGGAGTCTTTCCCCTTTCCCCTGGAGAATTTTCCCATTACTATGTCCTATGTGCTTGAGCACAAACCCCATGAAAGCCTCCTTTGGAAGGTTTTGAAAAAGAGCTGCAACCAAACCAATAACATTATTAGATAAGGGCTAGTAATATCAAGAAAAGCCTTCCTGTGAATTCTATTCAAATTGAACAAACACTTAGAAGATTGGCAGCACGCACATACCTCAGTAGGAAGTATATCAGATTTTGTCCACCAATCTACTCCCATGACCTAATACAGAGCTTGTTCCATTCAACAAGTCTTAGGAAACACACCACAACTAACCACCAGGATAGGTGATGAGGTCCCTGTCCTTATTTTTGGTAATTCTTATCCAAGAAGACTAGATTATCTTTCTAGAAAGGGTTTGCAGGAAATAAAATTAAATGAGCATTTTCAGGGTGCAGATATAGTTCCTTCTTTAGTGATAAGGATACCAAACTGAAAACACAACAAACAAGGCCTCCATCCCCACCCTACTATTGATGTGGAAACTTGAAATAAAAAGTCCTTCCTCCTTAAATCAGCTAACTGGAAAACAATTCATGCCTTTGCTTCTCTTGCCTACTTTGCCAAGGGCTGTGTTCTAAGAGACACAGTTTTCCATTAGGAATACCAACCTTAGCCATGGGATGTGTTACCCTAGCTGGAAGGAATTTGGGAAGGGGCACTGGTGATTAAGACTCTTCTTCCACCTGAAGGTAAATTTGACATCATAAACAGACCAGATCACACATTTAGGAAACAGAACACACCCCACAACTCTGGAGATGAAAGAGTTGCTGGAGTTACTGGAGCAAGTAAAATAAAAACAGAATAATCATAACCCCTCAACAGAGTGAAAGGATTACTAAGCTGTCAAAAGCAGTGAGACATAACAAACTGACTAAGATCTGAGGATGATAGTTCAAAGCCAACCTGGGCAGTAATTCCCAAGAGACTCTTAACTTTAATTAAGCTCATGAAAGAAAAAAAAAAAGAGGCAGAAGTGGACCTATGGCTCAGGTGATAGCCCTGAGCACAAAAGCTTAGGGACAGCACACAGGCACTGAGTTCAAGTCCCAGAGCCAACACAGAAAAGAAAAGACAAGAAAAAGAAAAAAGAAACTGAAAGAAGATATAGAGGAAAAGCTATTTTCTGTCACTAGAGAGACATCATTGGAAAGGACAACCCAAGGTTTCTAGAGAATTCTTAAAACAATAGAAAACAGCTCCAACAAAGAAAGATTAAAAAATAATCTGCTACTGGCTCTATGAGAAACAAGCATTCAAAATAGTCTATGATATCTAAATAAAATCTTTGAAATGTTGTGTACTGTTATGCTTTGGGAACATCATTTATGGGCTAGAGGAAAATTACCATGAGGAAAAAAATAGTTTGATTTCATCATTTCACAGGTATACCTATCAAAGTATTAAAATGGGCTAGGAATGTGGCTTAATGCTTAGTGCTTGCCTAGCATGCATAAAGCTCTGAGTTCTATTCCTTGGAACCACATAAACAAAAAGTATAAAAAAAATTAAGTTAAAAAACATTAAAATATACGTACACATATGACAATTTAATTGGAGAAAATAAAATTAGAATCCTCAGTAATAAAGGAAAGATGAATATCACTTGAGGGAAAATTATTTGTTAAGAAAAGCTAGAAAAGGTTTCTAAAACTTAAGATGGACAATCATAAAGAAAAATGATGGTAGAGAAAATGGATGAGCTATTAAGAATGATGAGGAAAATGTTAAAGTAGGCAAACATGCATAGTAAAGATCAAAACTATGGAAAGGAGAGACAGACACACAGACCAGCCTTTCCATAGGATTGAAGGATAGATTGTACCAAGCAAATGTAGAACTCATGGAGAACATTTCAGAACCTAAGATAAAAAACCAAGACAGAAAGTCTGGACAACTGGCTTGAACTTGAACCCTGGATCCGTGCGGGACTGCTGTGCTACTATTGGAACAGCATTCTTAGCTTCATGGGGTGGGAAGCAGCAAGAAGAATGTCATATTATAGAGCAGTGTATGCATGGGAAATTCTTGCCCACGGTGTTTGGGATTATATGATTCTACTTCTTCCCATTTGGATCCCATACTATGGATCTGAAGAAACTGAAAGAAACCAAAGTTGTTGAAATTCTTGTCGAAATTGCAAGGAATCTGAAGAAATAAATATATGTCTTTCATAACAAAATACATCCCATTTTCTTCATGTAGATTTTTTTTTCAGAACAAATGTTGACGCAATGGGTACTGTACAAATGGAGAAAGGAAGGCAAAGACCTTTCCCGAGAGGAAAATATGAACTGAGACATAGACACAAGGAATAAACTGCCATTCTTGGGATAAAATTAGTCATCTACCAACAGACTTACCAGACAATTGGACACAGAAGGAGTAATTCAAAATACAACTAGTGGAATGCCATGGAATTGATTTGGGAGTTACACGGGTACTCGACAACAGAACTTAGGTAGAAGCAAAATCACTTTTGTGTTCTTCCTTCTATTTTGTTAGCCATTCTAGTTCTCTTGAGTTCCATAAAATTACTCATATGGTTTTAATTCTGCTGATTTTCTAAGTACTGACAGAGATAAAGATTCATTTCTTTCATTTTTTCTCACACAATGGGTATTTATTTCAGGAAAGAAAGAGTGAAAAAAATCAATTATAAAACTCAAGATGAAGGAGAGGAAATATTCCAAAGACAAAAATAAAATTTAAAGGCCAGACACACTTATATTATAATTAATGTGAACCTACAATACAAACTGTGAAGTTTTAGATTATCAATGATAAAGTGATAACTCAACAACCCATTGCCTTCCAGGGATCTGAGTTGCAATGAATTACTGGTATTTAGATAATCAGACAGCCACAAAGTGTTTCATCATTAACACTAGATGGTAGAACACATGGTGAACAATATTCCAAAATTCTAATAAGACAAGATTCTCAATTTAGAATTCTGTACCTAACCAAAAAATAGTAATCAAATATAAAGGAAGGAAAAATAGATAAGCATCAAGCAAATGCACACACCTTTAAGTGATCAGAATAGACATGTCTGCAGAGGTAGAAAGGCTTAAGACTTTTTCTTCTTTTTAGTGATGCTAAGATCAAACTCAGGACCTCATGCATGACAGACAAGTACAAATCCAATGCAGAGATTTACCTCTTAAGGAGAGAGCCAACTTGTTTCAGTGATTCCTTTTTTTGCATGTCTAAATCTCACAGAAATTTTGGGCAGCTCCCGAAAAAGGGGGTCTTAAAAGGAGTACTTGAGGACACAGGTTTATTGAAAACTGTGCTGAGACCATCTCTTCTAAGGAATGACCTCCTAACTTATTTCCACATCATTCTCTAATAAACAATATAAAAATTAGCTGAAAGATCTCCTTACCCAACTCTCCTCCTCTAATGGATAAGAAAAATCTTCTGGTCCTATCTCCCTAATGCATTTCTTCTTTTCTTTCTTTCTTTCTTTCTTTCTTTCTTTCTTTCTTTCTTTCTTTCTTTCTTTCTTTCTTTCTTTCTTTCTTTTTTTCTTTCTTTCTTTCTTTCTTTCTTTTATCTCTTTCTCTCTCTCTTTCTCTCTCTCTTTTTCTTTCTCTCTCTCTCTTTCTCTTTCTCTCTCTCCCTTCCTTCCTTCCTTCTTTCCTTCCTTCCTTCCTTTCTTCTTTTCTTCCTTTCTTTCTTTTGTTTTTGGAATGTTGTTAACCTAAAATGTTTAGCAATATCATCTAATAGAATAAGGGTTGATTTCTTCTTTGAGAGTTGTCTGCTTAAAATATTTAGCAAAGACTCACAAACATTCATAGAATCGAAGATTTTTAGAAGTCTAATTCTTTTTTATATCAGTACATGAAAATGATCTCACACCCCACCTTAACTATTGTTTATATGTAGTTAAATAAATTGAATATAAGTGTAGGTGGAGAGCTGATGAATCTCATATACATTTTAATAATTAGTTTATGATCTTTTCAATGGTATAGTTTTCTTTTACATTTTCAGCCAATCATACTTTTAGAGTCTTAAAATCCTGGCAAGAATTTGTTGTTGGGGGATTTAATTTTTTGAGTTCAAATTTATTTTAGATATGAGACCCTTGTCTGTTGTATGGCTAGCGAAGATCTTCTCCCAATCCATGGGCTTTCTATTGATCTTGCTAGCTATGTCCTTTGCCATGCAGAAGTTCTGCAGCTTCATGCAGTCCCATTTGTCAGCCTTTCTTTCATTTGTTGTGTTTCTGGGTCTCTATTAAGAAAATTTCAGCCTGTGCCAAGGAGACCTAGGTTTTCTCCCATTCCGTTCTGTAATGTTTTCAGGGTGTCTGCTTTGACTCTGAGGTCTTTGATCCATTTGGATTTGATTCTGGTGCAGGGTGACATATAAGGATTTAGCTTTAAATTTCTACAGGTGATTAACCGATTTTGCCAGCACCATTTACAGAAGAGGCTGTCTTTCTTTCATTCTATTTTTTTTAGCTCCCTTGTGAAGATTAGGTGGCTATAGGTCTGTGGGTTCATTTCTGGGTTTTCAATTCTATTCCATTGGTCCTCAGATCTGTTCCTTTGCCAGTACCAAGCTGTTTTGATTACTATGGCTTTATAGTAGAGTTTGAAATTTGGAATTGATATTCCTCCGGCACTGTTGTTGCTGTTAAGGATTGTTTTTGCTATTCGGATTCTTTTATTGTTCCATTTGAATTTTTGGATTAGCCCTTCCATTTCCTTGAAGAATGAGTTTGGAATATTGATAGGTATTGCATAAAAAAGTGGGCTAAAGACTTAAAGAGAAAGTTCTCTGAAGAGGAAATGAGAATGGCCAATAGACACACGAAGAAATGCTCAACCTCCCTAGCCATAAAAGAAATGCAAATCAAAACCACATTGACATTCCATGTCACCCCAGTTAGAATAGCTATAATGAAGAACTCTAATAACAACAGATGCTGGAGGGGATGTGGACAGAAGGGAACCCTACTGCATTGTTGGTGGGAGTGTAAACTTGTTCAACTACTTTGGAAAGTAATATGGAGCTTCCTCAAAAGACTCCACATAATGCTCCCCTATGACCCAGCAATCCCACTTTTGGACACTTACCCAAATAATCACAAACAATACCATACTAAACTACAGCACAACTATGTTTATTGAAGCATTATTTACCATAGCTAAGATCTGGAACCAACGCAGATGCCCCTCAGTAGATGAATGGATCAAGAAAATGTGGTATATATACACAATGGAATTCTATGCCTCCATCAGAAAGAATGACATTGCCCCATTTTTTAGAAAATGGAAAGACTTGGAAAAAATCATATTAAGTGAAGTAAGCCAGGCCCAAAGAAACATAGGTCCCATGGTTTCCCTTATTTGCAATAACTAGTATATGTCTGGGACAAGCAGAAAACTTCAGATAAGTTGATGTCAAGGGAAATGAACCCCAAGATAGGGACACAAGAGGTTTTTTTCTTCCTTGTTATTGTTTCTAACTTATTTATAAGGTACCATGTGATTTTTTTGTTGCTTTGTTTGTCCCTCCCCCCACAGTATAACCCCTGTTTTCACTGCATTTGATGTTGGTATTATTTGGGAAGGGGAGGGAAAAAACAAATTGTTTAAACAGGAATACAGATTGACCCATTGCAACAATGAGATGTACAAGATGCTATGTCAAAAAATGAATGGATAAGAAATGTACTCATTACCTTGCTCATGTAACTGTAACCCCTTTGTACAGTATTTTCACAATAAAAAAAACTTAATTTAAAAAATCCTGACAAGCCCCCAATGCAATACTTTTAAAGATTTATGAGGATGCAATTGGGTTCAAAGCAAAGATCATATACATATAGTATAACTTCTTGGAAAATACATGCCTTACAAAACTTATGAGATTTGACATTTCAAATATTCCATTTCTCAAAACAATAAATTTATCAATTATTCTCTTGGGTTAATATATTTTGCACTTATTATCTTTCTAAAAAAGGTTGGAAATTCATGAAAGCACAGCTGTCCTTTCTGGATTCGTTAGTGTCAGTACAGTGACTTTTACCTAGAAAGACTTTTACAGATTAATTGTTCTTTCAATTTCAATTAATCTTATAATTAACTATTGTTATTATTTTTATAAGTAAGTTTACTAAAATTTGGCTTAATATTGTGAGTAGTGTTCTGAAACTGGTGCCAGCTGTCAAAAATAAAGAGAATGTATTCGTGATATTGATGGCGCAATATGGAAAAATTTACTGCTGATTTCCTGTATTCTGACTAATAGGCAATTTTTTAAGGTTCGGCTGTAGGTTTTCTTATTGAAAATAACTTTCTTAAAGTTCATATGTTTGCAGATTGAGTTACTACCATTCCTCTACTCAATACATAAGCAGAATAAGAATATCTGCCATTTGATAATAACCTGCCAATGAATTTGTTACAAATTAACTGGATTCATCTCTGAATGTTTTCCATTAAAGAGAACAATCTATCCTGTAAACCTAATAGAACCTGACCCACGGTAGTTCATGTACTTTTCCTTTCAATGAATAAATGAACTGTTTAAAATCAATGGTGCCGTGCCATATCAGAGCATGAGCTTTGCCAGTTTCATGGGTGGAGAAGCAAAAGAAAATAAGTCTGCAGGAAGTCTGCCCTGCAAAGGCCCTGGGACCACTCATTTCAGTGATGTAAGGCAGATGCAGAATTCATCCCAAGTTAAAGCATTTCCTTTTTAAAAAAATCCTGCTAAATAAAAGGCTATAGTATAAAATGGAGAAAAATGGGGGAATTGCTTAAAAAAAGGGTTTCTAAAACCTAAATTATTATCATAGTGTGGAACTATTTATCATTGTTTACTTTTTCAGATGGAACTTTTCTGTAATCACTTTTTGTCTGTTGGCATATTGTTATAAAGGAACTGATGACATCCACTAAAGCATCACCGATTTAGAAAAAAATGTAGGAGGTGTTGTATTACCAACAGCTGTATAGATAAATGTGATGAATTAACTAAAAGCATTCTAATAGATGGCATTGTAAAGAGATCCATCAATTCATTCAACAATGTCTGAATGTATAAAATTAGGATGTAACCAAATAAAGAAATACAGAGCCAGTTCCCATCAAGAGTTACAGGACATTTTTATTCCTAACATGCACACACAAATGTTAATTATATAGAACGAAAGACACAATTTTAAGCATCTCTTCCAGTGTATTTTTCTAATACTTTTTTTACATCTCAATTCTTCTACATAGGAACAAAAGAATTCATTAGATTTTTGGCTGAGTAGTATGCAGGAAAGCATTTCCTAGAGAAAAGAGGGAGAAAGGAAGAAATGAAGGGAAAGAGAAGCAGAAATAAAGACATCTGTGAGGTTGTTTTAGAGTAATGGGACGTGGACGCTTGTCCAGATTCCTGTGGATGTAAGACAATACTGAAATTCTTCAAAGACCTTAGCCTTAGTAGAATGAAGACCTCCCCGAATGGACAGACTATGGGAAAAGGGTCTTCGAGTCCATTTGTTGAACTTAATTGAGCAGTTCATGATATGTTTGGATGTCTGGTTCATGTTAGAGGAAAACAAAAGAACAGTTAAAGAAATCTCAAGCTGATGTTATTCTTCCCCTAAGCTGCTGTCATGGAAACCACTCCCAAGTACACAGGACTTCTTCAGTCTCCTGTGTTTAATACACTCTTTTGTCCATTTCCAACATGGTGGTTTTTTTCCCCTTAAACACTGACACCCAAACCCTGATAGAAAAAAAGTTTCTTTCAACTCCCCAGAACTGGCTTCAACTTCTAATAAGAGTAGGCATAGAATTTTCAACTAAGAATTAAATCAATTTTATTGAACCAGCCATTTTTTTTTTTGGTATGGACTTGTGCCTAGGTGTTCTTGCTGGCTAGAAGGAGCATGGCCTTTCTCTACAAGTTAGACTGTTCTGGAAACAGGCTGGAAAAAGTGATGGTAAGAAAAAGTATGCCCATGTTGCAACTTGTTTGGTTCCAACTCTGCAGAGGAAATTTAACTGCAAAGATTCTAGTTTCCACGATTTTAATCAGGAAACTTGAGCAAGATGATCATGATAAAGCCAAGCAAAGTAGCTCAAGTTTGTAATTCTGCAATCTTAGCTACATGGGACACAGACATCCTTTGATCACAGTTTGAGGCTGGTCCAGACATAAACATTAGGGAGAGGGCTGGGAAGGTGGCTCAGTGGTAGAGCGCTTGCCTTGCATGCATGAGGCCCTGGGTTCGATTCCTCAGCACCACATAAGCAAACAGAAAAAAGCCGGAAGTGGTGCTGTAGCTCAAGTGGTAGAGTTCTAGCCTTGAGCTGAAGAGCTGAGGGACAGTGCCCAGGCCCAGAATTCAGGCCCCATGACCGGACCCAAAAAAACAAAAACAAAAAAACATTAGAGAGAGCCAAGCACTGGTGGCTCACACCTGTATTCCTATTGAAGAGGGTGAGATCTGAGAATCATGGTTTGAATCTAGCTCAGCCAGGAAAGTCAGTGAGAGTCTAACCTCCAATTATCCACCAAAAATCTCAGGGGCCCTTGTCTGTTGTATGGCTAGTGTAGATCTTCTCCCAATCTGTGGGCTGCTATTGATCTTGATAGCTATGTCCTTTGCCATGCAGAAGCTCTTCAGTTTCATGCAATCACATTTGTCCAACCTTTCTTGGATTTGTTGTATTTCTAGATCTCTATTAAGAAAATGTCTGCCTGTGCCAAGGAGCCCTAGAGTTTCTTCTATTCCTTCCTATAATGTTTTCAGGGTGTCTGCTTTGACTTCAAGGTCTTTGATCCATTTGGAGTTGGTTCTGGTGCAGTTTGATATATAAGGATCTAGCTTCAGTTTTCTACAGGTGTTTAGCCAATTTTGCCAGCACTATTTGCTGAAGAGGCTGTCTTTTTTCCATTCTATTATATTGGCTCTTATCAAACATTAGGTGGCTATAGGTCTGTGGGTTCATTTATGGATCTTCAGTTCTATTCCAGCTCTTTTGATTACTATGGCTTTGTAGTAGAGTTTAAGTTTGATATTCCTCCAGCACTGTACTTTCTACTAAGGACTGTTTTTGCTACCTGGGGTCTTTTATTGTTCCATATGAATTTTTTGGGGTTGCTTCTTCTATTTCATTGAAGAATGAAGTTGGGATATTAATGGGTAATTCATTGAATCTGTAGATAGCCTTTGGTAGAATTGCCATTTTCATGATGTTAATACTCTCAATCCAGGAGCATGGAAAGTTTTTCCACTTCGTTAGTACGGCTTTAATTTTCCTTTTCGGGTCCCATATCTAAAATATTCTTAGAATCTAAAAAATTAAATCCCCCCAAAACAAATCCTCAAAGAAACAACTGCCCCATTAGTAAGTGGGCCAAAGATGTAAAGAGAGACTTCTCTGAAGAGGACATAAGAATGACCAATAGACATGGAGAAATGCTCAACTTCTCTGGCCATAAAAGAAATGCAAATCAAAACATTGAGATTCCACCTCACTCCAGTTAGAATGTCTATAATCAAGAAATCTAAGAGTCACAGATGCTGGAGGGGATGTAGCCAAAAGGGAATGCTACTGCATTGTTGATGGGAGTGTAAACTTGTTCAACCACTCTGGAAAGCAGTATGGAGGTTCCTTAAAAGACTACACATAGAGCAGCCCTAATGACCCAGCAATCTCACTTCGGAACATTTACCCAAATGATCACAAACAAGGCCATACTAAAGGTATCAGTACAACTATGTTTATTGCAGCATTATTCACCATACCTAAGATATGGAACCAAACCAGATGCCCTTCATTGGATGAATGGGTCAAGAAAATGTCACACACACACACACACACACACACACACACACACACACACACACACACACAATGGAATTCTATGCTTCCATCAGAAAGAATGATACTGCCCCATTGTTAGGAAATGGAAGGACTTGGAAAAAAATAAAAGTAAGCCAAACCCAAAGAAATATAGGTCCTATGGTTTCTCTTATTTGCAATAATTAGTGTATGTGTAGGATAATTTTATCAGATGAATAGAAAAGGTCAAAAGCTGTGTACATATGACCATATAAGGTAATGGTAAGTGAAATGAACCCCAAGATATGGACACAAGAGGTTTTCCTTTGTTGTTGTTTTTTAATATTCTATGTGATTTTTTGTTTCTTTTGTATGTTCTTCTCCCTATGGTATATCTCCTATTGTCACTGTATTTGATTTTGGTGCCCTATATCTTGTATATACACTTATCTAATTTGGAGAGGAGAAGGGGAATAACAAAATTCTGAAACAAGGACACAGAACGACCATTGCAACTCACAAGACGCTATGTTGAAAATGAACTTTACAACTTCTGGGTGGGGGGGTGGGAGACGTGGAGGGAGAAAAGGAATAGTAGAGGAAAAACAAAGGAGGGGGTAAGAATGCTTGACAAGACATGTATTCATTACCGTACTCACGTAACTGTACAGCATCTTTACAAGGAAATAAAAGTTAAAAAAAAAAAAAAAGCTCAGGGACAGCTCCCAGGACAAATTCAAGCTCCTGGTTGGACTGGTACACATACACAGAGTGCATGTGTACATGCATACAACACACACACACACACACACACACACACACACACACACACACACACACACACACGTTAGAAGGACTCTGTCTCAGCTTTATGGGAAACACAACTGGTTAGGCCAAAGTGGAACTGCGCCCCAGTGGTAGAGTGCTAGTCTTGAGCAAAAATCTCAGGAACCTTGCTGAGGTCCTGAGTTCAAGCCCCAGGATTGCTGTTATCTCCCCACCCCCTGACATACACAAACAAAGTTAGAGACTCAGTCTCAGCTTTATGGAAACACAATTGGTTGGGTTCAATGGTGTGTATCTGTCATTCTTGCAACTGTGGAAGCATAAATAGGGGGAGCACTGAGGGACATTCCAGCATGGGCATAAACCTTACCATGAAAATAACCCCAAAAGGGGTTGCAGGTATAACTCAAGCAGAGAGCATCTGCTTAGCTGAAGACCTGAGTTCAGTCCCCCATGCTTCCAACACCAGCAATCAAAAAAAGGTAATTTTGATGAACAAAAAACAAACAAAACATTTTTAAAGCAGGGCACTGGTGGCTCACGCCTGTAAATCTAGAAACTCAGGAGGCTGAGATCTGAGGATCACAGTTCAAAGCCAGACTGGGCAGGAAAGTCTGTGAAACTCTTATCTCCAATAAACCATCAGAAAACCGGAAGGGACACTGTGGCTCAAGTGGTAGAGCGCTAGCCTTGAGCTAAAGAGCTGAGGGACAGTGCCCAGGCCCAGAGTTCAATCCCCACAACTGACAAAATACAAAAAACAACAAAAAATTTATAATAACTCTTATGAAGTAATTCACATCTCCAAGCTCATGGTAGCTTAGAATGGGACTGTTTTGGAGAGATATAACCTTCACAAAGATGTTAAATTAAAAAGGGGAAGCTAGGATGAATCCAAATTAAGCTCCTGAATCTTTGGAATCTTCTTATAGCAATGTCAGGAAACTCAAGCAAAAATTAAAAATAAAAAAGGAAGTCAAGTGTCTGCCTAGCATATGAAAGTCTCTGAGTTCAAACCCATTATTGTCAAGAAAGAAAGAAATCAGAAATTGATTTTCTACATGGAAATTCCCTTCAAACTGCTTTTGCTACTTCAGTAATATTGCTTCAATTTACCCATCCATCAGTAAACTAAGTGTAGCCCCAATTAATGTTCCTATTCTGTTTAATTCTCTCCTTCTCTACTTTCCTATCTCAGTTCATAACTCATTTTTTCCTTATCTGGAAACAACTTACTAGCTTGCTTCTTATTCATATCATTTTTTCTCCAATCACTTTTTACAAGATAGCAATTGTAATCTTCAAGTTTAGTCTAATTACTCCCGGGCATCTAACCCAGAAGATCACAAGCCAGGTTACAGTAAAGAAACTTGCACATTCACATTCATTGCTGCACTGTTCACAGTAGCCAAGCTATGGAAACAGCCCAGGTAACCTAAAACAGATAAGTGAATCCCCAAAAGGTGTTACCTATACACAATGGAATTTTACACAGCCATTAGAAAGAAAAATATTATGTCATTTTCAGGGAAATGGGTGGACATGGAATAAACCATATTAAGGGAGGTAAGCCAAGCTCAGAGAGACAAATATGTTTTCTTGCATATGTGGAAGCTAGATTTAATATATATTGGAACAATTCAAATTATACATGTCTCTAGACATCCATACACTGTGAGACCAAAGTAGTCTATTAAGAGAGGAACACAGAGGTACATTGCCTCTGTGTTTCTGATCATATTAAATAATATATATCTAAATGAATTCCAGGAAATGGAAGAGAATCAGTGCAATCATATAATCATATCACTCTCTGCTTAGAACTCATGCTAGGCTTAGGCCCAGTAAGGATAAAAGGCAGGCTTACCTCTGTGACTCCAGCTGCATGCATGCTCTGTTCTCTACCCACTTCAAACCTAATGGCAGGACTCACTCCCAGTTGATCAGCAAGGTGTGGACACTGTGGCCTTGGAGATGCTCAGTGAGCCACGCAGGGTCATGCAGCTTCCTTGCATTTACACTTCACCTGAACAAAGGGTTGGTTTACTGACCTCCAAGTCAATGCTAGCAAGACTGCATCTTTGTCTCATGCATTAATGATTTCCATCTGGTGCCCTTCTTGCAGTTGGCTCTCAACTTGAATTTGCTGAGTTATGTTGAATGAATAAGTTTCATCTCTAAGGAATTCTTTTTTCTCACATGGATGTGTTGCAAACACTGATTCTAAGGTATCGTTCACACTACTTCTTTCACACTCTATCTTACCATTGTAATCACATCGTTATAAAATAATTTTAATAATCTTATCTGTAGTTTTTACCTCTTGCATTCATCTTGCATCTTGGTTTGCTTGGCATACTGTCTATATTCACTGATAGAACACAAAGTCTTGCGATCTTCTGGCTTTTATATTTTAAATCACTGAAAATCCAGTGCACAGGAAACTGCATGTGAAATGAATCCCACCAAAAAACCATGAAAGAAATGAGCAAATGGACAGGGAGAGTAACACAGAAAGATCTCTAAGAGAAAAATAAAGGTAGGTAAAGGCAGATTTTTTTTTACCCTCCACCAAAGTTTAGCCAGAGTTAACATAAAGAATCTAGACTTGCCAGGCTCTGGTGGCTCAGGCCTGTAATTCTAGCTACTCAAGAGGCTGAGATCTGAGCATCTTAGTTCAAAAACCATTGCATGCAGGAAAGGTCGTGAGACTCTTAATCTCTAATTAGTTACTAGAAAACTGGAAGTAGTGCTGTGGTTCAAAGTGGCAAAGTATTAGCCTTGATCAAAGCAACTCAGAGATAGTGCCTAGGCCCTGAATTCCAGCCCCACTACCAACAAAAAAAGAATCGACTGGAGACATGGTTCAACCAGTAGAATGTCTGTGTAGCAAGTTTAAAACAAACTACAATGTTTGGTTTACCTCATTGAGATTCTTTTTATAAAATATGTTTTTATTGTAAAAATACTGTACAGAGGGTTACAGTTACAAAACACAGATCTGACAGCTTCTTTCTAACACATATTATTATATATCTAAACCCAGACAGTACAATTTGTTTCTTCCTTTCATTAGTTGTTCTGTTTGAACCAATTACTTATCCTTAACAAACCCAAATCTATCATTATGTGGGTATAATTTTCTTCAGTTCTTTGTTGTGGAGACCATATCGTGGTGTTTGGAAATTTTAGTCATTTAAACTAGTCAGACATGGCAGAATATTTTCTTCCTCAGTGAGAGTTTTAGTGTAACACATACAAATCCTGCTTTCAATGCATGCCTGGATTCAAAGGTAGTAACAATAGAAAGATGTCTTTACAGTGTTGAGAGTTATCATCCATTTCTAAGGGAAAAACAACCTTCCTGCTTTTTGATTGTGAAACTAAAGTTATTAAAATTATGCAAGATAGGAGGTAAACTTATGAGCTATCACTGCTCATACCAAGAATCAGCGTTTGAGTCTCATGGGCTCCTAATTTCCATCATTTCCCTCCTCCACTATAGTGTGGCCTGATTTTAAACTCATATAAATGCCGTCATAAAATATGTTATGTTTTGTGCCTAGATTCCTTTCAGCATTTATGCCTGTAAGATTCATCTGTGTTGCTGTGAGTGCAGTATTTTATTCTCTCCCATTGCGTTTATGGTCACACTGGAGAATCCACAATTTATCCATTGCACGATTGACAGAAATTGGGATTGTTTCCAGTTTTTGATTCTTATGAATCATACTGCTATAAACATTCTTCTACATGTCTCTGGAGATATGTGTGTAGGCATTTCAATTGAAAATGATTCTGGTAGTGGGACTTCTGTGCTAGAGGGCATAGATTTCTAGATTCTTCAAGTTGATTTGAATATTAAGCAGTGAATATGAGAATTCCAGTGTTCCACAGCCTTCCATCTCTTTGGTAGTGACAGCTTTCTGATTTTAGTCATTCCAGAAGGTATGTAGTAGTGGCTCTTCATGAGTATAATGTAAATTTGCTCCATACTTTTTCACTGACTTATTGGACATTTGGGTATCAGTCTCAATTCTACTTTTCTTTGGGTACTTTAAAAATTGCTTTTGTACTTGTATTTTAGTTGGCCTGTATGTAAATTCATTCTCAGTTATACAGATATCAAATGTATTTAGTCATTTCTTTAAATTGTTTTTCAGTTCTGAGCATCAAACCCAGTACATTATGCAAGGCAGACAAGGGTTATACTACTGACTGATTTGTTAGTGAACTGCTAATGTTAACTTTTGGATTCATCTTGTCTATACATTTATTTAATTTGAGGAGGGGAAGGGGAATAACAAAATGTTGAAACAAGGACACAGGATGACCCATTGCAACAATGATACTTGCAAGACACTATGTTGGAAATGAACTTTACAACTTTGAGAGAGAGGAGGAGTGGGGGAGGTGGGAAAGGGAAGGGGTAGTAGGAGAAAAACAAGAAACATAGTCATTATCTTACTGGTGTAACTGTAACCTCTGTGTATGGCATCATTATAAGAAAATAAAATTCAAAAAAATCTGTTGGATGAACACAAGTTCTGTATAGGTAGTGACTCACACCTGGAACCGTAGCTGCTCAAGAGGTTCTAAACCAGTGTCCTATTAAGCAACAAAAAGCCAAAGGTAGAGCTATGGCTCCAGTGATAAAGATCCACCCTTCAGTGAATAAAAACTGAAGTGAGAGTAGGGACCCTAGTTCAAGCTCCACCACCGGCATATACACATAGAAAGTTCCACATATAAAAGCGGTTCAAGTTATCACGTTCCCTCATATTGTTAGGATTTTTGGTTTGTATTCAAGAAATCTTTGCCTGACACAAATGATGGATATCTGATCTTGTACTCTTTTGACAGAAACTTGCTAAACATTCTGTCATTCTTTTTATGGCTGTTGATAAAATGTGTAATGATTTTAAGTCTCACATGCCTCTCCTAGGCCACTGAATTCTTAGAAATGTCCTGAGTCTTAGCTTCTATCCTCTGACATGGATGGATCTTCTGCAGGCATTTAGTTATTTATTCTTATGACCTCATCTACTTAGTAAATAACACTGTCAGTATATTGACCAGAAGAAGAAAGAGAATGAGAAGAAAGAAGAGAAGGAGGAGGAAGAGGGAAGGAAAAATGAGAAGGAAATAAAGGGACAAATAAAAGTCACTATGGTAAACATCTGGCTGAGTTTTGCTAGTCCATTATATTTTAAGCATTCTAGCTTCTCTTAGGTGAAAGAGTAACTTTTAACAGGATGATTTTTACTTTTCTGAACTCTGATCTTTCACAAAAGAGCACCACACTGCTTTCTGAGCTCTTGTGATGTGGAAAAACATTGGTTGCCATTCTGGAATGACACACTCACATTTGGTGAACACTGCCTTTTCTGGCAGAAATGGTAATGGTTTATAGAGAGTAATTTTTTAGCTTTCAGTGGCTCAAACCTGGAACTTAATCAGACCTAGGGTAAATGAGCCCAAGCTCTTTTCTTATAGCAGCCTCTTTCAAGAAAGACAGGACAAAGCCTGGCAAAATTATACATAAAATGCAAGGTTTAGTTATCTTCCCTTGGGGGAAACTACAAGGCTTAAAGTTAAATACAATCTGGAGCTGTGTGTAAGTGGAGAAGAATATTCTCAATTTGGTTTTTATTATGTAAGTATTTTTAACAAAACATGGAACACACAAAAATTAAATTATTCCCAGTAGCAGTTTTTGCATATTTGTTCCTGTGTGAAAAATCAATATGAAGATAATGAACATCATTTACAGAAATTACTGTTAGTTGATGTGTTTCATTAAAAAACAGCTTTTGTATTGTTCCTTAGGAAATAGAAGATTTACAAAAAAACTTTTCATTATAGCTAAGCACAATTGTATGAAAAGAGAATAGTGTAATGACATTTATCATCCACCATCAAGCCTTAACAACCTTGATCTTAGAAGAAAGGCTTTTCTATCATAAGCTCACTGAGTTTGAGAGCTGTGAGGTCTCCAGTTCATCTTGGTATAATGGCAGACTGTTTATACAGACATCAGGGAAGGGTAAATTATTTTGCATCATGGGAGTTTGTGGGAGTGAATGACCTGAATCCTTGGAGTCTTGTATAAGACTTTCAATTCAGGACAGAAATTAAAGCTTCCAATCAAGAGGGCTTGCCTGAAGCTATGGCATATAAAATCATCTACTTTGACTCAAATGTATCAGGAGGGTTACCTATTCACCTATCTGCTTTCAACAGTGAGAGGAGATAATAAGTTAAGGCTTTATGTGTTTTTATAGACAGTCTCCTATTTTTTTCTTTATTACATGTCCTCCTCAAATACTGGTTAGTTTGAAATCTCTTTGACCTGGAGCCCATATCTTCAAATTGTCTGATTGTGACAATGAAATGAGATTACTATTAGTCATATTCTGATTCCACAAATAAAACTTGTAACATATTTGTACCATATTTGTCAAATATTAAATTCTGTCATGTAGTTTGATGGGCATAAAGAAGAATGATGAATCTAGGCTTCTATTTGGACAATTGGTCAAAAATATCTTAGTGATAATATAGTTTGTTGATCTAAAACACTAGTGGCTCATCTTTCTGACCTTAACTACTCAGGAGGCCAAGATCTGGAAGATTACAAAGCCACATCAGGCAGAAATGTCCTGGAGACTCAATCTCCAAAATAATCAGCAAAAAGCAGGGCTGATGGTGTGGTTCCATCAGGAGAGACTAACCTAATGAACAAGTAAGCCAAACAAGTTTGAGACTCTGAGTTCAAACCCTGGTGTCATCAAGAAGATGACCAAGCAGGAACAGGGGAAAGAGGAGAAGGAGGAGAAAGAAGAGGAGGAGGAGAAGAAGCAGGAGGAGGAGGAGCAGCAGCTGGAGGAGGAGGAGGAGCAGCTGGAGGAGGAGGAGGAGGAGGAGGAGGAGGACGAGGAGGAGGAGGAGGAGGAGGAGAAGGAGGAGGAAGAGGAGGAGGAAGAGGAGGAGGAGGAGGAGGAGGAGGAGGAGGAGGAGGAGGAGGAGGAGGAGGAGGAGGAGGAGGAGGAGGAGGAGGAGAAGGAGAAGGAGAAGAAGAAGAAGAAGAAGAAGAAGAAGAAGAAGAAGAAGAAGAAGAAGAAGAAGAAGAAGAAGAAGAAGAAGAAGAAGAAGAAGAAGAAGAAGAAGAAGAAGAAGAAGAAGAAGAAAGTGATGGAGAAGGAAAAAGAAAAAAATCTAACCAGTATATTAATATTCTAACATGTTTTATTTTGGAATAGTTTAAAGTAGGCCACAAGATTTTATGAGAATTAGAGATCTAAAATAATATTTGAACACTTAAAATATGTTCTCATATAGTTCAATAGCTCAAAAAAAAGTAAAACATGTTAAACACCCAGCAATCATTGGCAGATTTTTGATCCAGCTTTTTCTGATTAGCTCACTGTAATTGGAGAGTAATTTTAGAAATGGTTAACAAGCTGTTTAGTTTCATTAAGGGAATAACACTGCAGGGATCGGGAAACATATTCTGTTGGTGTGGTTTAATTGCACAGTTTGGGGTGTCTGATGGATGAGGGAGGAAGCCAAAAGGACTCATATGCGAGTTGAGTCTGGAGAAACGAAGGTCAGAGAAAAAGTACATGCATTGTACCCAAGTAGACACCAGGCAGTTCACATCTGACCCTTTGGTTGATTGAGTCATGCAAGTAACATACAGAACAAGCCCTCCAATTTGCTATTCAATACCCCCCCACTTTTTTTTTTTTGGTTATGGGTCTGGAAGGCATCCAGGGCACTGTCCCTGATCTCTTTTGCTCAAGGCTAGTGCTCTACTACTTTAAATAACAGCTCTGCTTCTGATTTTCTGGTGGTTAATTGTAGCTATGAGTCTCTCCCACTTTCCTTCCCAGGTTAGCTTTGAATCAGATCCTCATATCTCAGCCTCCTGAGTAGCCATGATCACAGGTGTGAGCCATAAGCTCCTGGCAACAACCCTTTAAGTGAGATATTTATTCTTTTATCCATATATATATGTAAATATATATACATATATATGTATATATATATATATATATATATAATCTATCAGTGTGAGGAACCCTTGGGGACATTTATTCTAATGCCTAATTGGATCTTACTTTTCTGTCAGCCTAAGCACTCTGTCATTTGTTGTAACCTTAGGGGAACTGACAAGCTATGCATTATCACACTTAAAAACTTGGCCTTGTTTGATTGAATGCCTGCACTTTCCTTTTGCGAACTCATATCAACATTAAGTTAAAATGTTTTTTTTTTTTTTTGGCTACGGATATTTTCAATTCCTAAGAAGTAAAGGTGTGGGGGAGACAGAAAGCAGATTGCATTGCCATTTTATTTTACCATTTGGTTTCCAAGGCAGAATGAATGTTTATTCACCCAGATAGAGAATACCAGGAAGGAAGGGAGTGTTTCCATTGAGCAAATCTGATAGTCTGAGTCTTGGTGGACTGCAGCCTGATAAGTGGACAAAGAGAAGGAAAGATGATGCTTACAAATGTAGGTACTCTAGATTTTGCAAGTAGTTTGATTTCTCTCTGACTTGACTCTTTGCAGGTAATAGAGTGGCCATTTGGCACGTTGAAGCGTCATCTTGGAGCACAATTAAAAAAGGTACAATTCCCAGAGGCCACCTTCCAGATGTGCTCCTTTGCCCTTTGCAGTGTCACTGACATTCACCAGCCATGTCTACATTTGTCAGCATAATGCTGGTGGATTGGATGCTGCTGAGAATCACTCCATTAAAATTTTATAGTATTTGACCTTGTATTATTCCAATTGTTGAGACTTTTAAAATACACAGTGAAAGGACTGCATATTGGCATTAATTACATTCATAGAGAGTGACGTGTACATTATTGATAACTGTCTAGCTTGCTTCACACATGGATTCTGATGTACACATAGAGACAAATATGCAAATGAAGAAGCGATTTTAAGTATTCTAAATGTATCACTATAAATAATAATATAGTAAGTTTATTTTATAATTTACAAATAAAATGTGTCATTCTTAGAATACATGTTAACCTACATATAAGTTCAATGAAATAAAAAGTTAGAAAGACTTCTTAATAGAGTCAGCTCTAGGCTTTCTTATAAAAGAAAGCTCTTATTTCTTTGGAAACTACATTTGGAAAAACATCACTATTATCTCAAGTATTAAGATATTCACATTATTATACAGTCATTAGGATAGATTTTTTTCTTTGTGATAGAAACACTTTTACATTTATACAATATTGTTCATTCTGAGCCCAGCCTGCATTCTGTAGTTTAAAAGCAAATTTCACAGGGTGTTGGTGTCTCATGCCTGTAATCCTAGCTACTCAGGAGGCTGAGATCTGAGGTTCACAGTTCGAAGCCAGCCTAGGGAGAAAAGCCCCTATAATAGACACTTACCTCCAATTACCACTGAAAAACTGGTAGTGGTGCTGGGCTAAGTGGTAGAGCACTCACCTTGAGCACAAAGTGGCTCAAGGATAGCTCCCAGGCCCTAAGTTCAAGCCCTATAACCAACCAAAAGAAAAAAAAATAAATTTCATTAAGGACTCCTGTAAAATACCTATATATACATGCATATATATGGATAACATAATTATATATTGCAATAGAACATAGTATCTATGACTTTAAAAAATGCTTTAAAATATGTTAATAGGTACTAACTTTTGAATAGAAAAGTACTGTTGACCAAAGCTGGCTGTGAGGTAACCCTGTAAAAGAAATAAAACAAAATACTTTGCCATAAAATGGAAGTAATAATAATTAATACAGCTTGCTAGAGTCCTTTCTATAGTCTATTGTTAATAGATTAAATGTGATATCAAGGTTTTTAACACTGAATCACTATTAGTGATGACTATAGGGATGATCACTCAGTAAATTCTGCTTAGTGAACATTTAAAATTATTTCTTTCAGAGTTTTATCCCAAAGAACAAAATAATATGATAGTATTATAATAAATCTGATTGTAACAATTCAAAGTAAATATTTCAGTATGTAATTAAAAATAATGACACCACAAACTTGAATGTTTGTGTCATTTTTGTGAAATCTCAAAGTTATCTAGAAAAGGTTCATTTGACATGCTGAAAGATGATGTGTGGCAAATATATTTACTAGTTTGTGTAATATTAAAGTAGATGTTTGTGTAATATTAAAGTAGATGTAGGGCTAGGATTATAAACTCAAGGGTACAATACTTGCTTTGTATTTGAAAAGCCTAGTCTCATAAAACTCTCTCTCTCATACACACACACACACACACACACACACACGCACACACACAAGATACACAGATACACACACATATATGCATACGTGTTAACTTTTTAAAAAGTGTGGCCTGATTTTTAAAAAGGTTATGAAGTAGTCAACCCTTTAAAATACATATTTTTTTCCTCCAAGTTGCCAGAAGCTCACATCTATAATCCTAGCTACTCAGGAGGCTGAAATTCAAAGCCAAGTCCAGGCAGGAAAGTTTGTGAGACTCATATCTCCAATTAAACACCATAAATAAATAAATAAATAAATAAATAAATAAATAAATACCAGAAATGGAGTTGAGGCTCAAGCCATAGAGCACAAAAGCTGGAGGATAGTGACCAGGCCCTGAGTTCAAGCCCCAGGACCAATATACACACACAAATTTTTATTTTCAGGGTACATAAAACATTAATGCAAAACAAATGTTAAAGCAGTCCTTGCACATTTGCCAAAGCTGGCATGAAATTAACACCAAAATCGTATTTATAGCCAGTGACATAATCATTTAATATACTACCAATATTTAGCAATCCAAGCCCAGAAAAAAACTGAGATTATCTCAGTCTCCTGTTAGGAGGCACTGTTAGACTGGTTGTCATGGAAACCTGATCTCTCTCTCTCTCTCTCTCTCTCTCTCTCTCTCTCTCTCTCTCTCTCTCTCTCTCTCTCTCTCTCTCTCTCTCTGTCTGTCTGTCTGTCTTTATTTCATCAATTCGGGAAAATAGTGCGTACTCTGCTCTTTAGGGCTCAAGAGGTGAGAGCGATAGGTCCTCTTCCAACGTGACCTTAACATTCATTAGTATTTTACATTATTTTATATAGTCTATGAGCAAACCATTGATTTTCATTAACATTATAGGTTGTATGAAGATTTCGTATACTGAAGGACATTATTTTATATAGTCTATGGTAAAACATTACTTTTTATTAATATTATGTTGTATGAAGAATATGTATATTGAAGGATCTTGTGTATATGCGTTTTAATGAAAAATAGGGAAATAAGAAAGGAGTTTTTGATACTTTCTAACATTATTGTTTGAACAGATGGATTAGATTAAAACATAGTAACAGGAATTTCTGGCTAAGAATGAGTTGTTGATGTATCTTATACATTATCTCATTAGAACTAAATTCAGAGGTCAAGTATCATGGAGCACAAATAACAAATTACACTTTATTTTTTTTAAAGAGACACAGTTGACCTTCTTTTCAAATGACTAATGATAAATGGATGTTACTTTTCTTCTGTGTTGGCTAGAGTTCTATCTCTACCATATGTGTCCTGGCTTAAATTCAGTAAATTCTGACACATCTCAGCCCAGTTCACTACTCCACAAAGTTAGAAACATCCATTGTTTACCTGTTAATCTGTCTCACACATCCCTTCACTTCCCCGAGGCTGAGTTCCTCTGTTTCTCCATGATTCACACAATCTAATAAGAAATTCAGTTTCTGGTGTGTTTTGGAATGTTTGGCATGTGCACACTCCCAAAATGTGTGTACACCCCAAAATATATGTACAGTTGGAAGAAAATTTATCCTATTTGCCCATCATAGGTGCTCTTTCCTGAGGAAACTTATAAATACTTGTACTTTCAAGAGAAAAATATTTTTTAATAAAAGGAAACTAATCTATCTTTAGGAAGAAGTAAAGTATAGTTGCTAGGGTTGAATAACATGTTCTTTGGGGCTCCCATTTTCTTCTATCTTCTATGATAAGGAACATTTGTTCTACTGCTTACTAAAAATAATTTATAGTCCCCAAACTAAAGTTATTGTTCCTACAATGTGAACCACTACCTATGTAAGTATCACCTGTCTCTGTTCTCATCATGGAGAAATTAGAATCAACCTGAGCCATGGTACTCTGATTTTGGATACATACCAGTCTGGAGATTGTCATGAAGGAATTTTTGAAAAATGTGGTAAACTAAATAATCAACTGAATAAAGTAGATTGTCCTCTATGAAGTAGTGGACATCTTCTGATTTGTTTAAGGCCGTGAGTAAAAAAAAATGATATCCCCTGAGAATGAAGGCATTTTTGCCTTCAAGGTATTTTTATACTTAAGACTATGATATCCATTGTGTTTACTTGTAGATTTATAGGCACTTTCTAGCTATCATAAATGAGAGACCATACATCCTATGTTTCTTTGGATCTGGCTTACTTCACTTAATAAAGTTTTTTTCCTAAGTTTTTCTAATTCCTTGCAAATGGTGCGGTATCATACTTTCTGATAGAAGCATAGAACTCCATTGTGTTCATACACCACATTTTCTCAGTCCATTCATTCATTCAGGGGCATCTGGGTTGATTCCATATCTTGGCTATGGTAAACAATACTATAAAGAACATGGTTGTGCTAGTCACATTCGTGTGGTCTGGTTTGTGGTCTATTGGCTAAATGTTTAGTTCTCTAAACATTCACACAAAGGAGGCCAAAGGAGGATATGCATAGAAGCAGAAAACAAAGGTTCAATAGATATGTGCATAAAATCATATAAAATAATATCTTATGAACTGAACTCCAAGAAAAGAAAACAACAATTGCTGTTGTTACTGTTTTTGTTTTTGTTTTTATTTTGTCATGTTTGTTTATTTGGGAGGGTAAAGGAGGACACAGAAAAGGTGGAACAAAGAATGGACAAGTGTAGATGTGGTATTCACTAGACACTAGGTGGAAAATGAACAGTATATCTTGTGATTGAGGACAGGAGGGAAGAACTGGGAGAGAGTGAGGGAAAGGATGATTTGGTTCAAAAACATGACCTGATGCATGTAACTGTAGATTCTCTGTATATCACCTCTAAAATAACAATAAAAAATTTAAAAAAGAAAAAACCCAGACTGTGATATTGATTCTTCCGTGGATCTCTGTCATACTAGTGGGCTCTTTATCAGCTTTGTCAACTCCCACAATTACAATCAATTCCTTAAAATAAATCTCTTTCTCTCTCTCTCTCCTTTTCACTCTGTCTCCCTCTGTTTCCCTCTCCCTCCTTTCTTCTCTCTCCTATCTTCCTCTTCCTCTCTCTCTCTCCCCTCTCCCTCTGCTCCTCCTCTCTCTAGAGAACTAGGGTTAATTAACCAGTGTTTTTCACACAAGTTAGCAGACATTTTCCTAAACTGAAGCCATTCTTTGTGACTTCTATTGTCAGAAACTTGGAGAGTCCTTAAGATTTCAGGTGATTAATCTGGGAGGGGGTATGAGGATCTGGAGGATGTAAGGGCTAGGTGGTGTCCTCTATCATGCCAACTTCTGTAACAAAACTGAATTTGAGTTTCTGCAGTGGGTGTATTGGCTCTAAGAGCATAGTTACTGAATTTTCTTCTCCCCAGACTCCCAAGGGAAGTCTTAAATAAAGCTTTAACTAGGGATTGAGGTCTTATTTTACTGGATTGGGCTTATAAATCTGATGAAAAGTGTATTATCAGCACATGATAAAGATAAAATTTGGGGGCCAGATCTGCTGCCCTGCAAACCTCTCTGATCCCTATGTTAAAAATGAGTGAAAATGTGAAGCTCTCATGACACCATAGCACAAACAGTTTAGTTTAAAATATTTACTCCTTAATGGCTGGGAAGGTGGCTCAGTGATAAGAGTGCTTGCCTTGCATGCATGAAGCCCTGGGTTCAATTCCTCATCACCACATAAGCAGAAAAAAAACGGACATGGTGTTGTGGCTCAAGTGGGAGAGTGCTTGCCTTGAGTTGAAGAGCTGAGGGACAGCGCCCAGGCCCAGAGTTCAGGCGCCACAACTGACAAAAAATAAAACTAAAAAATATACTCCTTAAGAAGTTGCTACTTGAGTCAAGGCCAAATCAACCAAAAACTTAAGCCTGAATCTCTCAGTCAGGAAGCAATAAGTCTGGCATTGCTGAATGGAATGGTCCTGAAGTTGAAAGCTATGATCTCAGTATAGGTTCTTAGAGCTGCATCTAGGCTTTTGAATACAATGGAAATTTTAGTTTTCTTGATCTGCTAGTAGCACCTGTACTGCTTGAAAGGAAATACAAAGCAAATGATTACATATATGACCTACGGTTTGGGGTGGAATCATTTTCCCCATCCATATCTTCATATTCCTCTTTTCCTCTGCTTAATCTGAACTCATCTACTTTAAGAAAGAAGGGGATTAAAGGTGCCCCTAAAATGTTTTAGAGACGGTGTATACTTTAGAGAATATTATGCCGAAGTGCTTTGGCTGCTGTCTGGGGTATAAAGGAATTTACCAGCTGGGTACCAGTGGCTCAGGCTTGTAATCCTAGTTACTCAGAAGGCTGATATCTGAAGTTCACAGTCCAAAGCCAGCCAGAACAAGAAAGTCCATGAGACTCTTATCTCCATTTAAGCACCAGAAAACCAGCAGTGGCACTGTAGATCATAGCAATAGATGCTACCCTTGAGTCAAAAAGCTCAGAGACAACGCCCTGGCCCTGAATTTAAGCCCCTCAATCAATATTATTATTATTATTATTCACTAAGAAACAGAGTAGCAAGCAAGGAAGCAAGGTTTTGTTTTTTAAATTTTCCAAGACAGGAGAGGGGCAGACTCCATGCACAATGCTGGATGCTGAGTGCGGTTAGGGCTGGAGTTTCTAAACATGGAAGATGTATGGCTGATTTTTTTTTTTTATTTTGTAGTTTTAATTCATGGGTGGTTCCAGGATGCCACTGAAGCCGTCAGTATCTTATTTTTTTTTCATGGTTGTTTGTCAGACTGTCCAACCCTTTCCAGGAATGTATTGTCAAAACAGAACACAGGTATGGTTCCACTTGACTTCAGAAGTACAGTTTCTGCACAACAAAATAAAACAGCTTTCCTGCCAGACAGAATTAGAGACCTTTATAAAATGGGCTAATGGTAGACTAGTGTGAGTTGGAGGCCTTACATTGCTCATTTGTCTTAGCATGGCATGGAACTTCAGGAACTTGTACTGATTATTTAGGGCTAGGCAATCAAGGCTCCAAACTGCTATGTCCCATAGGAAGAGGGGACCAACTTCAACTGATAGCATTTGGGTGAATTTCATATGTTTGGGTGTCTCATATAAATGCCTGTAGGACATCTTTAAATTATGTAGAACCACTTGTAGAGAAGTGCTAATAATTTTGAGGGTTCATAACCTACTTCTTGACTTATTTGTGTCAGTGACTCATGATACAGATAGAGTCCCTGAGTATAGGGAATAGCTTTCATCCAGATGAACTCTTTAGAGTTGAGCAATATGTCCTCCATGGCATGGCTAACCAAAACTAACTAGTGGTTGGTCAGAGTATTGTACATGATTACTTAACAGCTATTCTTTTAAAGGAAATCTTCTCTCTTAATCATTGAGCTTCTTCTCAATGCCCAAATCTCATTCATGAACAGTTAAGGCAAAAAATGATATTATCAAAGGCCCAAGCAAGCAAACTTTTCAAATAAACCAAATCAAGTAATTTCTGGTTTCATTTTGATCACTTCTCCTGCTCCATACATTTGAATAAAGAATTTGGTGACTGTCTCATACAAAGTTAGCTTTCCTTGTCTTCTACCTGGGCATAATAGGTTAAATTTAAATTGTTAGCATTTTCAAATAAAAACAATTAAAAATATTTTAAAAATATTTTAAAAATAAATCATATTTCTCCCAAATCCATTTCTACCCACAACCTCAGAATGTGACTTTATTAGGAAAGAAGGTTCTTTGCAGATATAATTAATTATGGATCCCAGGATGAAATCACTCTAGACCTACGGTGGGTTTTGTCATTAGAAGGAAAAGGAGAGGGGGATTTGAACACAGACAAACACATGGGGAGAAGGCCACATGAAGATGGAGGGAGAGTCTGGAATTAAGTTTCAAACCATGAGCTTTATGATTATTTGTTATGACAAGCTCAGGAAAGTATCACACAGGGTAAGACAAAGGTAAGTTTTGTAATTTAGGGATTCTAACTCAGTCTTTCTGAGGATTTGATGGGCCGTATTTTCCCCCTGATTCCAATCTCAGGTTGGCAAAAATCGGGCTCGGCTCAGCAAAAGCAGTGCCTAGTATATTTAGTCTAATTGCAGGTTCTGCCATTTGGATTTCTTCTGTTTGTTGACATGGGCCTTCCTTTTAGAAACAATGACCTGTTGTTGGAATACACCTGCTGACTGAGTACTTCTACAATGAAGACCAAAGAAAGGAACACAAAATATGTTCCTGTCCCTGTTGGACCAAACTTTGGTACATAGAAAGTTCCAGAGATGATTAGGGAATATTTTTTTAAGATAAAGTTATAGCTGTTGGAAAGGGACATATTGATTTTGTGGCAGTGGAAGGAAAACAATAACTTTGATATATGGGAAGGAATTTTTCAGACCCTGGGAGGTTCAGGAAAGGAAATGAATTTTTTTTTTCTTTTTTGCTTTTCAGTACTAGCCTTTCTCCTCAAGGAGAAACAATTTGATGTGACTTTTTCAAATTGTTCATTTTGCTACTGTTGGGTTTACTGTCCTCAGCTAGACAGTTCTGAGTCAATCTCTGTTAGATAATTGGCTCAGTCTTATTAATCTTACATATGAATTTATGGGAAAGAGCAGTGGATGGCCCCACCCTCTGAACCTCTCTGTAAAGCTTCTATCACCAAGTCTAAATGCCTGCCCAGCTCCACTCCACAGTTGTGGCTCAGTAACCCCATGGGACCCACAAATGACCCCTAGATGGTGATGTGAGACCACAGGACTGCATAGATTGGTTGTCTTCAAGTGCAAAGTTCTAGACTCCATTATTGCAATTGAGCTAGGAATCAGAGTCCATCAGCCAGACAGGAGGCCATATTGGAGGCACTAATGTTTTATGTACCTCTTGGATAACATAGGACCCAACAACTGCACATAACATTTTCCCCCATGGTCACATGTATCTCTGCTATTGAATTTTTAATTTATTTACTTATTTAGTTGGGCTGTCTTTGAACCATGATCCTCAGATCTCAGCCTCTTGAGTAGTTAGGATTATAGACATGAGTCACTAGTATTGAGATTCAGCTATAGTAGTGTGTGTGTGTGTGTGTGTGTGTGTGTGTGTGTGTGTGTGTGAGTAGTAGTAGTCCTGAGACTTGAACTCAGGGCCTGGGTGCTGTACCAGGGCTATTTTGCTCAAAGCTAAGCTCTCTAACAATTGAGCCACAACTTCACTTCTAGTTTTTTGATGGTTAATTAGAGATAAAATTCTCATGGACTTCCCTTCCCAGGCTGGCTTTGAACCTTGATCCTCAGATCTCAGCCTCCAGAGTAGCTAGGATTACAGGTGTGAGCTACTGGCATGTAGTCTTTTAGGGAAATTCCACTAGAAGATCATATTCCCAGATGATCATGGGGCTCTCTTCAAAATCAGTCTTTTCTTGGTTATTCTGGGGAGTTTCTAGGAGGGTTCATCGACTCATTTCAACACATGGCCTGTTGGCAGTTATTTGTGTAAATGTGAGTCATTCACTTTGAAATAAATGATGAGAAATTTGTCCCTCACTTTAGCTGAAGCCCTGGAAAGGATTAAGGTTAGTCTTACCTCTGTAGCAAGGGATTATTATAATGATAGAATTATGTTTACTGGCCAGTGAAGGTGCTATAATTGCAAATACATCCTGCTTTACCCAGATTAATGAATCAAGCCAAGTAAAAGGTCAATACAGGAAACTAAGCCATCTTATTTCTGTTACAGGCTAAATTGTGTAATTACTAACAGGGTCCTAGCAAGACCCTAAGGACTTGCTTGAGGTGAATATTCTGATTGTCTCCATCCTGTGGTAACAATATGGACTTAATGTATGCAACAAACTGAGATTTAATTTGAGCCTCTGGGAGTCAGAGTAACTGTAATGGCCAATAGAACAGATGGAATTGCGGATTCATTAAAAAGTTCCTAAGTGGAAGCTGTCTATCACCTTAGTACCTGAAGATATAACTTAAAATGTGATTAAATTAAGTAAAGTCACTACCAGTTGCCTATTTTTCTTATAAAAAGCAAGGAGATCAGGACTCGGACACAAACAAAGAAGAAACACCAGGTGGAGTACAGTATCTATAAGCAGAAAAGAGGGACTTTCGGAAGAAACCATCCCCTTGCTTAATTCTGATCTTTGAGTTCAGTAAAAATTCCACAGTTCGGGTGAGGCCTTATCCCCAAATGGCTAGTTTCTTTATGAGAAGAAGGACGGGCACTGAGGAAGCAGGAGCACAGAGGAGAGAATGCACTTCAAAATGGCAGCCATCTATGGGCCAAGGAGAGGCATCAAGAGCAACCAAACTGAACCCACTAACACTTCAGTCTTGGGTGGCCAGCTTCTACGGTTGTGGAAATGACTTTCTGTGTTTAAGCCACCGAATCTGTGAAACCTTGTTATAGGAGGCTTATCAGACGAAAACACTTTCAAAAGTTGACCCTAAGATGCCATGGTATCTGGAAAGTTGTTTGGGTCCAGGACCCTAAAGGCCTGGCTTTCTGCAAGTACTGCTAGCTTCTCTGATGCTGTGGGAACTGTCTTAAGTTCAGGTAAAGCTTCTGTAAGTGGAAATGGCCTATGGAATGGTGAGATGGAAGACTCGTGAAAAACTTCAGCAGTAGTCAAGATGAAGTAGAAGTGAGCGGTGGGCGCAGTTAGGACAGAGTAGAGTTGTGCCTCATGAGTCTTATGGTCTTTTTCAGAGGCACCGATTGGCCACGATTCTGGGCTGCCTTTTCAAGGATGTGTGTACAAGAGTATCCTTGGAGGGCAGAGTCTTGTGGTTACTCTTTAAGTAACCAGGCCTGCTTTTCCTAATGACAGACTGTGGTCCCAAGGCTCAAAGTCTTATCTCTTCTAGTGTAAGCTTAGGCTCTATGCAGATGCTTTTCAGTATTTATGTCAGACTTTTGGCAAAGGACCAGTAGGAACAGAGTTGGAACATGTTGATGCTGTTTGCCGTGCCTTGAGGCTGGCCCAGGAAACTTTTGTCATTGGCCAGGGAAGTTCCTGTCTGCTGCCAGTATTCAGGAAACTAACTTGATAGCTTATAAGCAGGGCAGAATGTCAGATACTTTATAATACTAGCAAATGTTAAAGTAAGGAAAATTCCTTTCCTGATAGAAAAGACAGATAAAGTAATTGAAAATTATTTCATATAGTCAATGAGTGGGCAGAGACTCACAACATCTTTGTTTTATTGTTGTTGTTGTTTTAGCTGTTACTGGAGGTTGAACTCAGGGCCTGGCATTCTTACTCAGCTGATGCTTTACTATATGAGACATGCCTCCATCCCTGAGATTTTCTGGTTAACTAGAGATGGAATCTTGTGGGTTTCTCTACTCAAGAAGGCTACCAACCAGGATTCTCTAGATCTCAGACTCCTGAGTAGCTAATATTAACTCATGGGCCACCAGTACCAGGCTTGTATACCTGTTAAAGTCTGGGAAAATCTGGAAAAGACTCAGGTTTTACTTACTGTTTTTTGTGCACTTTTAGACTGATTAAAGTTATACTCTGTGTCTCTTACCGATCCAGACTTCTTCTCTGGATATAATCTTAGAATGAATCATGAGATTGTTTTGTGGGATTATAGAAAATCTTAGAATTTGTTTACTTTTCATATATGTCTATGTTCTACACTTCAGGAACAATAAAAGATAAAACAATAAAAGAATAAGGAAAAATGTTTGTTTATAAATATTCCATTGAAATTAAGATCACAAAATTCACCCATCTTTCTCCAAATCTTCACTAAAGAAAAATTATGTAAGCTGGGTGCTGGTGGCTCACATCTATAATCCTACGTACATAGGAGGCTGAGATCTGAGAATTGCATTTAGAAGTCAGCCCTGGAGGGAAAGTCCATGAGACTCTTATCTCCAATTAACCACCAAACACTGGAAGTGTATCTGTGGCTCAAAGTGTTAGAACAACAATAACAAAAAGCTCTAGTTATAACAAATGAAGGAAACCATGCAACCTATATTTCTTTGGATCTGGCTTACTTTTTCACTTTATATAATTTCCAAGTCTTTCCATTTTCTTATGAAGGGTACAATATCATTCTTTTTGATGGAAGTGTACAATTCCATTGTGTGTCAAATCACATTGTCTTTTTAAATATGTTTTTTATTGTAAAAACACAGAGGGGTTACAGTTACATGAGCAAGGTAATGAGGACATTTCTTAGCAAGCATTGTTGCCTCCTCCTTTGTTTTTCCCCTACCATCCCTTCCCTTCCACCTCCACAACTACACTCTCCCCCACATCTAAATTGTAAAGTTGGTTTTTCAACATAGTGTTTTGTACATCTTATTGTACAATGGGTCAACCTGTATCCTTATTTAAGCGTTTTGTTTTTTCCCTTCCACTCCATAAATTAGAGAATATATATACAAGATGCAGGGCACCAACATCAAATAAAGTGAAAACAAGGGTTATACCGTGGTGGAGAAAAATACAAAGAAACAAAGAAATCACATGGTACATTATAAATATGTTAGAAACAATAGCAAGAAAGAAAACAATCACTGGTGTCCCTATCTTGGGGTTCATTTTGTTTAACTTCATCTTATCTGGTCATATGTACATAGTACATAGCTTTTCACCTTTTCTGCTTGTCCCAGACATATACTAGTTATTGCAAATAAGGGAAACCATGGGACCTATGTTTCTTTGGGCCAACCTTTCTTCACTTAAGATAATTTTTTCCAAGTCTTTCCATTTCCTAATTGTTGACTAAGGTACGTGATAAATATGACACAGAGAAGTGTACAAAAGAGATTCAGAAGGAAAATCAGAGCAGGCAGGATGCCAGTATGTAACAAATGGCTTTTTACATATGTGTGTGTATATGCGTGTATTTTTCTGTGTGTAGTTTGTTAATTATATCTGTATATGTAGTTGTATGTGTAATTAGCAAACCTCTAAATACACTGGACTTTTTAACATAATGTGCATTTCTTTACAGATAGATAGATACATAATAGATATATAAACAGAAGCAAATAAGTTTATAAATAGTTTCTAAATGAATGACAGATAAATTTGTAGGTGCATAGATAGATTGACGTATTGCTAGACAGATGTACAAATGGATGTAAAGAAAATAGATCACAGATAGATAAATCTATGGCTAGATCTATAGATATATGATAGACCTATAGGTAGATAAATAGAGCTATAGATAGCTGTAGATAAGATAGATGTGTATATAGATAGATGCATGAAATAGATGATAGATACATAGGTTTTGCAGTATAGGCTTGCTTTCAAGGTTTTTGCACAAACTAGAACAGTCTTTATTTCACACCTCACGGGAAAAATTTTTGACCAAGTATTAAATTTTGTTCATTTTTTTCTCAGTACATTAAAGATATGGCTCTATTGTTTTCTGGCTTTGCCTCTGTTCTGATATGAAATCTCCAGTTATTTGTTCCTCTGAGTCATGTGTATGCTTTTCCTCTGGCTGCTTTGAAGATTCCTTTTTATATCTGTTCATAAAGCAATTTGATTTTGATGTGCCTTGGTACAGACTTTCTTTGTTTCGAGCTTGAGATTTTTTTCTTATTGGGCTTATGGGTCTATGGGTCTAGTGTTTTTGTTTAGTTCCAAAAATATCAGGCCATCCCTCTTCCTTATTTTTGTTGTCTCTCTACTCCTTCCTTCTCTTTGGAGATTTGGGTAATAAGTAAATTGGGTTAGAGTTGTTTCACAACTCACTGGTGTGTTCATTTTTTTAAATTTATTTCTGTCTTCCCATTTCTGTTTAGTCAGTTAGGTGCTCTACCTGATGCCTTGTGAATTAAGAGACTACCTGAACTGAGACAGCGTGTGAATAAAAGCCATCCATCGGCCTGTATGAGAACTGGGGTCTCCTTTTTGATGGATCTTTCCCCAACCCTTGATGTTTTCCTTCTAGTTTCATCAGTGAAATGCTGAGCACTCTCTATTGACAGTTGGTCCTGTTCTCCCTGCCTTCCAATGCTAACGAGGTCTTTCTGGGATGCCAGCTTAGACTTCCTTCTACAGACAACTTTGGGGGTTTATCTGAGTTCCTCTACCCCAGTCACCACCCTGAAACTTTGTGCTTTTAAGAGGTGTGTGGGAGCGGGGTGGGGTAATTTGTCTGTGTATTTTTCAGAGATCCCTCTGCTATACTGCATCAGTCTTCTTCTTTTCTATCTTAGTTGTTTCTAGGAGAAGGGTAAATTTGATCTCTGTGGATTTTTTTTAGCTGCAGGAAGTCAGGGGACCGTTTACAGTTTTGTGTTACACATTTTCTGTTCTTTGGAAGTGATGTCCTGGCTCCCTGGCTTGGAGACTGTTCTTTGAAAGCTATGTCAGTGTGGCCACTTTGTGATCTTCTCCGCTTGTCAGAGGTCTTGTCCTGGTTGCTGGGGCACGGCACTGGCTCTTTTGTCCTCTGAATTTTCTGCCCTCCCAAACACAAACCCTCCTTCTCCAAAAGACACAGTCCAATGTCTTTTCCTAAGAATTGTGAAGGCCAAGGTGAAAAATAAAATCAACTGCATAAGGTCTTAAACAGATATCCATCTTTCACCCTTTCCTTTTTCTTATTTTCTTTGTGTACTTTTGTTCAATTTTAAACAAATATTGTTAATAGAAAGATGATGTACAGTGGCCTTGCAGTTATATAAGTCAGGTAATGAGTACATTTCTCTTGGGACAATGTCATCCTTTCCCTCGCTCTCTCCCAGTTTTTCCCTCCCCTCTTCATCCACAGGTTGTACAGTTCACTTCAACACAGATTCTAATGAGTACTATTGCTGCATTTATTCACCCTCTATCCCTCCATTTCTGTGCCCCTCCCTTCTCCTCCCAAAGACAGATAAACAAGAAAAGAAAATTAGAGCAGTGACAAAGAAAAAAATGCCTTTTGTTCCCCATTTCCTGGAGTTAATTTTGATAAATATGATTATGTATTTTATATTCTAATACTGTTATATATTATATAACAGTTTAATTTATACATAATTAAAAGTATATATTATATACTGTATAATATATAGTCTATAACACATAATATGTGACATTATATACTGTATATTTTATACGATCAGATGTAAGTTTGATTCTTTTTTTTATTGTACATCCTAAGAATTGTGAGAAGGTAGGATGGAGAGATGGAGAAGCTGAAAAGGAAGTTGCAGAGAAACCTGAATTTGTATGTTCCTGTTTAAATCCAACTTAGGAATGCATTCAATTCTATCATAGCTGTGTACAAAAGACTGCTCCTCCTTTTATTCTTTTTTGTTCCCCTGGAGAACATGGTCAGAGACTACCAGCTCTCAGCTTGTTTTTTGCCCGGTGCTTCTACATTATGCACCCATCTTATTGTTTCTCTTTATACCAAAAACTGGTGGCTCACGCCTATAATCCTAATTACTCAGAAGGCTGAGATCTGAAGATCACAGCTCAAAGCCAGCCTGGTCAAAAAACAGCTGTGAGACTCTTATCTTCAATTAACTACCAGAAAACTGGAAGTGGGGCTGTGGCTCAAAGTGGTAGAGTTCTAGCCTTGAGTGAAAGAGCTCAGGGACAGCATCCAGGCACTGAGTTCAAGCCCAATGACAAATAAATAAATAAATCTCCATGAAAGCCTCCATGCTCACTCCTACTTCCTTTCTGGTCTCTCCAGGTCACATAGAAACAAAAACAGAAACAAAATAAGCAAAATAGATATGATTAGCTGTCTTGATTACAGATGAAACAATTGATCTGGATCCATTGTATGGCCTAGGGTGCCCAGCTGAAAGGGACAAGCTCAATCTTCCTATGAAAATGACTAAATAAGTGTTACTTACATTTGGGAACCTGTGTTTTAAAACTTTTTCCCCCTTCGGTCATGGTGCTTGAGCTGGGCCTGAGTCTGGTCCTTGAGCTTTTTATGCTCAAGGTTAGAGCTCTACCACTTTAAGCCACAGCTCCACTTCCAGTTTTCTAATGGTCAATCGGAGATAAGAGTCCTCATGGATTTTCCTGAATTGTGATCCTCAGATCTCAGTCTCCTGAGTGGCCAAGATCACAGGTGTGAGCTACTAGTGCTTGGCTTAAACATATTTTTAAGGTTCAGAATTTTTTTTTTAAGTCTTACAGTAGGATTTGAAATCAGTATCTGATGCTTTTATTCCTTGGCTAGCACTCTATCAACTGAACCATATACCTCCAACTCCTGAAAGTTTTAATTAGACTAGGGAGATATGTTCTATTTTTATTTTTGCTTTGGGTAGAAGTGGAGTTTGAAATCACAGTCTTGCGCTGTCTAAGCTAAACTTCTAAACCTTGAGCCTCACACTCAGGGTTTTATTTTTCATTCTCTTAATTGCTTTAGCTATTTTTTTGAGTAGCATCACATTATTTTGTTGTTGTTGTTGGTTTTTTCAGGGAGCCTATAATAGAGATCCTACTAAGTATGCCTCCCAGGTAGCTGCAATTATAGCTGTATACCACCAGACCCAGCTTATTGGTTGAGATGTGGGTTCTCATTAACATTATTTTGCCAGGCTGGCTTGTTACCATATTCTTCCTGGTCTCTGTGTCTCAGCAGCTGGAGTAACAGGCATGCATCAGTTTGCCTGACCCTATTTCTTTTAACCTATTACTCAGTGCAGTCACTATTTTAAGTGAAAACACATTGTAAATCATAAAATTGCTGATAAAAATTTCAAATGTTCTCAGTACCTAAAACCTAGAGCTTAAAAATAGTTTTTTCTCTCAGACTAGATGCATGGCTCAAGTGGTTTAGGGCCAGCTTGGAGCAATAAAAACAGATTTAGTCTGCTTTACTTGTTCATTTTTCAAAACTATTGGTGATGAACAAAATCTGCATGTAGTAAACTAGCTGTAGTGGGTTTTATATATATATATATATATATATATATATTTTACTAACAAGTTACTATTTAATATCTTTAGCCACAAACTTGAAAAAAGAATGATTTTCCAGGATACTCTTAAACGAACGTACTGAACAGAGAAAAGAAAGTGTAATTCATTTAATAACAGAAAAGGGAATTTTAATATATGAAATCTCATTTTAGAGTTTATACATATATATATTAAAAGCAATCAAATTAAATGGAGACCATGATAAGTCCCTGTTCAATTATTTTTTTCTCAGCTTAATGGGTTTGGATGTTAATATTTTATAATGTCCCTTGGTGATCATCTAATTTTTCAACACCTGCCTTTTGCGAGTTGCTATTTGCCGCAAATAGTAAGTGCTTCCACATGTCTCATTTAGCTCCCATCCCTAGAAGGTTCTCCCTGACACTTCCCCCATTTTGTCAATTATCCTGGAGCTCATAGAGGCTCGACAGCCCCCCCAGGTCATCTTCAATCATTTAGCAGGGGCTTGTGGTGGTTTCCTTTTGTCCCCTTACAAAAGTGAAAAATAAGAGCAGGAAAGGAAAAAGTACTCGTAAAAATACATTTTCTTTTGTGTCAAGGTCTAAATTCCATCAACTATAACTCAATAGTGCCGTAAACTACTTGGCTTATATTGTGCTGTGTAGTATTTTATTCATAGGATCCCTTGGAGGGAACTTGCTGTTCAGACTTTCTCTGTTTCTTTAGGTGAATCTCTCCAGTCTTAATTTTTCTTCTCCATCTCCTATGTTGTGTTCTTTTCACCTTCTAATCATAGTTCATTTCAATATGTACTTAGAATTCCACTGAGGAAGCTAAGGTAAACCCATGTCTTGAGACTTAGTCCTGATTAAAGAGCGTGGGAAGATGCCTTTAAAACTAGGTCATTATGTCAAAAACCAAACTTTACAACTTTGGCGGAGGGGGGGGTGTGAGGTGCTGGTAGATGGGAAGGGATGGGAAGGGAAACAAAGGAGGAGGCAACAATGCTTGATAAGAAATGTACTCATTATCTTGCCCATGTAATTGTAACCCTTCTGTACGGTATTCTCACAATAAAAAAAACTAGGAAGATTTAAAAAAAAATCACTTGGTACCTTATACATACATTAGAAACAATAGCAAGAAAGGAAAAACCACTTGTGTCCCTATCTTGGGGTTCATTTCCCTTAACATCATCTTATCTGACCTTTTCTGTTTGCTTTGTACGTCCTTCCCCCATGGTATAACCTCTGCTTTCACTGTATCTAATGTTGGTATATTTGGGGGAGGGGAAGGGAAAAAACAAATTGTTTAAATAAGGATACAGGTTGACCCATTGCAACAATGAGATGTACCAGTCGCTATGTAGAAAAACGAACTTTACAATTTAGGCAAGGAGGGGAGAGTTGAGGAGGTGGGAGGGAAGGGATGGTAGGGAAAAACCTGATAAGAAATGTACTCATTACCTTGCTCATGTAACTGCAACTCCTCTGTACAGTATTTTCACAATAAAAAACTTATTTTAAAAAACTAGGAAGGTTAAGAACAGAGGATAAAAATTATCTCTGAGTGAATTATTGGCTATTTCGGCTTTAATGAATTATGCCTGATGTGTAGATCATCTGATCACTGCTATAACTGCTTTGTCTTTAGGTAGCTTATAAGTAATTCTTCATAGAAGGCCTTCAAAGTAGAACTCACACCAATACTCCTCCAACTCTTCAATGAAATTGAAAGTGAGAGTTCACTACCAAACTCTTCCTATGAAGCCATCATAGTCCTCATTCCAAAATGAGACAGGTACTGATCAAAGAAAGAGAACTATAGACCCATTTCTTTGATGAACATCGATGCAAAACTGCTCAACAAAATTTTGGCCAATCGACTTCAACAACTCATCAAAAAATCATACACTATGATCAAACAGGATTCATTTCAGGGATGCAAAGCTAGTTCAATATATGCAAATCAATTAATATAATTGATCACATCAACAAGAGCAAGGATAAGAAGCACATGATTATCTCAATAGACACGGAATAAGCATTTGACAAGATCCAACATTGCTTTATGATGAAAGCTCTGGAAAAACTAGGAATTCATGGAATATTCCTCACTATAATAAAGGCTGTGTATGACAAACCTACAGCCAACCTTATACTTAGTGGCAAAAAGCTAAAGCCATTTCCTCTAATTCAGGAATGAGATAACGATGTCTACTCTCTCCACTCTTCTTCAATTTAATATTTGAATGCTTACCTACAGCAATAAGACAAGATGCAAACATAAAGAGAATCCAAATAGGGAAAGATGAAGTAAAACTCTCCCTCTCGGCAGATAACATGATTTTATATGTAAAGAACCCCATGGACTCTACTCCAAAGTAACTTGAGTTGATCCAAAACTTTGGAAAAGTATAAAGTTAAACCTCAAAAATCAATGCATTTTCTGTATGCCAATAATGAGAAGAGTGCCCTGAATCAGGAAAGCAACTCCTTTTGTAATAGTCCCACAAAAAATAAAATAGTAGGAGTTAACTAAAGAAGTGAAGGATCTTGATGATGAAAAATTTAAAAACCGGAAAAAGGAAACTAAAGCAGAACTAAGGAAGTCAAAAAACCTCCCATGCTCTTGCATTAGAAGGATCAACATCATGAAAATGTCAATACTTCCAAAGGCTATATACAAATTCAATGTGATACCCATCAATATCCCAACCTCATTCTTCAATGAAATAGAAGGAACAATCCAAAAATCCATATGGAACAATAAAAGATCCCGAATAGCAAAAAGAATCCTTAACAGAAAGAACAGTGCTGGAGGAACATAAATACCAAATTTCAAACACTACTACAAAGCCATAATAATCAAAACAGCTTGGAACTGGCACAAGAACAGACCTGAGGACCAGTGGAATAGGACTGAAGACCCAGAAATGAACCACAGACCTATACCCATCTAATCTTCGATAAGGAAGCTTAAAAAATTAGAATGGAAGAAAGACAGCCTCTTCAGTAAATGGTGCTAGCAAAACTGGTTAAACACCTATAGAAAACTAAAGCTAGATCCTTATATGTCACCCTGCACCAGAATCAACTCCAAATAGATCAAAGACCTCAAAGTCAAAGCAGACACCCTGAAAACATTATAGGACAGAATAGGAGAAACCCTAGGTCTCCTTGGCACAGGCTTAAATTTTCTTAATAGAGACCCAGAAACACAACAAATCAAAGAAAGGTTGGACAAATGGGATTGCATGAAGTTGCAGAGCTTCTGCATGGCAAAGGACATAGCTAACAAGATCAATAGAAAGCCCATGGTTTGGGAGATCTTCATTAGCCATACAACAGACAAGGGCTTCATATCTAAAATATACTTAGAACTCAAAAAATTTCCCAACAAAAAAATCCCCAAAGAAACAACAGCCCAATTATTAAAGTGGGCTAAAATCTTAATGAGAGACTTCTTTGAAGAGGGAATAAGAATGGCCAATAGACATATGAAGAAATGCTCAATTTCTCTAACCATAAAAGAAATGCAAATCTAAACAACATTGAGATTCCACCTCATCCCAGTTAGAATGGCTATACTCAAGAACTCTAATAACAACAGATGCTGGAGAGTATGTGGCCAAAATGGAACTCTACTGCATTGCTGGTGGGAGTATAAACTTGTTCAACCACTTGGAAAAGCAGTATGGAGTTTCTTCAAAAGACTTACACATAGAGTTTCCCTAGAACCCAGTGATCCCATTTTTGAGCATTTACCCAAATGATCACAAACAAGGCCATACCAAAGCTACCAGCACACCTATGTTTATTGCAGCACTATTTACCATAGCTCAGATATGGAACCAACCCAGATGCCCCTCCGTAGATGAATGGATCAAGAAAATGTTGTATATATATCCAATGGAATTCTATGTCTGTATCAGAAAGAATGACACTGCTCCATTTGTTAAGAAATGGAAAGACTTGGGAAAAAAATATATTACGTGAAGTAAGCCAAACCCAAAGAAACATAGGTCCCATGGTTTCCCTTATTTGCACTAACTAGCATATGTCTAGGATGATCTAACCAGACAAGCAGAAAAGGTCAAAAGCTATGTATATGTGACCATATAAGATGATGCTAAGAGAAATGAACCCCCAGATAGAGACAGAGAGTTTTTTTTGTTTTTTTTTTTAATGTACTATGTGATTATTTTTGTTTCTTTTTATGGTCTTCTCCCACGGTATTACCCCTGTTTTCACTGTATTTGATTCTGGTGCCCTGCATCTTGTATATATATTTTTCAAATTTGGGGAAGGGAAGGGAAATAACAAAATGCTGAAACAAGGATGCAGGTTGACCCATTGTAACAATGAGATGTACAAGATACTATGTTGAAAATAGGGGGAAAATAATGGAGTGGGTAGAAATGCTTGGTAGGAAATTTACTCATTACCTTACTCATGTTATGGTAACTCCTTTATACAGTATTTTTACAATAAAATATTAGCAAAATAAATAATACTTCAGACAGAAGGCAGGTTTATGATCTCTGATTTCCTTAAATATGCATACATCACATTTTAGACTGTCTTACATAACTAGAAACCATCTTATTTTAATCTGTGCGCATATGTGGTCTCTGAATAATGTACATGAAACCTGACTCTTTAAGTCCTGTCTTAAGTCTTCTGTACATAAAAGAATTCAGAAGAAGCTGGGTGCCCGTGGCTAGTGCCTATAATCCTAGCTACTCAGGAGGCTGAGATCTGAGGATTACAGTTCAAAGCCAGCCTGGGAAAGGAAATTTCATGAGACTCTTATCTCCAATAAACCACCAGAAAAATAGAAGTGGCACTGTCACTTAAATGGTAGAGTGCTCACTCTGAGCTGTAGAGCTGAGGGACAGCACCCAGGCCCAGAGTTCAAGCCCCATGATTGACAAAAAAAAAGAAGAAAAAGAAAAAGAATTCAAAAGAGTTTGTTTCAAGACTGTAAAAACTGAGAGACATTTACATCTTCCAAATGCTCATGAGGTTTGTAGGGTGGAAAGGCTTGGCAGTTTTGAATCATCAACACTTGCATTTTATAAAAGGCAGACTATTTGGTGAGAAATGTAGCAGAAAATTTAGACGATAAGGCAAAGTTTATAAATGTGTAATAGAGCAACTCAAGAAACTTGCATAGGGCCTCATAGATAATAAAAGGGTACTTTAAAAACCATAAGAGTTCTAGAAGTGGAGGGGTAGCTCAAGTGGTAGAGTACCAACATTGAGAGAAAAAGTCAAGCAAGAAAACAAAAGAAAAACAAAGTGAAGGCTGGACAGGTGTGATGATTAAGAACATGAATATTGAGTCCCAAGATTTTCTGGTTGATACTTTAAAAAAAAAAAAAACTCAGCACCTTCAGTTTGTTAGGCTGGAACTCTACCACCCGAGCCGTGCCTCCAGATTAGCTTCTTGATGATTAATTTCAGGATGGATTCTCCAAGACATTTTTTCCCCCATGCTGGCCTTGAAGTGGGATCTTCCAGATCTCAGCCTTCTGAGTAGGTAGAATTACAAGTATGAGTTACTTGTACTTGGATTATTGTTGTTGTTGTTTTTGTCCGTATTGGGGCCTGAACTCTCGGCCTGGGCACTGTCCTAAAGCTCTTCAGCCACAGTGCTACTTCCAGCTTTTTCTGCTTATGTGGTGCTGAGGAATTGAACTCAGGGCCTTATGCATGCAAGACAAGCACTCTACCACTGAGTCACCTTCCCAGCCTGTACCTGTTTTCTTTTATGGATGAAAAAAAATAGCACTGTATTTATGAACTGGAATTGTGAAACAAAAAATGGGAGAGATCTAGAGAAATCTTGGCCATTTTTAGATGCCAGACAGGGTAAGTGCTCTCTAAAGAAGAAAGAGAAATTAGAGGTCAAAGAATTGGCCACCAACTCCATGCTCAGTGCCTTAACAAAGGTTAACACCTAACTCACAATTATGTCATAACATACCTTGCAAGAGTGGTTAAGTGAATACTGATTCCATTTACACTCTAACTCCACTACCTTGTGCCATTGGACAAGTAAATTATATCACTTGTGCTTTAATTTTATAAGTGTAAGATAGAGTTCTAACAGTTTATGTGAGCCATACAAAAAGGCTTTGATGCATTTAAAACAATATGATTGAAGTCTGAGGATCACAGTTCAAAACCAGCCCAGGCAGGAAAGTCCTTGAGATCTTTTTTTTTTAATTTAATTTTATTGTACAGAGGAGTTACAATTATGTGGGCAGGATAATGCGTACATGTCTTACCAAGCATTGCAGCCTCCTCCTTTGTTTACCCTTCACATCCCTTCCCAGCCTCCCCCCTCCCCCCAATCCCAATCCTTCTCCTCCCCCCCCCCCCCACAGACATTGTAAAGCTGGTTTTGGACATGACAACTTGTACTTCTCATTGTTGCAACAGGTCCACCTGTATCCTTAAACAACTGGTTTTTCCCCATCTCCTCCACAAGTTATACTGACATCAAATATAGTGAAAGCAGGGGTTATACTGTGGGGGAGGGATATACAAAGCAACAAAGAGATAATCTTATAAATGCGTTAGAAACACAGTCCGTGAGATCTTATCTTCGATTAACCACCAGAAAAAAACAAACGGAAGTGTCTCTGGCTCAAGTGGTAGAGTGCTTACCTTGAGCTGAAGTGCTCAGGGACAGTGTTCAAGCCAGAATTCAAGCCCCATGACCGACCCCCCACCCCCCAAAAAATATATGTATGATTATATAAAACTATTACCTTTTTTACTATTAAGTGAAATATGAAATCCAAAATAAGATTCTTTTTCTTTTTTTGCTGGTGCTGGGGTTTAAAATCAGGGCCTAAACACTGTCCATGAGCTTGCTTTGCTCAAGGATAGTGCTCTACCAGTTAAGCCACAGCTCGACTTCTGGATTTTTCTGAGTAGCTTATGGGAGATAAGAGTCTTATGAACTTTGCTGCCCAAGCCTGCTTCAAAGCTAGATCTTCAGATCTCAGCCTCTTGAGTAGCTAGGATTACAGGTATGAGCCACCACTATCCAAAATAGGATTCTTAATTAAATTTCAATTCATTCTTTTCTTGAATGATTTTCTGTTGACTAAGAACAATTGGCAACATGCTCTTCACACAAACACCTCCTACATTTCAACTCCAGAAACAGAGAGAGGAAGAAAAAATGAAACACAGGAAACTCAATTTCCCTTGGAAACACTGAATAGTATCTCTTGTTGGCTAGATTTTGATCAGAACACAAAAGATAGCAGTTCTAGATCTGACTCTTTCAGAGAGTACCTACTGGGAAAAGAACAGCTAAGTTTACTACATAATTGTTGCAAATATTACATTCTGAATAGCCCCACAATCAAAGGTTCCCATGCAAATACTTGTGATTCATTATGTTCAAACTAGAAGAAATAGGTTGTTCAATTCAGATACTATAAAAATTTTAAATTCCTTAGAAATCAGCATATGTATTTTAAATAATTAAATAAACTGTGAGAACTCAGCTATTAAATGTTTTATTCTTAAAATTTCTCCATCATGCTGGGCATCAGTGACTCCTGCCTGTAATCATAGCTACTCGGAAGATTGAGATCTGAGGATCACAGTTTGAAATCAGCCTTGGAAGACAAATCCTTTAACTTTTATCTCTAATTGAGCAGCGCAAAGCCTGAAGTAAAAGCATGGCTCAAGGGATTGAGAAACAGCCTTCTTAGCAAAAGCTGAGAGCTGAAGCCCCAAATATAAGGACCAATACCAGTACACACACAAAGATAGCTCTTAATCATTATTTTAGTTTCAAGTAGAGGTGAGAATTTTGCATTAATTGGTTTTCCCAATGTGTTAGTGTTTTATTTCCCTCCCCCATGGTCTTTTTCACATTCATTTAACATAAAATATATACTATGAGCCAAGACCTATGGGGTTTTTATATCTTATCAATTTTTAAAAATTTCCACAACAATCCATAATTCTCACAAAAGTTAGGAAGTAAACAAGTAATCAAAAGTATCATGACAATAAGAAACAAGACATTTTATTACTTAGAATTTTCTCTTCTTTCATTTGATAGAGTGTCTTATTATATAGCTCAAGCTGGTCTTAAGCTCATCATCTTCCTGTCTCTACTTTCCAAATGCTGAGACTACAGGTGTGCGAAACCAGCTCAATCAACACATTTATTTTAAGTAAAATGGGTTGTTTTTGAATTTATGTAAGACAAAAGAATATTTGTACAGAGATGACAGGAGAGACCAAAGGTTTACAAATTCTGGTTATTCTCTCTGTCTCTCTGTCTCTCTGTCTCTGTCTCCGTCTCTCTCTGTCTCCCTCCCCCCCCCCTCTCTCTCTCTCTCTCTCTCTCTCTCTGATTTTAAAGTTAACAAGCTAGAGTCCCTTAAATGTTAAAACAGATGATTAAAAGTTGACACAGACCAAAGACATTTGATGACTGGCACCTAAACTGTTCTTAATTTTTCTTTCTCTGATGTTCGAGGAGGAAATTTTATTGAATAAAATCTAGGCCAAGCAAACATATGGCAGTGGATTTCTCTTACATGAGGTAATTTTAAACTGAGAATTCTCAGAGAATTTTTCCCCCCTGAAGACTTTTATACTAGTATTCTTAAAAAAAATCTGGCCATGACAAAATGGAGAAAATGATCCTCTGAACACTGAGAATATGATCAAGTTCATTCTCTGAAATTAATTCTGGGAAGATATCCATATCATTTTGGAACAGCAAACAGATTTGTTGAGTGGAATTGTTCCAGGAAAGGAATAGTGTAGACACATTATAATTTACAAGGGACATACAAGCATCCTTCTGCGCTGACAATGCTTGAGCAGGAAGAATATAGAAGTAATATATAGCAAGATATTGAAGCAATGTTTATCGCCCATTCTTCTACAAAATAAAGATTTCATACTAGTGTATGAATATTTATTGCTTCTTTATTGATAATATCAGAGACACATGTTCGTGTGTGAAGTGAATAAACAAAGTTATCAGTTTTTATAATCAGTGAGTTTAAAATCCATTAAAAGAATTCATTTTGATAAATATCATTTTTTATGAATAGACACATAGCTATTGAGCCCTTGTGATTCTCTCCTAAGAATATCCTCCATTGTTCTCTCTGTGTGAATGTTTAGAGTCCTGCTTAATTTATCATACCAAAGTGTAATTTTTTGTCTCTTTACTGTCCATTGTGTTTGCTTATAGATTTATAGACACATTCTAATTATCACAAATAAGGGAAAACATACAAACTATGTGCCTCTGGGTCTGGCTTATTTCACCTAATATGATTTTTTCCACCTCTTTCCATTTCCTTATGAATGCTTCAATATCATTCTTTCTGATGTAGAATTCTAAGTAGAATTCACACACACACACACACACACACACACACACACACACACACACACACACACACACACACACATCACATCACATCACATCACATTTTCTTGATCCATTTGTCCACTGAGCCTGATTCTGTATCTTGGCTATGGTAAAAAGTTAAAACAAAAATATTTTAAATATTTTAGAAAGAGGACGATGGGGCTGGGAATGTGGCTTAGTGGTAGAGTGCTTGCTTAGCATGCATGAAGCTCTGGGTTTGATTCCCCAGTAACACATAAACTGGCTTTTTCCAGAAGTGGTGCTGTGGCTCAAGTGGCAGAATACTAGCCTTGAGAAAAAGCAGCTCAGGGACAGTGCCCAAACCCTCAGAACCTGAGTTCAAGCCTCAGGACTGGCAGAGAGAGAGAGAGAGAGAGAGAGAGAGAGAGAGAGAGAGAGAGAGAGAGAGAGAGAGAGAGAGAGAGAGAGAGAGAGAGAGAGAGAGAGAGAGAGAGAGAGACAGACAGACAGACAGACAGACAGACAGACAGACAGACAGACAGACAGACAGACAGACAGACAGGGACAGAGACAGAGACAGAGACAAAGACAGAGATGAAAGAATGAGGAGGATATATTACAGACTGGCCATGAGCTTGCTCAGGCTGCCCTCAAACTGCTGATTCGGCCTCATATGGGCACTGCCACACCCGGCTTAAAGGAGCTTATAGATTTATACTGTAAGCCTTTTTAAGGTAGATTTAAAAATGTAAATCATCTGAGTAAGTTAACAAATACATGTTTTGTTAAGATTTTTCTCCCCTAAGGGGAGTTTACATAGTTTCTAGTCACCAATTCATTTTTTCCCCCCATACATGCTCTGGAAGTTCTTCTCTTTCTGAACTCCTAAGACAATTTGACATTATAATGTTAATTTTTTTCCTGGACTTGTCCAATACTTTTATATCCACTGCTTAAAAGCATTTTTGAATTTGCTTAAGGATAGCAAACAGCAGATCCACTAGCCATTACTATGTTTGTATTTCTGAAAGATCAAAGGTGGTAAAGTGAAATAGAGACAAAAGATATATTTTTTAAAAAGGAATGCATTTTCTAGTTATTAAATGTTTGATCCAGAGGTATTTCCAGAATCCAAGGAAGAGATTCAGACACACAGTCAATCAAGTGAGGATAATTTATTTCTCCACACAGGGACCATTCTCTGTCATTCAGGGAACGAAGGGCAGTACCTCAGCTGCAAACCAGCTCAGGTTATACAGGCAAAAACCACAAAATGAAAGTGACCCAGTTTTTGTTTTTGCAGAACAGAAGCTAGACACTTGTGGTTAACGTTGCTGGCTGCCGCTGAGCAAGGTGAGCAAGCTGGCAGACAACAGAAGCAGAATATGTACAGTTAGCCATGCAAAATTTACATCTCCCGCTAGCAACTAGCATCAAATGTCAAATCACATACCTTCTGAGACTTCACTCTTGTCTCTCTTTACTTGCTGTGTCCCTGTCTTTACCATCCCCTGACTTTCCTGCCTCTTCCCTGTCTCCCATTCTCTTTTCCTTAGTATCTTGGATCCTTCATGAAGATGCTGTTTGTAATTTGTAGTGAGGTTGAGTGTTGGACATGGACTAGTTTACACTTGTAAAGCATCCTGATTCTGTTCTAGGTAATGGGGTGTTTTTTTTTAAATAAAAAGTATTTATTGTAACAATGGGTGGGTTATATAAAGAGTATTTATTATACAAAAATAGAGGGCTGTTATTATTATTATTTTATCATTATTATTATTTATCTTAGTTATGGGGCTTCAACTCAGGGTCTGGGTGCTTTCGCTGAAATTTCTTACTCAAAGCTAGCACTCTACCACTTGAGAGCCACAGCTCTACTTCTAGTTTTTGGTGGTTAATCAAAGATAAAAGTGTCACAAACATTTGTGCCTGGACTGGATTCCAGCTATGATTCTTGAATCTCACCTTCCTGAGTAGCTAGGATTACAAACTGTATACAAATATTTTTTTAACTAATATTTCATTTATATTCAACTTTTATTTTTACTGAGGATGGATTTTTTGAGTAGTCTAATAGGCATTTCTTAAGACCTTTGTCTATTGAGTATTGAACCAGTACAGAAATTTCAAGCATAGTCAAAGACATAGTTGAATGAGGTTAAAGTGTCTAGTCAAGTGACTTCAGTAAGAACACACTTACCATTGCTAACTGAATGCTGTTTGAAGTATTATTAGACAAGCAGTCAACCCACTACTGTGCAGAAAGTCAAAGTTCAAAGTTGTCCCTCACACCTAAGTGAGAAGAGATTACATTCTTATATTAGAATTTTACTGTCTTATGGTTGACATGAATACAACAATAGATAGTAAACTATATTGATTAGTAGAGGCTCAGAGTTGTTTAAAGGAGAGAACTTGTGCCCAGGTCCTTGTATGCTTACATCCATAATCCTAGTTATTTAAGAAGCTAAAATTTAGAGAATATCCCTTTGAGGCCAGTTTGAGTTGAAAAAATAATTCAAGACCTCATTTCCAGTTAACCACTATAAAACTAAAGCTGAATGTGTGGCCCAAGTGGTAAAACACCAGCCATGAGCAAGAAGACCAAATGATCACTAGCTATGCAAGCACAGCTGTGCTGGGCCTCACTAATAAAATATCAATTCTGCTGCTCACAGTGAAGAAAAACTAGATTAACTAGCTCTAGCTCTATTTATTTTTTTTAATTTGTTTTAAGTAGTTGTACAAAAGGGTTGCAATTGTGTGCAAGCACAATGCTTTTCAGTCAATGTCTCTCCTTCCATTATTCTTCCCATCTCTCCCAACCCCACTGCTCCCTTAAGTTACCTAGTTCCATTTTCATATATGTACATTGAATATCATCACTGAATTCACCCACCCTTCCTCTCTCCATTTGTCTTCCCTCCTACCCTTGACCCTACCCTGCCTCCTGACAACACATGTTTTAACTTCCTGGTGTTCATTTTGTTAAACTCTAAGTTGGTTTTACAAAGAAGTTACAACATGGGAATTCTACCCTGCACATATCATACTCAAAGAATATTCTTAATGAAGTTGCATTTTTTTTGTTGTTAAGGTTGTCATTTTCTGCCTGGTTTCCTAAAGGAAAATTAAAGTCAAAGGTCCCAAGACCAATCAGTTACTTGCTATTCAAAAATAATGGTCAAACAGAAGTAGTCATGGAAGCCTGTGGGGTCTTCTCCTACTGTATGATGAGTCCTATATTAAGGTCAGAGCAGCCATTTTTGCTTCTATAATAAGTCCTCAATTCATCCATCCCCTATGACATGAGAATTTCTCATTGAGAATGTTCTAGAAAGAAGTATATTTTCTAAGGTGTTGACCAGAAACCTAAAGCAAAACAAATTACAACAAAAAAAAGACTGAGATTAGCATTTCTTATACTTTGAAAAATCTATTTTACAGTATTTTTAAGAAAATAATGTAAACCAGGTATCTGAAAGAATTTAGTCTTCCTTTGCAGATTTCAAGTTTGTAGCATCCAAGTGTTGTCATTTTCTTCTGTTGTAGAGAGATGCTAATTTTCCCATATAAACAGAAGTATGGAAATTGGAAGGAAAAGTTGCAGTTCAAGAAACACTGAGTTTTGCATTTTGGACCAAATAAAATCCATATGACACCTTTACAGATACCATAGAGTCAACAGAAGTATGTGTATGCTCTGGTGATACAGAAAATATGTCACTGTGTCACATGTAAATTTATTTATATTTGGTCTGAGCCCAGGACTTGAACTTGGTACCTGATGCTTTCACTTATTGGCTAGCACTCCATCAAATAAGCCATGCCTCCAACCCCACAATTTTCATTTATCATATAAAATCTTTGGTTTGATAAGGAAGTATGAAATTGATTTTACAGATACAATGAATTTCTCTGTAAAATCTTTAGTTCAAATTTCTCTCCACAAATATGAGTTTTGTTTTGGAAGATCCAGTGAAAGTAAAAATGTAATAAATGAATATGTAATCATCAGAAGCATGTCAAATGATGCCTTTATTCTTGAGCATGCATATTCTACTATTTAAAGGAAATGAAAAGCAATTATCTGTATTGCTACTTCTAATTACTATAATGACATTGCTCTTTTATAACTTTACCATCAAGTAAAAAAATTAATGCCTTATATAGGAAGGATTCTTTGTCGTTTACACACTAGTAGTTATTTCTTTCATGGATTGCTTTGTTAATTTAAAACCACCCAACTCATGCTTCCCTTATAGTTTATTCTAGCAAACGTTTCCACTAGCTTTAACTAAGTTTAATGGGGCTAAGTGACTGTTCAGCCATGAAATAATTTCCTATATATATATATATATATATATATATATATATATATATATATATATATATATATATATATATATTACTAGAGTGCCATTATATATAATCCCAGGGACTAAAAGGACTTCATAGTGAAATAATATGAACTCTCTCTCTCTCTCCCTCTCTCCCTCTCCCTCTTTCCTTCTTACTCTTTCTCTCTTTCTCTCTCTCTCTGCTCTCATTTTAAACACTGATGTCTTGTGTTTGATATAACATTATAGGCTTACCTCCCATACTCCTGGATTGGAAGGATCAACATCATGAAAATGGCAATACTTCCCAAGGCTATCTACAAATTAATGCAATACCTATCAATATTCCAACCTCATTCTTCAAGGAAATAGAAGAGGCAATCCAAAAATTCATATGGAACAATAAAAACCCCAAATAGCAAAAATGATCCTTAACATAAAGAACAGTAATGGAGGAATATCGATACCAAATTTCAAACTCTACTACAAAGCCATAGTAATAAAAACAGCTTGGTACTGGCACAAGAACAGACCTCAAGAACAATAAAATAGAATTGAAAACCCAGAAATGAACTCACAGCCTTAAAGCCATCTAATCTTCGATAAGGGAGCTAAATAAATAGAATGGAAAGAAAGACAGCCTCTTCAGTAAATGGTGCTGGCAAAATTGGTTAGTCACTGTAGAAAACTAAAGTTAGATCCTTATATATCACCCTGCACCAGAATCAACTCCAAATGGATCAAAGACCTTAGAGTCAAAGCAGACACTCTGAAAACATTACAGGATAGAATAGGAGAAACCCTAGGACTCCTTGGCACAGGCCAAAAGCACAACAAATCAAAGAAAGGTTGGACAAATGGGATTGCATGAAAATGCAGAGCTGCTGCATGGCAAAGGACATAGCTAGAAAGATCAGTAGAAAACCCATTGATTGGAAGAATAACTTCACTAGCCGTACAATGGACAAGGGTCTCATATCTAAAATACGCTTGGAACTCAAAAAATTAAATCCCTGAACAAAACATCCTCAAAGAAACAACTGCCCAATAAATAAGTGGGCTAAAGACTTAAAGAGAAACTTCTCTGAAGAGGAAAGAAAGATGGCCAATAGATACATGAAGAAATGCTCAACCTTCCTAGCCATAAAAGAAATGCAAATCAAAACAACATTGAGATACCACCTCACCCCAGTTAGAATGGCTATAATCAAGAACTCTAATAACAACAGATGCTGGAGGGGATGTGGACAGAAGGGAATCTTACTGCATTGTTGGTGGGAGTGTAAACTTGTTAACCACTTTGGAAAGTAGTATGGAGGTTCCTCAAAAGACTCCACATAGAGATCCCCTATTTTGGGCATTTACCCAAATGATCACAAACAAGACCATACTAAAGCTACCAGCACAAAAATGTTTATTGCAGCAATTTTCACATTAGCTCAGATATGAAACCAACCCAGATGCCCCTCAGTAGATGAATGGATCAAGAAAATGTGGTATATATACACAATGGAATTCTATGCCTCTATCAGAAAGAATGACATTGCCCCATGTGTTAGGAAATAGAAAGACTTGGAAAAAATTATATTAAGTAAGCCAGACCCAAAGAAACATAGGTCCCATGATTTCCCTTATTTGCAATGACTAGTATATGTCTGAGATAAGCAGAAATGGTCAGACAAGCTGATGTTAGGTGAAATAAACTTGAAGATAAGGACTCAAATTTTTTTCTTGCTTGCTATTGTTTATAACATATTTATAAGATGATTTCTTTGTTGCTTTGTATGCCCCTCCCCCACTGTATAACCCCTGTTTTCACTGTATTTGATGTTGGTATAATCTGTAGAGGGGAAGGGAAAAAACAAATAATTTAAATAGGGATACAGGTGGACTCATTACAGCAATGAGATGTGCAAGACTTTATGTGGAAAAATGAACTTTTCAACTTTTGCGCAGAGTGGGAGGAGGATGGGGACAGGCAGGGGTGAGATGGGAAGGGTTGGGAAGGGGAAACAAAGGAGGAGGCAACAATGCTTGATAAGAAATGTACTCATTACCTTGCCCATGTAATTGTAACCCCTCTGTACGGTATTTTCACAATAAAAAATTTAAAAAGGGCTTTTTTGGTTAATTAGCATCTTGATATTGTAGATTCTCTAAAAACAGGAATACATCCATATTTGATTCTGTTTAATGTACTTGGGAAATACAGCAGGAAAAAATACTTTCATTGTGTTTTTTACCACAGTCACATATTTCTTGTTGATTTTAAGGCCCTAAAATTGTATTATGATACTTTTTGAATAGGACTTCTGAGATTTTAAAAAAGAGAAATATTTTAAATATTTTTTCATTTTCCTGAAAGCATGGCTCAAGTGGTGGAATGCCAGCCACAAGCAAGAATCTTATTTATCTGGTTTCAAAATTTTCTGAGTGTTTAATTTTGATGTTTTGAAAATTCTATCATAAAAATAACCAAGATATAATCCCATTAAGATAAACATCCCCTGTATTTGAGAAATAGAACATATGACATGCTAAACTTTAAACAGAAAGGGACAGCTTGTTTCTAAATAACATACAATATTTTCTTAATGAATTATAAAACTAATAAACTAGAGTTCAGAATTTGGGAATAAAATTGGGATGATATAGAGTTGGCTGATTTTGGAAGTTCTTTGGATTAGCAAGGAGGTTTGGTTGGTGATATGTAGGACAGGATATTAATCAGTGCCTTAGGGCAATGCAGAAGCAAAATTATGAAGAGTCTTCTGATGTTAATTAGATAGTTTGCGGTCCATATGGATAGACATGTGGATTATGCAAAGTATGTGCATACTTTTCTCAGGATGTCAATACACTTATATTCTGGAGTAGTACTTAGAGAAGACATCAGAGTAAAGAGTTCTCAGTTTCCCCGCAGGAGAATGAGATATGGGAGAAGAGAATCTGTCATGTAAGAAAATTTGAAGCCTCGTATAAAGTCAATAACCAAAGCTATTAGCAGCTGAACTCATAAACTGTAATAAAATGATCAAAATGTAACAAGCCATGGTAATTATCATATCAATTTACCCATAAACTCTTCTAATCTTTTCCACACATTTTATTTTAGAAGAATATCCAGATGTAACAATTACAGGACATTTCCAAGGCTCTTGGCAATAATTCAGAAAATTCAGGACACCTGAAAAACTTCCTGCTATAACAAAAGCTGGATAAATGAGCCATTCTAGACTTACAAGGCAAGACCTCTTGGCTTTGGTTCAGTTTTTAAGTGAGTTTAAGGGAAATTTCTTACTGGGTTTTATAGATTATAAATTGCTATTCTGGTTTAACAAGAACATATGATGCTTTTAAAATATAACACTTAAGGGTATATAGTCAATCATTATTCAACTGCAAAGTAGAAATGAATACCCTTGTTTAACATGAAGATAAAAATCTGATACTTTTGCAATTAAAACTTTTTCTCTGTTTTTATGAAATAGAGTCTAATTATATAACTTGGTTAGCCTCCTGCTTCAGTCACCAAAGTGTGGAGTTTACAAGTATGCACTACCACACATAGTTGAAAAATAAAATTTTTATGAAAAAATGGAATATATGCCATTTTTCTTAGGAAAACATTTTGACACTCAGAAAATTGAATAGCATCATAATTTTTCATATTTTAATGTTAATTGAAATAATAGTATTCAAAAGTTAGGTAACTGGCATAAAATCAGTGCATTGAGGTTCTATTACCATTTGGCCTGGGTGTTTACTTATCCACAGTTTTATAAGGAAGTAGAAAGATTGACCTGGTGGAGTATATCTGTTATTCTAGCACTGAGGAAGCAAAAGCAGGAGGATCAACAGGACAAGGCTAATGCGAACTACCTCATGAGACCCTGTCTCAAAGGAAGAAAAATGTACACTTTATGAAAATTCCAAGTATTATTTGACTTTCTATTGATCTTTAGAAATTTGAACTTCCTCAGAGGAAACCAATGAAACTATATTTATTTATTTATTGTTTTAATGAGGAACAAGGGAAATGTTATATTTACATTTAATAATCATAACCATCACAATCACAACCATCACCTGGTGACAATGTCACATAACAATGGACCAATGGATAATGGATCTGTGTTTGAGATAGCTACACATGTTAATAAAATGATCTGGGTCTCCAGCAGGTTATCATAAGAAAGTGAGAACAATTTGATAGAGAGGGAATTGGATGTAGCAAATTGGTTGATAAAAGAATTGAAAAGATTTTAGACTGGTGAGGTAATCCAGAATTTAACAATTGTAGGAAGCCACCAACCCTCAGCTAAAGGGGACAAAGAGGAGGGTTTGTTTTACCAAAGCCAAGCAAAGGCTCAACCATGATGAGATTCAGGACCAACCCAGAGGGAGCTGCAGAGAGTAAGGAAGAGATGAAGCTATGTCCTGAAGTCCATGGGAGTCATTCCCTGGCTGTTCTCCCTTTCTTCATTTCCCAGGATCCACCCATTGCCTTTCCATGTCAGGGTCAGCCAGAAGCCAAGAGATGGAAGCCTGAAGATTGCAGCTACAAAGATCTCCACATTGCTTCCTTCCCTTCTCTTCCCCTCCCCATGGTACACAGACAAGCAAGAAAAACCACAGAGACAAGTTCTTCAGAACACATGCATCCAGGATGTGCCAAGATGATTAAATAAAACATAGCCCTCTGCTGCCAAAGGCAAACATTTTATTCATTAATGCTTTAGTTATACCTGAAAATCCAGAATATGATAATAAAGTTTCTGGGAAATCTAATTTTCATCCTATTGGTCCCTTACACAACTTTTACAAAGGGAATAGGTATTGATTTTTACAAGATATGGAGAGAAAAGAAATCATAAAATTTGTCTTTAAAGGCTTAAAATATTCTCAAATTTAAAAGAGTGATGAGAGAACATTCCTCTAAATTTGAAAGATAATAGAAGGCCAGAGGGCCAAGAGTAGACAACATTTGTACTACTGCTTTCAAAAGAGGTTATAAAAGCTGGATGCCAATGGCTCCTGCCTCCATGCTACTCAAGAGGCTGGGATTTGGAAGAGAGCAGTTCCAAAGTCAACCTATGAAGAGAAGTCCATTAGAATCAGTCTCCAAAAAAAGCCAGTAAAAGCAAGGGTGGAGGCATTGTTCAATTGGTAGAGTGCCAGCTGAGCAAGCATGATTTCATGAGTTCAAAATCCTAGAGTGCTTCCTCCCAACAAAAAGTGAAAAAAAGAAGAAGAGTAAGAATAAGGAGAAGGGGAAGGAGAAGGACGAAGAGAAGGAGAAGGAGGAGGAGGAGGAGGAGGAGGAGGATGGGGAAGAGGAGGGGGAGGAGGAGGGAGAGGAAGTGGAAGGGGAGGAGGAGGAGGAGGAGGAGGAGGAGGAGGAGGAGAAGGAGGAGGAGGAGGAGATGGAGGAGGAGGAGGAGATGGAGGAGGAGGAGGAGAAGGAGAAGGAGAAGGAGAAGGAGAAGGAGAAGAAGAAGAAGAAGAAGAAGAAGAAGAAGAAGAAGAAGAAGAAGAAGAAGAAGAAGAAGAAGAAGAAGAAGAAGAGGAAGAAGAAGAAGAAGAAGAAGAAGAGGAGGAGGAGGAGGAGGAGGAGGGGAGGGAGGGAGAGGGGGAGGGGGAAGAGGAGGGGGAGGGGGAAGAGGAGGGGGAGGAGGAGGAGGGGAAGGGGAAGGAGGGGAAGGGGAAGGGAGAAGGAGGAGAGAGAGAGGAGGAGGGGAGGGAAGGTCATAACTCTGCTGTGAAAATCGACCAGGATCATGTAACTTAATTTTTATCTTTATTGGTATTCTAATCAAAACATCAGCAGGTAAAATCATACATCCTACTTGCCAGAAAAGATTTAAAAATTTATATTACAATTTCACTAAAGAGAGGCTCATACTGCTAAAGGCTGTCTCCTGAGAGGCTCTTGATTTTTCTTGAAGATTCCCCAGGTCCAGTGAAATGCAGAATCAAAATTCTCCCAACCAATCTCTAGCCAACGACTTCCATTTGTGAAAAGTACTCTAATAACAACCAGGTGGTCAGTAAATGCTTCCAAGAGTCCTTTGTCCTGTTTATGGACAACATCTGGCCTGGATAAATCTGGGTCTAGGATGAGTCAATAGAAGAAAAACAAAATACCCAACGAACTAAAGCCTATGGAAATACTCTTCAATGTTTAAATGACTATAACACAGAAATTAAAACATGGAAAAATGTAAAGTAGGAAAATCTTTATTAGATACAGAATAAAATTACAAAAAATAACCTATCAGTGTTGAGTTGGTAAAAATTCAAGAGTGTGTGTTTGTTTAATGTACAAGGTAGAGATAAAAAGGAAGCCTGGGAAGATGAGAAGATGTGGGGTTGAAAATCTCATTAGACACTAAAAATAGAAACCATTTCAGAAAATTAAATTTATATTAAAGCAAACAAACTTTGTAGGTTTCCTAAAATGGAATTGAAAATGAAAGAATAATAATGGGACATTATTGCAGATAAGAGATTTAGAGGTTAGTGATCTCATATAAGAAAGATTTATTTACTTGTAGATTTATAGGTACATTCTAATTACTACATATGAGGGAAAACATACAACCTATGTTTCTTTTGTTGTTGTTGTTGGTGGTTGTGGAACTTGAACTCTGGGCCTGGGCTCTGTCCCTCGGCTCTTCAGCTCAAGGCTAGTGCTCTACCACTAGAACCACAGCGACACTTCTGGCTTTTTCAGCTTATGTGGTGCTGAGAAATAGAACCTAGGGCTTCATGCATGCAAGACAAGCACTTCCCAGCCCAGTCTGGTTTACTTCGCTTAATACAATTTTTTTCTAATTTCTGATTCTAACCTTTCCATTTCCTTAAGAATGGGGCAATATCATTCTTGCTGATGAAGCATGGAATTCCATCGTGTATATATACTATATTTTTTGATCAATTGTCCACTGAGGGGTATCTGGGCTGATTCAATATCTTGGCTATGGTAAACAATGCTGCAGTGTATATGGTTGTGCAGGTGGCTTTAGTGTGGCTTGGTTTGTGGTCAATTGGGTAGATGCCCAGGAGTGGAATTGGTGAGTCATAGGGAAGCTCTATGTTAAGCCTTTTGAGGACCTTCCCTATTGCTTTGTAGAGTGGTTGAACCAGTTAACATTCCCACCAACTGTGTAGTAGCATTCCCTTTTGACGACATCCCTGCCAGCACGTTACTGTTAGTTTTCTTGATAGTGGTTATTCTAACTGGGGTGAGGTTGAATCTCAATATTGCTTTGATTTACATTTCTTTTATGGCCAGAGATGTTGAATATCTCTTCATGTGTCTATTGGCCATTCTTACTTCTTTTTCTGAGAAGTCTCTCTTTAAGTCTTTAGGCCATTTTTAACTGTATTGCTGTTTCTCTGAGGATTTGTTTTTAAGGGGATTAATTTTTGTAGCTCTAAGCATATTTTAGATATGAGGTTCTTGTCTGATGCCTAGCTAGTATAGATCTCCCATTCTGTGGGTTTTCTATTTATCTTGCTGGCTATGTCCCTTGCCATGCAGAAGCCCTTCAGTTTGATGCAATCCCCTTCATCCAGTTTTTCTTTGATTTGTTGTGATTCTGCATCTTTACTTGGGAAGGTTTAGCCTGTGCCAGGGAGCCCTAGTGTTTTCTTTATCCCTTCCTGTAATATTTTCATGGTATCTGGGCATATATTGAGGTCTTTGATCCATTTGGATTTGATTCTGGTTCAGGATGATATATAAGGATCCAACTTCAGTTTTCTGCACATGAACATTCAATTCTGCCAGTGCTATTTGTTGAAAAGGCTGTCTTTTTTCTATCCTGTGTTTTTGGTTCCCTTATCAAATATGAGGTGGCTATAAGTCTGCAGGTTCATTTCTGGATGTTCTATTCTATTCTCTTGCTCCTTAAACCTATTCTTTGGTCAGTAACAAGCTGATTTTATTACTATGGTTTTGTAATAGAGTTTGAAGTTTGATATTGATATTCCTTTAGTATTTTTCTTCCTGCTGAGGATTGCTTTTGCTATTCAAGATCCTCTCTTATTCCATATGAAATTTTATATTGCTTTCTTGATATCATAGAAGAATGTTGTTGGGACATTAATGGGTATTATATTGAACTTCGGGCATATGGATAGTAAAAGACAAAAAATTACACTTGGACATTGTAAGGTAAACAGGACTCTTAATATTCACACAGGTGATATTCTTAGGACAGGATCACAAGAACTCAATAGTTTATTTGCATATGATCATAGAGAATGATACTTATCACAATGAACTCTAAGGAACTAAAACAAGAAGTTTTTATTTTACTTTTTTTTCTTTTTTGCAATTTTCTTCCTCTTTTGTTGCTTTTTTTGAAATAAAAATGTCAAAAACAGTACCTTTTGTCTTGTAAGTTTATTTGATTTGGGAAGCATAAGTAATAGTTCCATATATGCCACTTAAACTTTTACTTCTCATTCAATTGCTTTCACTTACTCTGAAAGATAAAAATATTTTTTTTCCTTTACCTGTTCACCTTTCTAGTTTGCCACACCTGCCTTTGTATTTTTACATGTGTGTATATGTGTGTGTGTTGTAATCTGTCTTGTAATCTTTTTTTTTTTAATTTTTTTTTCTGGGCTGGCCATTTTTTTAAATATTATTTTATTTTATTTGAGAACATACTGTACAGAGGGGCTACAATTACATGGGCAGGATAATGCATACATTTCTTACCAAGCATTGCAGCCTCCTCCTTTGTTTACCCTTCACCTCCCTTCCCAGCCTCCCCCCTCCCCCACCCAATAATACCCCCTCCCCCCCCCACCGACTTTGTAAAGCTGGTTTTGACATGACATTTTGTACTTCTCATTGTTGCAACAGGTCTTATGTTCAAGATAGCATTATTTATTGTCTTGCAATCTTAACTAAGTCTGTAGAAATTTTTCTAAATATTGATTTTTTTCAAGTATAAAATTGAAGGGTCATCTTCTTTCTTTGATAAATGTATCATGTGGAACATATTTCTTCTTCATTGAAGGGTATTGGCTTCCTTTTTGAATTTGGATAGCACATTTATGTTTCAATGTCAAGTGTGTTCTATTGATGTTTACTGTCTTGGTGTGGTTTTTCACTTTATGGACTTGTTGAACAGTGGATAGAATAAGAACTCTATTTATTCTTCACTTTGGTTACATTTAATGTTTCCTATTTTATACATCCATGCACATTTATTGTCAGAATTAAATAGTAACTAAATTTCTCTAAACTAATATATAGTAGACAAATTAAAGCTTTTTATACAACTGAATGTGTATTTTATCTGTAGAGTGGAGGAGGGTAAGATGACTATACATTTCTGAGCTGAAATAACATTTACTACTTTTGAAGCCATTGGTTCATTGCATTCTGCATGAAACATCAGATGGCAAGTAGCAGGTCATGGAGACCTAACCTATCTGCTCTCTTTTGCTGGGTGGTTTTATTTCTCATGCCCTGAAGTTTTATATTGATTTGTCCTGTCGTGGGCCCACTTTCACTTTTCTTGCTATTGATTGCTTTGCAAAAAATCAGTCTGAAGCCTTGTTTTAGTTTCAGCCAGGGAGAATATTTATTTTATTTTAAATAATTGCATTTTCTCAGTTTTCATTTTTCTTTTGCTTGTTACCTCTCTCAGACTTGCCAGGCCCAAACTACCATCCACCTCCATACTTGTATCCAATTGGATTCATGCTGCACATTAAAATTCAATATAAGGCATGAACCACTATGGCTAAATGTCATGTTAAGATACAGAAGGCTCGGGGTGGGAAGGTGGCTCAGTGGTAGAACGCTTGCCTTGCATGCGTGAAGCCCTGGGTTCGATTCCTCAGCACCACATAAGCAAAAAGAAAAAAGCTGGAAGTGGCGCTGTGGCTCAAGTGGTAGAGTGCTAGCCTTGAGCTGAAGAGCTGAAGGACAGCACCCAGGCCCAGAGTTCAGGCCCCATGACTGGACCCAAAAAAAAAAAAAAAAAGATACAGAAGGCAGCTATGAACCAGTGCAGGCAATGTGAGTGTCATTGTACAAGGATAAAGAAATAAGCAAAGCTAACTAATTCTGTTGAGAACACAGTACTAATTCTCCTTGAGGCAGAGATGTGTCTGGGCAGCTTATTTTTCTCTTCATTTCTGGATTCTAGTTAGCACCAGTGTGTTCATTGTATAAGAAGTGTACTTTTTTGTACCTATATTATACTTGAAAGAGTTTTAAAGATATCTCTATTCCAGGCACTGGTGGCTCACACCTGCAATCCTAGCCACTCAGAAGCCTGAGATCTGAGGATCATGGTTCAAAGCCAGCCCTGGCAGGAAAGTGAGACTCTTAATCTCCAATAAATCACTTAGAAATCCAGAAGTGGCTCAGTGGCTCATGTTGTAGAGTGCTAGCCTTGAACTGAAGAGCTGAGGGACAGTGTCCAGGCCCAGAGTTCAAGACACATGATTGACATTTAAAAAATTATACGTAAATATATACAAGTGATGAATAAACATCTTAAGTAGTTAAAACTTCTTGATAGTGAAAAAAGTGCTTTAGTCACTCTGGCAGTGACATGAGGGTTTGCTAGGGAGTTGTAAGAATTCTCTATTGCTGCTAAAGGCTTTCTTCTGGATGTATTACCCTGACAACAGCAAATATACTATGGTACATTTTACAACAGTATAGACCCTGAAGAGTTAATTGTACCAGCCATGATGGCTTGTGTCACCAAGTCTTCAAAGTTGAAGATTAAGAGGATTACAGTTCAAGGGCAGGCTAGGCAAAAATTGGCAAGACTCCAACTCATCGATTAAACTAATGATGTTTCATGTGTGTAATCCCAGCGATGTAGGAGCCAAAATAGAAAGATCATGTCACACGCTTCCCCCGGACCCTAGGCAAAATTGTGAGACCCTGAAAAATAACGAAAGCAAGCAGGGTGTGGGGAATGGTTCAATGCTTCCAGCCTAGCAACTGGGAGGCCCTGGACTTCATAAACTTTTCACTGTATCAATTATTTATCAAAGCCAGTGTTTTAGAGCTAAGTTTTTTTTAAATAATCACAAGGAATGATAGGTTAATCCATTTGTGATAATGTTTTGTCATGGAATCTATATCGTGTTCAGCCTTTAAAATTGATGCTGTGGACAAAAAGTTGTTCAAATATATAATTAAGGAAAAGTTTTCCAAATCTATAAGCCTAGTTTGCCAGTTGCAGGGCTTGAACTCAGGGCCTGGGTGCTGTTCCTGAGCCCCGATGTTTTCAAGACTAGAGCTCTACCATTTGAGCCACCATACCACTTCTGGTTTTTGAGCTGTTAATTGTAAGTAAGAGTCTCATGGACTTTCCTGCCTGGCTGGCTTATAACTGTGATCCTCAGATCTCAGGTTCCTGAGTAGAGAGGATTACACGCATGAGCCACTGACACCCAGCTTTATATAAGCCTTTTAAGGTATACTTTGTATACTCTTTTCTCCTACAATGAAAATAGAATAAAATAAAACTCATCATATTACTGAATTAATCCCTCACAAGTACAATATCAGTAATATGCACCTTAACATTACATTTAGCATTCTACAATTTCTATAATCAACAAAAAGTATCTATTATTTTAAAAGATAGCAGATCTTCTAAAATGTAGATTATTTACAACATGAATTTTTCAGATTCACGTGACTTTTTCTTTTGCCCTAAATAGCCTGTTTTGATCATTTTCATTCATATAATTTCTTGGGTTTCTAAGAAAATCAGTTTAATGTTTATATGCTAGAGGTTTATTTTTATTTCATATAAAAACAAGTAATTACATTTTCAGAAAGAGCCAGAAATAAGTAAAGAAAGAAAATCTTGTCTAACATACTAGGAAAAAGTCAAATTACATAATTGTAGCAGTAAAGCAGTGAGCACAGAGACTAATTTTGGATTTCCCTGCTCCTTAAACAGGAAACAAATACTCCATTCAGACAGAAATCTAGGTACAAGGTCCAGGCACAGAGCTGATGAATTGTATGTACGAGTGAAACTCAACAGACTTCCGGGTCTCTGCCTTTTTCCTTAGAAGATTTAGGATATAATCGATGGCACAAATCAGGTCCCAGATGAAATGACATTCCTAAATAAAACCTCAAATTTTATGCAGTCTTATTAAGGGCACAAAATGTGAGGTTGAATGTTAAGCATTATAGTTAGAATTTAATTTTCTTCAGATTTCTGCAAGGTATACATTTATTTTATATTTCCATTTGTATTCAATTAAACTACTGATAAAAATAGTTATGAGATTGCATGAATAATAATTTACTACAGGTGCATTAAAACCCAATGTAATCTCATGGGAGGGGCAAGGGTAAGAATATTTTTTAGAGATTTCTATGTATTTTCCAGGGCTGGAGACATGGCTCAAGTGGTAGATCACCTGCTCAGCTGTTAACATTTCATAATTAAATCAACCAACTCTATATTACTTGCCCTGAGTTGTATTTCTTTCTAGTCTAACAATGTTAAGTACAGTAAATATGTAAGTGTAGTTTAATTCACCTCAACTTTTAAATATTGGATTTTAATCTACATATGTATAGTAGCCATACATGGCTGTGTAAACTTGTACTTTCTATATTATCTAGTTTTAATTTTCAACTCTAATTTTACCAGTAGAAGGAAATGTAATGCCAGTCACTTTCAGGGTTCACCCATGTCTTAGTCTGGATTTCTGTTAAGTCCTGGCAAGAGAAGGGTAACTAGTTGCCAAATCACAGGAAGGGAACACTTCTTGGTCTACCAACTTCTTTTAGCCAAGTATCACTGCTGCTATCCTTATCTCCATCTTGTCTGTGTTAGGAGCTGCAAGTCAGGGCAAGAACCTGGACTTGCTGAGTTTTTGTCTCCTACCCTGTCCTTCAAAGACAGGGTGGAGCTGGCTAAGTTTATCCTTACTTCGGGATTTGTGGAACCACAATGATCCTGGGTTGTGATACAGTGATATAGTGTGTTTCTTCTTTTAGGAATCAACCTGACTGTAATAAATAGGCCATCTAATAAAGTTTGGGTATATATATGTATATATATATATATGTGTGTGTGTGTGTGTGTGTGTGTGTGTGTGTGTGTGTGTGTGTGTGTTTGTAGGTCATGGAGCTTGAACTGCAAATCCATATATACCTATGTGACCATATAAGATGATGTTAACTGAAATGAACCCCAAGATAGAGACAAAAGTGTTTTTTTTGTTTCTTCCTATTGTTTTTTTAACTTATTTTAAAACTACTATGTGATTTTTTGTTTGTTTCTTTGTATGTTCCTCCCCCATGGTATAACCACTGTTTTCACTGTATTTGATTCTGGTGCCCTGCATTTAGTATATACATTTTCTAATTTGGGGAAGAGAAGGGAAACAACAAAATGCTTAAATAGAGATACAGATTGACCCATTGGAACAATGAGATGTACAAGACATTATGTTGAAAATGAACTTTACAACTTCAGGTGGGGGGGAGGAGTTGGGGAGGTGGGGAAGGAAGAGAGGGATAAACAAAGGGGATAAATGAAGGAGGGGTAACAATACTCAATAGGAAATGTCATTTGTTTATTAATAAGTTTTTTTATTGTGAAAATACCATACAGAGGGGTTACAATTACATGAGCAAGGTAATGAGTACATGTCTTATCAAGCATTGTTGCCTCCTCCTTTGTTTCCCCTTCCCATCCCTGCCCTCCCATCTCCCCCTGACCATGGGTCCACCTGTATCCCTATTTAAACAATTTGTTTTTCATTACCTTACTCATGTAAATTTAACCCCTCTGTACAGTATCTTTACAATAAAAAATAAAAAATATATAAAACAAAACAAATATATACATAAATATATGCACATATATATAGATATAGATATATCTATATATCTATCTATATATAGATATATCTATATCTATCTATCTATATCTATCTATCTATCTATCTATCTATCTATCTATCTATCTATCTATCTATCTATCTATCTATCTATCTATCTATCTATCTATCTATCTATGTCATGGGGTTTGAACTCAGTGCCTGGGTGCTATCCCTGAGCTCTTTTGCTCAAGGCTAGCACTCTACCACTTTGAGACAGAGCTCCACTTCTGGTTTTTTGTTGGTTAATTGCAGATTAGAGTCTCATGGACTTTCCTGCCTGGGCTGGCTTCAAACCGGGATCCTCAGATGTCAGCCTCCTGAGTAGCTAGGATTACAGACATGAGCCACCAGTGCTTGGCTTTGGTGCATATCTTTATAAAAGCGTTCAGCTGTGGGCTGGGAAGGTGGCTCAGTGGTAGAGTGTTTGCCTTGCATGTATGAGGCCCTGGGTTCGATTCCTCAGCACCACATAAACAGAAAAAGGAAGAAGTAGCACTGTGGCGCAAGTGCTACAGCGCTAGCCTTGAGCTGGAGAGCTGAGGGACAGCGCTCAGGCCCCACAACCAACAACAAAAATAAAGCACCCATCTCCTTCAGGAATGCCATCCTGCTGATGGGCTACCTGCAGCAGTCATGGACCACTGCAGACACTTGGCCTGGTAAGAGGACTGGGGGAGCTGAATTTCTGTTTACTTATCCCTCTGACCTGAAGATTCAAAGTACATTTCTTTTCTTTCAATGAACAAAGTCTGCCTCTTCATGTGATTCCCAATTGCTTACTGCCCAGCTGCTTAGACAGCTGTTTGGGCAACTGCCATTATACTCCATGCTATAATCATCAAATTTATATTTCTCAGTGATATCCAAAAGGCCAGTGATTGATTTCTGTTAAATGCCTTGCAAATGTCAAAGGCATGGTGTCTTTGGTATTACTCCGATATTAAAGTCTAATAGTTTCTATTTTAAACAAGACAAGTCTCCTATGACTTCTGTCTTTATTATTGTGGATTGAGATGGAATAAATATGTACATTTTAATGAAAGGCAGTGTGATGTTCTGTGTATTGTTCAACATAGAGTAATTGGCATCTTACGCTCTTATCATTTCTTTAAGGTGAGTCCACTTAATATCTTCCATTCTAAATGTTTTGAGGCATGAAAGGGGCTATTGGCAACCATGCTCCCTTGACTGTGAAATAAACCTCTAGAATATATTTCTCTTACCTTACTCTAATTCAGTGCCCATTGTTGTATTCGCTGTCTCCACTTCTACTTGTCCAGAAGCTCATGGCATGATTTTACTACAATGTCAATAAGGTCAACTTTGTTAGATTTCACTTATGAGTAAGAGTATGCAATCACTCTATCTCTGTGCCTTGCTTATTTCATGTAATCTAAGTGCATTAAAAATGTTTTAAAATTTGTCAAAAAATAATCATGGGTGGTATGCAGATGCAAATTGGGGCATGAGAAGATGCTGACATCATTCGTCATTACAGAAAGGCAAAGTGAAATGAGAAGGATTGTCATTGGCAGCTATTATAATGCTGAAATTAGAAATCTTAACTATGCCAAGTATGAGTGAGGATGTGGAGAAACACTGGCTTCCTTCTTACCAGAAGACCAGTTTGGAAGTTTCTCAAGAAGTTACACTTACACTTACCATATGATCTAAGTAGTTCAGTCTTCCTGTGGTCTTATAAAAACTTGAAATAATATCCTATAGTAGCCTAAGAATAATGTTCCCACGCTGGAAACAATCCATACATCCATCATCACTGAATGGTTAGGCAATCATATTACAGCCATGTAACAAGATTTTACTCAGCAATGAAAAATGCTTATTGAAGATAGAAAAACATTTGTGGAATCAAAATAATTAAGATGAATGAAATAAAATACACAATACTATATACATACAATTGTATTTTTAAAAATCCCAAATAAAATGCCATCTAACTTATAGTGACATAAGGAAGATCACTAGTTATTTGAGGATGGGTAACAGAAAACGGTATGTGATGTTATGAAAAAGAATACATGAATATGTGTATACATAGATGTATTTGAGAGTGGTAGTGACTGTGTGGTCATATATATGTGTGTATATGTGTTTACATGCACAAATTTATCAAACTGTATAGGTTATGAGTAGGTTATTTTATGCCAATTACGAACCAACACAACTGCTAAATTTAAAAGAAAGAAAGTAAGGAAGATAATTCAAAGACCGAATTCATTTCTAAATCTCTGGTTTGAAATAAGTCCATTTCCAAACGTGCATTTCATTTCACATGAATAAGATTGTTTAATGCTCAACTACCTGAGCCTGTAAAGCTACTAAATGCTATTTCAGAGTGGATTTCAAAAGACTGAAGAAATAATTCTGTTAAGCCCTTTTACTATAAGACTTGGCTTATTTCTTGGAAATATATCTAAATGGTTGCTAAAATTTAGCATACTTGGAAAAATCATTTTAAAATTTAAATATTCGTTGAATTAAATCCCTTAGTTATAGGCCCATTTGTCTTATACCTAGTATAAGAACAGAAAGAATATCTGCTAAGATTACTGTTTGACATTGGTTGTTTCAAACTAAATCTTGAGACACAAAAATATAGTTGAAGAAAGTTTAAATACTAATGTTAATAAAATTACTTTTCTATCATTTTAATTTCCTATTTCCTTTCTATCATTACAAATTTAGTTTATAAGCAGCTATACATATTCAAAATGAAATCTTTTTTTTTGAGACACAAAGAATTAATACTCTTATTTCTATTCCAGTACATCAATATGATAATGTCTAATTGAGACATTATTAAATAAAATTGTATAGATACTGGGGCTTTAATTCAGGGCCTCAAGTTCTTGCTTAGCTTTTATCCACTCAAGAGTAGACTTCTACCACTTGAGCCACACCTACACTTCCAGCTATTTTGCTGGTTAATATTCTAACACAAGAGTCACTGGGATTTGTCACACTGTGATCCTCAGGTCTCAGCCTCCTGGTTAGTAAGGTTTAAAGCTACAGTGAGGATTACAGGTGTCCAGTGACATCTAATTGTTTTAATTGGATTGACATTGATTGACAAGGGGGTTATATACTTACAGATAACTCTTCTACTGTTCTGACATTAATAATTTCTAATTACATATTCCTAAATGTAATTTTGGCCAGAGTCTAGCACTTTACTAAATGCAAGACACATAATATTATATGTGTTTAATCTTAAAAGATGGATTCTTGTGTTCTGATTATGCTTTGTACATGGAAGCAACCAATGCTACAATAATTTTGCATGCTTATTTTGTGTTGGTCTATTTATTTTGATTGAAGTGTTCAAGTATTTACATGTGCACATGGGAATTACATCTATTCATATTCCTGTTCACTTTTTTGTTGCATTCTGTAATTATTACAGAGTTTAAGAAGCCTCAAGATAGATAACAATCTTGTTAGCAAGTAGAGCTATTCCAACTATCTACCAAGCCTAATTAATGTTGTTTTTGCTTTAATAGTGAAATGTAGTCTTTGTATATATCTCAGTGGATTTATAGAAACAGGGTAGAAATGTCCAAAGCAAATATCCTTAACTAGGGTTTTAAATTGAATGTAACCTTAAGCTAGTTACTTCATTACCTTTTGCCAACGTTATTCTGTTTTAAAATTCTATTTTAAATTTTAATTTTTTTTCCTTGTGGCAGTCTTGGGACCACAAAGCTACCACTTGAGCTATAGCTCCACTTCTGACTTTTTGGTGGATAATTTGAGAAAAGAGGGCTGACAGTCCTCTTGCCTGGGCTAACTTTGAACTACGACCCTCAGATCTCAGCCTCTTCAGTACCTAGGTACTTATTCTCTTGGTGGTAATTCCAGGCTTTTCTGGGAGAATGTTTTGTATGATTGAATTATTGGCTTCTATTGTGGAATAAGATGGCACAGAATCATTTTCTCTATCCTTCCTTCTAAGTATCATAAAACATCCAGCAAATAAAATGACAAAAGAACTCTGAAAGGTTTCTTAGAATATAGGCTTCTTTGTTACCACGTGCATAACAACACAGTGATTGCTCAGGTTTCTTTTGTCTCTCACATGCCACCAGAGGAGACCAACAAGAATAAAACAAAACAAAAATAAAAATGAGAACACAAACTAAAACATAAAACCAAACCAAAAAGAGAACAAAAAGTGGAAACAAGCAAAGCATGAAAAAAGAAAGAAAACCTAATTTTTTTATGACCAAAGGACTAAGAAAAGGAAGTCTGCATGTGGAAGTTATATCTGAATTATAAATGTATCTGAAAACATATCCAGGGTCACATGCATGTATGTACAGATTGAGTAAAGGATTCTTAGGGTTTAACTCCTCTGAAAAACTAACTTGCTGTTACCAAAATGAATACCAGGAAGCTAAAACATGTGTTGTCCACAGGCAGTGTGGGGTCAAGGAAAGCAGGGGCAGACAGCTGGAGAGAGGAACGCTGGCTGAATGTAGTCGGAATATTTATGTCTATATGTGAAAATGGACGCAGGTACATTTGGGGCATAGGTAAGGTTAGAAGAGTTGAAGAGAATGATAGAAGGAATGAAATCAATCAGGATGCATTGTATTCAGAAACTGACATGTTGAAATGAAGCCCCTTTGCACAAATTTTTAAGGAAAATGAAAATAAATTTTAAAAAAGTGAATAGTTTCTCCCAGAAAATAGAATTGAAGATCACACTGGCTAATATTTGTTTGTTTGTTTGTTTGTTTGTTTATTGTTGATTGTGGGGCTTGAACTCAGGGCCTGGGCACCGATCCTGAGCTCAAGGCTAGCAAAGCTCCACTTCTGGAGCTTAATTGGAGACGAGTTCCATGGGGACTTTTCTGCCTGGGCTGGCTTTGAACCATAATCCTCAGCCTGCTCTGTAGCTAGGAATAAAGGTATGAAGCACTGGTGCCTCGTGCATAATATCTAATTTTATAAGAACGTTTTGACTCTAATATCAAATGGTAGCACATGAGTGTGCCCTCCCCCACAAGACAACTCTAAGTATGCAAAGATAAAATTTTAACAATGAAGATGGCATTATAGGAAATGTAACATAAAATGGGGAAAATGAAGAAAACAAAAGTGAAAAAAAAGTTTTTAGAGAAATCTTTCTAGTGTCTTCTCTCTGGTGAATAGATCATGCTTGCCCTTTATTACGTGAACCTCATCTTTAGAATGCAGTTGCTCAGAAATCTTGGTGCAATGGTTTCTATGAAGAAGTCAGATTTCAGAGTTTCAGAATCAGACAAGGAAAGAAGTAGCCAGAAGTGTCTGCTTTTCAGAATTTTAATAAATACACAATCCATACCCAGCAAAGGTTTCATTTCTGGTACTTTTGAATTTTTTGTCTGCTCCTGACTTAATTCATTCCTGGGACCACATCAGATAATCAACACAATGATTCATCATTTGTGGTGGATGTGTAACCCAAGCTACAGGACTTTTAATAGGTGGTCCTTACAGGAAGGCCAATTACACAACATTTTGTGGTTAAAATCTAGTTTCAGAGGACAGAAAGATTTGTTTCAGTTTAAAACAAAGATGGGCTTTTGTGCACAGAATAATCCTGAAATATAATGGCATATTTTTTTCATTTCCAGTAAGATATATGTAAAATGTGAGATTTTTCTTAGTGTAAAAAAAAAGAAAAAAAAAGGAAAAAATTTGTGATACATTTTTAACCAGCAGGATATTTTGCTACAGCTTGAGAATGTGATTAGAATTTCACTCACTGAAGGCATAAACAGCAAAATATCTTTTGCCTGCCAGTATGAAGGCTTTTAAAAGTGCCATATTCTTTTACAAAGTATATTCAGCAGTGCTAGACATACTGGGCCCATTAGTCAATTTCTCCTTACAGGACGTATTATCTACTTATTTGTGTGTGTGTGTGTGTGTGTGTGTGTGTGTTTGAAACCACAAAAGGCATGACCTACTCATAAAATTTGATATGCCTGTAGTTGTATGGATTCTACAGAAGTTATCTGATGGTGCTAAAAGCCTGATAAAAGTAGATTTTATATAAGCAATTTTTGCACTGAGGAAGTGCCTTGAGTTTACTTTTATGTCTATTATGAGTTTCTCCTTCCACCCCAATTTTTAATAGACATAAAATGAAATATTCACTGGATTCACAGTCTCCTAGGAAGCATGAAATTACCAGTGAGGGCACTCTACTGGGATTCTCTGTGATGTCCATTTTCCTTCCCTCCACCCCAGTTTATGTCAGGAAACAGTGAAATTCCATCAGGAGGTATGACAATCTTGGCTCTACAAGACTACTGGTTGTCCTTAGCACAATTCCTAGAATCTCATGTATCTGCACTCATTCCTCTTATATCTACGCATGTAAAAGAACACACATGTATACATGTATATTGGTATATCCTTAGCTATAACCAGTCAAACAATGTTATTTACCCAAATGTCAAAGCAAACGTGGCCCTGCTTCCGTGTATGTTTATTGCTACCCGTTTTGCATTGTCACCAGCTCTCATTGATTTCCAATTTGCTTTCTTCTCTCTTTGCCATCCTAAAGATGGATGCTATTTGGGACTTTAATTACCTGCGCTTTCCCCAATTCCCTTTTCGATGCATTTTTGCTAAAGTGCCTCTCGGCACTGCTCCAAATTCTTGTTGAGCTCAGGTGCTGGCTCAGCACATTTTCTTTCCACAGCTAGTCACCTTCAGTGAACACCTCCTTCTGTACAGAATACTTTCTATTTGCATTTACATATGTCAGCCAAATCCTGTCCTTCTTTTGCACTTGGTATTTTAATTAAGGTGTCTTTACCATGAACTGCTCTTCATTCCTGAGGAATCATTCAGAAATGTAAAGAAGAAATTAATAGGAAGACATGTTTTAACGTATTATCTAATTATTTTCCCCCACTTTCACCTCTTGCTAAACTATATTGTGTTTCTCAACATCAAGTGTTATTTCTTAGTAATTGGGTCTAAACAGAATGTATTTCTTAATTAATTAACACTCAGTACAATCTTCCATTAAAAAAGTTTCAGAATAAAATAGCTAGTTGAATTTCCTGTCTCTCTACAAGAGGCCATAGAGAGATTCATTTATATATTTCATGAACAAAGTTTAGGAATATCTAACAAAAATACATGAGCAAGCAAAAGACATGGTCTTGAGTCCAAGTTTAACTTTTAGACTCTGTTAGAGTATGTTAGATTTATTCCTTATTAACAATACAACTGACAGTGCTGTCCATAATATTGGAAAGATGTGCTTTAAATGAGAACTTGGGTTTTATAGAGACCTCACTCCGAAACTGGAAGACTGAGCCAGGCTCATGCCTGTAATCCTAGCTACTCAGGAGGCTGAGATCTGAGGATCACGGTTCAAAGCTAGCTCAGGAAGGATACTCTTATCTCCAATAAACCACCAGATAAACTGGAAATGGCGCTGTAGCTCAAGTGGTAGAGCACTAGCCTTGAGCTGAAGAGCTGAGGGACAGCACTCAGGCTCAGAGTTCAAGCCCCATGACCAACAAAAAAAAGAAAGAAAGAAAGAAAGAAAGAAAGAAAGAAAGAAAGAAAGAAAGAAAGAAAGAAAGAAAGAAAGAAAGAAAAGAAGGAAACTGGAAGACTGAAAAAATGGAAAGTAGCTAAAGGCATGGGAAACTGAAATATAAACTTGTTAGTTTATTGACATTTAAACATCATCTTTGTAATAAAAATATAGAATTCATATTCATTCTGAACACATACACAGAATTTCCAGAAACACTGAGATGTTCCTAGGTTTTTTTTTTTCCCCTAAAGCTCCAATAAGTTCCCAAGATGGATACTAGTTATAGTCTAGATTCCCAAGCCATAATGGGTAATACACAAAATCCTATAAGACTGAATTTTTTTTTGTCAATTCTAGGCCTTGAACTCAGGGCCTGGGCACTTTCCTTGAATATTAATGCTCAAGGCTTATACTCTAGGACTTGAGCCACAGCTCTACTTCTGGGATTTTTGGTGTTTAATTCGAAATAACAAGCTTTGGACTTTCCTACCTAGACTGGCTTAGAACCACAACCCTCAGCTCTCAGCCTCTTGACTAGCTAGAATTACAGATGTGAGCCACCATCATATGGCTGAAAATCTATTTTTTAATTCACTAGATTACTGCCTTGTTATAGAACTGACTTCAGCAAAGAAAAGAAAGAAAAGTAAGAAATGTTTTCAAAATGGCATGTCACCAAACGTATGTAATCTAGTTGATACAGTTTCATGAGCAATGGGTTTATTTGATTCTCTTTAAGATACCAGTCAGACAAGAAAAATCACAAAGCAGGATAATATCTAATTTCAGCAAGGAATTTGGCAAGGGAGATTTTACCTTCACTGATGTGAAATCAATGTAATGACTCTCAAGACCACTTGGCAGTTATTATTGAAGCTATGTATGTATATATCTTGCTATTGCATCTTTAGTATAAGCTGAAAAATCTCCAAATAGAATAAAGATCAATACTAAGAAATGTACATTTGGAATGCAAGGTCATTGGAGTCTTGTTTTTGATAAATGGAATCAAGTCAATGATACAAAAAATATATATTTAAAACTATCTATAAAAGCCCAGCACCAGTGGCTCAGGCCTTCTAACACTAGTTACTCAGGAGGCTGAGATCTCCGGATCACAAATCCAAGCCAGCCCAGGTAGGAAAGTCCTTGAGACGCTTAACTTCAATAAACCAATAAAAAGCCAGAAGTAGAGCTATAGCTCCAATGGTATTGCACTAGCCTTGGACACAAAATGCTCAGGGACTTTCCTAGGCCCCAGGCTCTGAGTTCAAGCCCCAAGACTTGCACTAAAAAACAACAACCAACAACTTATCCATGAGTCATCTATTTTGAGAATAAATATTTTTGAATAACTACATAAATGATAGATTAAAGTTGTATTAGTATAAAAAGGGTAAGCTGCTTTACCAAAGGATTTGAATATGTGAAGCTCATAATGCACCAGTTGATTTCTTCAATAAAAGTAGCCATACTCTAGCTAAGGGATTTGCCATTCATCGCTGGCTTCTGAGGGTACTCTGCATCTAACCCCAGCTGAGCAGATGTTCACAGATGTGTTCACAGAGGATGCTCACAGGCAGCCCCTTCTTCTGCAGTGGGGGCATTAAGTTGGTTTATATTTAATAAGCCACAGTGAATATGACTCTATAATGAAGTACAATGCTTGAATAATTTACTGGTAATGGCTGCCCAAGTACAAACCAACCTTTCTATATTTTTAGTTCCCATGTAAATCAACATTAAATAAGCTGTAGAGACTTTCCTTGTGCAAAGCTTTGAAAATTGGGGGCCAATTTTAGTGTCCATTAGTTTCATTTGCAAGCATAAAGGAGAGTCATTCTCAATGCTTAGGTCATAATAGAGACACCTGAAGAAAATTGTTGCTTGTGTTAGGCTAAGCAATGTGTATCATCCTACAGGAAGACTGTATCCTTCATCTAGAACTAATGTTTGTCTTTATCAGGCACGGCATGAACAGAATTATAAATATACCTGTAATAGTACATCGATCAAGGAGACAAGGGCCCTGCTTCTTATAGACATAGCTGCTATGGAGCTGGTTGCACAATTCTTACTGTGTGGCAGCCATCCTGGTGTTACATACACATCAGAGCAATTAGCCTATTATTGTACCAGCCAATTGACTGATGACAATATGTCATTTTAGTGGAGGATATAGTAATTGAGGTTTGCTCCTTGTACTGTGGGGACCTGCAGATTAAATTATTTTATTCCTACTCCACAGAGCATAAGGAAATGTTAAAGAAAAGCTGCAGGAAATAAATACACTTGAGACGTAGGTAGCTCAAGGAAAAGTGCTTACTAATTAATCAAAATTTATTTGTAAGGTGAAGCAAATATTCATGTGTGTGGTACATGTAGCAATCATTTTGTTTTAATTCATTCACTGATTTTCCCTCCTTTGAAGGCAATAAAAAACCAATCAGTATTGATCCTTATGTATTTATATTTATTCTATGATTAATATCAGGAATAGTTCATTTTATTTTCTCTGCCATATTATTTTTGATAAATGGTTTCTCTTGGCTATATGGCATCAATCTTGTTCCTCAATTTTCTCAGCCAGAAAGCCATCCTTGAACAAGATAGATTCGCTAAGGACTCACCCACCACCCATGTGAACGTAGCAATAAAATGAAGGATAATGATAGAGTCAAAGCAAAGCTCTTTTCTTTGAAACATTTCCTTCAAACTATGGGTGGAATTTCTGTATGACAGTCTTCCTATTAGTGATTTGTAATGATTATCCTCTCTTTGTAAGTGATTGCAAAGCATGAGCACTGAGGAACATGGTGCTATTTTGCACATGGATATAGAAAGCATTGAAAAAAATGATATTTTCCCTTGTCTGCTACTGCTGTTTTATTGCCAAAGCACATTGCCTTGCTTCTTTCTGTAAAGGAGATTGAAACTGGGCTACGTGCTCTGTTGTGGACAGCCCCAGGGCATGATTCTATAAGCTTTTGCCAAATCATTTGAACCTGGAAACAAGTTCTAAGGGTGCACCTACAAGTAAAAAGATGACCTGAAACTTTGCCAGGTTTTCTTATAATGACTTTCTCGCCTTCAACTTACACTAAAAAGTCCAGATGATTCATGTGGGACAAGGTTCCAACTGGGATGTAGTCTGCATCTGCACGACTTCTCATGCAAGTGTGGGTGGGAAGCAAGAGAGCCCTTTGTCACATGGACTTAAGGACACTTTGTTACTGGTAGTATTCTTTCCATTATATCTTCTTCCTTGTTTCCTTCCTTCCATTTGTCTTTTCTTCCTTCCTTTGTGCACACGTGTGTGTGTGTGTGTGTGTGTGTGTGTGTGTGTGTGTGTGTGTGTGTGTGTGTGTGTGTGTGTACTGGGGCTTGAACTAAAGGTCTCAGGGCTCCACACTCTCTTTTGGCTTTTTCTGCTTAATGTTAACCTTTTGCCGCTTGAGTCACAGCTTCATTCCCAGCTTTTGGGTGGTTTGTTGGAGATGACTAGTCTTCCTGGACTGGCTTTGAATCTCAGTTCTCAGATCTCAGCCTCCTAAACATAGGATTCCAATGCAAAGCCACCAGACCATGGCTCTTTACATGTTCTTAAGTAGAAACAATTCATCCTCACCCACCCAAAAGCCAGACAACTTACAATTTATTTTACATTTGCAATGATTTTGATTTGTAAATGTAAACTTCCACGGAGCTTGTTTAAACGTGGTACTTTAAATGTTCATCTGAAGTATGTTTATACTGATTGGAATATGAACTGCTATGCATATTTATTTGTCCTTGTTATTTAAAAATATGAGTTTTTCTATAGTTTTTGTTTTGTTTTGTTTGGACCAAACCTCAGGTAGTGTACTGAGGGAAGATCCTCAAGTTTTCTTGCCCACTGAGCCAGCTTTCCAGCCCCTGAATATTCCTTTTTGAAAATCGGGATTAAATACAATATTAAAATATTTTCTTTTGGTGGGGGCGTTGTGGGACTGGAACTCTGATCCTGGGCACTGTCCCTCAGCTCTTCAACTCAATGCTAGTACTCTACCAGTTGAGCCACAGCACCACTTCCGGATTTTTCTGTTTATGTGGTGCTGAGGAATGGAACCCAGGGCTTCTACCACTCTATGACTGAGCCATACGCCTAGCCCTAAAATATGTTCTATTAGTGTTGATTAGTTGTACAAAAGGGTTTCGTTTTGACATGTCCATATACGCACACAATGTGCCTTGACCACAACAACACCTCATTCTTCATTCCCAAACCAGTCTCAGCAAGCTTCTTCATACTCATATTTTGACGTTTTCAATCTCCTTTACCCTCTCCACTCTCACTAGTAATTGTATTTAGGACAAGACCCGGTTTGCATTCCCGATATTCATTGTTTTCTTTTTTCCCCAATTTGATAAATATTATTTGTTATAATCAAAAGCACAGAAACATTGCACCCTTGGGTTCCTCTACTAAAAGTTTCTTTCTTTGGTATCACTGAATCTGAATGCCTAGAGTCCTGGATCTGACACTCACTTTTGTAATGTATCCTAGTCTTCAAACATTTGCACACTTGATATTTTACATAGGCATGTGTAGTATAATCATGAGATTGACCTCATTGTTTTCCCTTTCCCCATTCCCAGTACCACTTAATATTCCACAGTTTTTACTGAATTATTTTATCTTCATATACAGATACAATCAATTTCAGTACTGTTAGCCCTCTACTGTTCCCCAACCCCAAGTGCCCCCCAAACAATCACACAAATAAAAATGTGTGTGTGTGTGTGTGTGTGTGTGTGTGTGTGTGTGTGTGTGTGTGTGTGTGTGCATTCCTACGTGTGTTTAAGTACATGTTTTTCTTTTAGGTCAAGCATCCACATATGAGTGAAAAATGTAATTTGTATCCACCAGAACCTGGCTTGCTTTCTAATGGAAGCTCATAAAAATCTTTTTGTCACTTCTGTCTTCTGAGGAAATTGACAGGGCTTCTGTTCCCTGCATCTCAGAATGGGAAGTTCTGGACTTGCCAGAGCAGGGTGAGATAATAAGAGGCCTGTAGTCAAAGAGATCCTGGCTGAACAATGAGTGCCCAGAGGGAGGAGGCTAGGCAGAAGGAGGTGGACAGCAGGAGGGAAGGAGCCACTTGAGCAGGATGCTGATGACTTACAGACCACATCAGCAGACCTGGTGGAAAGCAGGAGTAAGACATCCACTAGATGAGACTATGACACCAGGGTGTTCTCATCAGAAAGAAGGGAATTCTGCCACAGAGACAAAATACAGCTGGACCAGGGAAACCCTTAGATGCTCTGGAGCTCTGAATATAGGACCAGGATAGTAACTATCTAGAACATAAGCTGGAGTCCCCAGGAAGAGGGGAGAATGGAAAGGGATAACTAGTCTGGCTCATTATGCAAGTTTAAGGTGAACCAAAGCAGACCTTCCTGTTTAAAATTTAAATACATTGAAAATACAGATGAGCAATTAGAAGGTAAAACAGCAGAAGGTTAGGGGCAATCTCATTTTTCTATAGATAAATTTTATGAATCAACTTCTCTCTGCTGTAATACAGAGAGAAATATTTCCAGATCCATAAACTCTCATAAACCGTGAATCTATTCTATCTATCTATCTATCTATCTATCTATCTATCTATCTATCTATCTATCTATTTTTCTATTATCTGTCAATCAAGTTTGCTATCTATCTGTATTATGTGCCTTTGCTTTCAGTTCCAATACTTTTTACTTTTATTTGGTTTGCTTTTATTTTTTTTGGACATTTTTATTGTAAAAATGCTGTACAGAGGGGTTACAGTTACACGAACAAGGTAATGAGTACATTTCATATTGAGCATTGTTGCCTCCTCCTTTGTTTTCCCCCTACCATCCCTTCCCTCCCACCTCCACAACTACCCCCTCCCCTACTAAAGTTGTAAAGTTAATTTTCAATATAATGTTTTGTACATCTCATAGTTACAATGTGTCAACCTGTATCCTTATTTAAGTATTTTGTTTTTCCCCTCCCCCTCCCTGAATTAAAGAAATGTATATACAAGATGTAGGGCACTGACAAAAAATACCATGAAAACAGGGGTTATACCGTGGGGGAGGAACATACAAAGCAACAAAAAATCACATGGTACATTATAAATACATTAGAAACAATAGCAAGAAAGAAAATACCACTTGTGTCCCTATCTTGGGGTACATTTTCTTTAACATCATCCTTATATGGTCATATGTACATAGCTTTTGACCTGCACATGTACTAGTTATTGCAAATAAGGGAATCCATGGGACCTATGCTTCTTTGACCTAGCTTACTTCAATTAATGTAATTTTTCCAGGTCTTTCCATTTCGTAACAAATGGTGCAATGCCATTCTTTCTGATGGAGGCATAGAATTCCATTTGTGTGTGTGTGTGTGTGTGTGTGTGTGTGTGTGTGTGTGTGTGTGTGTGTGTGTGTGTGTGTGTGTGTGACATTTTCTTGATCCATTCATCTTGTGAGGGGCATCTGGGTTGGTTCCATATCTTAGCTATGGTAAATAATGCTGCAATAAACATAGTTTGCTTGTAGCTTTAGTATGGTACTGTTTGTGATCATTTGGGTAAATGCCCAAAAGTGGGATTGCTGGGTCATAGGGGAGCTCTATGTGGAGTCTTTTGAGGAACCTCCATACTACTTTCCAAAGTGGTTAACAAGTTTACACTCCCACCAATAATGCAGTAGGGTTCACTTCTGGCCACATCCCCTCCAGCATCTGTTGTTATTAGAGTTCTTGATTATAGCCATTCTAACTGAGGTGAGGTGTTATCTCAATGTTGTTTTGATTTGCATTTCTTTTATGGCTAGGGAGGTTGAACATTTCTTCATGTGTCTATTGGCCATCCTTCTTACCTCTTCAAAGAAGTTTCTCTTTAAGTTTTAGCCCACTTACTTATTGGGCAGTTGTTTCTTTGAGGATTTGTTGTTGGGGGGTTTAAATTTTTGAGTTCCAAGTATATTTTAGATATGAAACCCTTGTCCATTGTATGGCTAGTGAAGATCTCCCAATCCTTGGGCTTTCTATTGATCTTGCTAGCTACGTCCTTTGCCATGCAGAAGCTCTGCAGCTTCAACTAATCCCATTTGTCCAATCTTTCTTTGATTTGTTGTGTTTCTGTAGTCTCTATTAAGTAAATTTCAGACTGTGCCAAGGAGACCACATGATTATCTCAACACATGCAGAAAAAGCATTTGAAAAGATCCAACACCCCTTTATGATGAAAGCTCTGTAAAAACTAGGAATCCATGGAACATTCTTCAATATGATAAAGGCTGTATATGACAAGCCTACAGCCAGCATTATATTTAATGGTAAAAAACTAAAGCCATTTCCTCTAAACTCAGGAATGAGACGAGGATGTCCACTCCCTCCACTTCAATTTAGTATTAGAATGCCTACCTAGAGCGATAAGACAAGATGCAAACAAAGGGGCTCCAAATAGGGAAAGGTGAAGTAAAACTCTCCCTCTTTGCAGATGACATGATCGTGTATTTAAAGAATCCCATAAACTCCACTCCCAAGTTACTCAAACTGATCTGAAACTTTGACAAAGAAGCAGGGTATAAAATTAACCCTCAAAAATCAATGGCTTTTCTGTATGCCATTCTGTATGAGAAGAGCATGGCTGAAATCAGGAAAGCAGCTCCTTTTGTAATAGCCCCACAAAAAATAAAATACCTAGGAGTAACTTAACTAAAGAACTGAGGACCTCTATGATGAAAACTTTATAAACCTGACAACGGGAATCAAAGCGGAAATTAGAAAGTAGAAAAACCTCCCATGCTCCTGGATTGGAAGGATCAACATTGTGAAAATGGCAATCCTTCCAAAGGCTATCTACAAATTCAATGTAATAACTATCAATATTCCAATCTCATTCTTCAATGAAATAGAAGAAGCAATCCAAAAATTCATATGGAATAACAGCAAAAATGATCCTTAACAGAAAGAACAGTGCTGGAGGAATATCAATACCAAATTTCAAACTCTACTATGAAGCCATAGTAATCAAAACATCTTGGTACTGGCACAACAGCAGACCTGAAGACCAATGGAATAGAACTGAAGACACAGAAATGAACCTACAGACCTATAGCCATCTAATCTTTGATAAGGGAGCTAAAAAAAAAAATAGAATGGAAGAAAGACAGCCTCTTCAGTAAATGGTGCTGGCAAAATTGGGGAAACAAAGAAGGAGGCTACAATGCTTGATAAGAAATGTATTCATTATTTTGCCCATGTAATTGCAACCCCTCTGTACAGTATTTTCGCAATAAAAAATAAATAAGAATTTAAAAAATAAATTTAAAAAATTGGTTATGCACCTGTAGAAAACTAAAACCAGATCCTTATATATCACCCTGCACCAGAATCAACTTCAATGGATCAAAGACGTTGGAGTCAGACACACTGAAAATATTACTTTTACTTTTTTATTTAATTAGTTGTTGAGGCAGAGTCTTGCTATGTAGCTCATTTGACCTCAAACTTCCTATCCTCCATCCTCAGCCTCTAGAGTGCTGGGATTCTTGTTTTTAGTTAGTTAATTTCTTGCCTTTGTTTTTTTCCTTTTTTTCTTTTTCTATTTATTTATTTTATTGTGAGAATACCATACAGAGGAGTTACAATTACATGGGCATGATAACAAATACATTTCTTATCAAGCATTGTTGCCTCCTCTTTGTTTCCCCTTCCCATCCCTTCCCATCCTTCCCCCACCTTCCCTCACCCGATCCTCCCCCTCCCCCCCCACAAAAGTTATGTAATGTTGATTTTCGACATAACGACTTGCACATCTCATTGTTGCAATGGGTCCACCTGTATCCCTAGTTAAATGATTTGTTTTTGCCTTTGTTTTTTTGCTTATTCGAGTGCCTTTTTATCTTCTGGGAGAGTCTTTCTCTAGTTGTCCATGGCCAGCTTTCTATTATCCTCGACCAAGTGTGTCTGTTTGAAGATGTTATTCTCTGCTTTCACATTTGCATCACCTAATAAGAGAGGATATAAGACTCCAGGACCTGAGGACCTCATAGGAGACAGTATGGGATTATTTTAGGGCATCTCATATATCCAAGCATTTCTTCATATGAAAGATGTGGCAAATACATAGTAATAGCTGAAACTCTGTAAGGAATGTCTCTTAGGCCTAAAGAAATTACAGGAAGATAATGCACAAGTCTGCTGTTGATTTTATTTACTGATGGGTCTGTTGGATGTATTTTATTTAGATTTCAATAGTTTCATGTCCAAAAGATGTTCCTTTGATTCAATAACAAATTTTGACATAATTCAGAAACAGTGATACTTTCACCATTGGTAAAAACAAAATGAAAATTACCTAGAACATTTTTTTTAAGAAAACCCTTACTGATGTAATCTAGGGGACTATTAAGTTAATTACATCATTTGTTTACAGAGTTCTGCTTGACTTGCTAGCAATGAATCTTCTGTGGAATTTATTTTAAAGTTTAGAACAGCACACAAAGTTATCCAAGAAGCATAGCATGCGGCTAGCATCCTGCAAGCCTTTATATTCAGCCAAAAAGAAACAGATAAAAATAACATCAGCACTGATGATTAATGAGGCTATAAATATTAGCTTAAGGAAGTATGAAATGAAGCAGCTAAAACTATATAATTAACAGCTTTAAATCTTGCAAAAAAATTTATTTGCTTTCTCATATTTTCCAGTTTTCTCACTCTTATTCTTCCATTACCTTTTTTTGGGGGGGGAGGGGGTCCGGCTGTGGGGCTTGAACTCTGGGCCTGGGCACTGTCCCTCAGCTCTTCAGCTCAAAGCTAGCGCTGTACCACTTGAGCCACAATGCCACTTCCGGCTTTTTACTTTTTGCTTATGTGATGCTGAGGAATCGAACCCAGGGCCTCATGCATGCAAGGCAAGCGCTCTACCACTGAGCCACCTTCCCAGCCCCTACCCTTTTCTTATAATTTCAATTTTTTATATTTACAATGATTCTTTGCCTTCTACCTTTTAAACTTATGCACTTTCTAAAAAATGTACCTTAACATTTTTATCTCATTTATATATTAGTGACCATTTGATATATCATATGTATCATTCATATGTGTGATATAAAGATATATCACATATATTTTATATAAAAAATTTCAGGAACAGCACCTTGACCTTGGGTTGAAGGTCAAGACCTAGTACTGGCACACACACACACACACACACACATACATATATATATATATATATATATTATATATTCACTATACATACTATATATACTACATGTATATGTATGTGATATAGTATATCATATATATGTACATATATATATATATATATGTATATGATTTCTATCAAGGCAAGATCTCTACCACTTGAGCCATAACTTCATTTCCATCTTTTGGGTGGTTAATTGGAGATAAGAGTCCCATGGACTTTACTACTGAGGCTGGCTTAGAATCATGTTCCTAATATTTCAGCTGCCTGAGTAGCTAATTTTATATGCATGAACCCAGCTGATCATATGTTTAAGATAAAATAAAAGAAAACTCAGCAGCAATTCAAAATTGGAAAAAAGAGATCTTTTACAGAAAGACCTTCAATGTCAACCAGTTTGGCATGTTGTCCTGCTAAGATTGGTAGAGATTGGGAGAATGGGAAATATTGTGGTCTTTTCATCTAGGGTTCTAGCACCAGGAGAGATAGAGGATATTTGTGAGAGTCATCTGAGTGGACTTGTGAAATTGTTGGAAATTTGGTGAGATTTCATTTTGTCTTTTATAGAAAAACCAGCAATTTAACTCCCATGATTGACACTACTGCTTTCTCTAATAACTGACATTCAACTGTAGTTGTAAGTACACTCCCAGCATGTCAGTCATGCTTTTATTTTTGTATCTCCCTTTACATCATAATACAGGTCCAAGTTTTCTCTCATGAATCAGAAAAGATCTTCAATATAAAATTTCTTGTAAATACTATGTTGATTTGGATTAGAGAAAAAGTGGTGGGAGGGTAAATATTGCATGACTAAAATTTATTTTTAAGATGATTTCCTTCATCTCTTGAAGAGAAAGGACCTACCACATTGACTGTCAATGGAAATCACTCACAAATGACTAGATACACAATGGATAAAGAATTGATGATGCCAATACAAGTCCCTGATATAATTATATGCACTCTTATTCTTTTCTTTTCTTTTTCTCAAGTCAGCATTACAGACCTCGGTCAAGTGTCAGGGGCTCCTCTATTGATTCCTCCACTGAGCAGCGGAGTGAAACTTAGCAAGATCTCTTATCATAGCAACTGAGCCTTGGTGATCATCTCCTGAGACTATTCTCCTTTGGTCTCACTTTATGAATGCTTAGAGTACTGTTTAACTTATGATGTCCAAGTATAGTCTTTGGTCTTTTATGTTTATTTGGTCTTCCTGTTTATTGTAGATTTATAGGCACATTCTAATTATTACCAATGAGGGAATCCATGGAGCCTATGTTTCTTTGGGTCTGGCTTACTTTGCTTAAGATGATTTTTCCCAAGTCTTTCCATTTCCTTACGAATGGGGCAAAGGCTCAATAGCTATGTGCAGATGATCATATAAAATGATGCTTATCAAAATGAACTTCAGGAAGTGGAAATGAGAGGTTTCTAATTTTGGTTTTTGTGGTTGTTTTCTTTTTTCTCTTTTTCCCCTTTTGTCGCTGTTTTAGATTTCTGTACATTTTGTCTTATATATAAATTTATCTGACTTGGGGATCGTAAAGGTAAGCACAGAAATAGTGGGACAGAGGGTAAACTAATTCAGCAGTTATTCTCACTCAACACTATGTTGAAAATGAACTATACAACTTGTGGGGGGAAGGGGTGAGGAGGGAAAAACCTGGGAGGAAACAAGGGAAGAGATGACACTGTAAAAAAAGGTTCTCATTATTTGACTTATGTCACTGAAACCCTCTGTGCATCACCTTTACAATGAAAGTTAAGAATGAAAGATAACTTACCATTAAAGGGAAGAGTCTCTTGTTTATAAGATGCGGGGTTATAGCAAGTGATGAACTAACAAAGTGCTTTCCAAAATGTAGCTCTCGGATTCACTTGTGAATTCAAGGTAAAAGATGTGGTCTTTCAATTTTTCATTTAGTATTTTTAATAACCCTTCATACAGTTCTACTTGTTTTTTTAATTTTTTTATTGTGAAAATACCATACAGAGGGGTTACAATTACATGGGCAAAGTAATGAGTACATTTCTTATCAAGCATTGTAGCCTCCTCCTTTGTTTCTCCTTCCCATCCCTTCCCATCTTCCACTCCCACCCCTTCTCTTCCCCCCCCCCTCGCCAAAGTTGTAAAGTTCGTTTTTTGACATAACGGCTTCTAGATCTCATTGTTGCAATGGGTCCACCTGTATCCCTATTTAAATGGTTTGTTTTTGCCCTTCCCCTCCACAAATTATACCAACATCAAATACAATGAAAGCAGGGTTACACCGTGGGGGAGGGACATGCAAAGCAACAAAGAAATCATTTTATAAATATGTTAGAAACAATCACAAGAAAGAAAAAAAACATTTGAATACTTCTACTTGGTTTTTTGGTAGGTTAGGGGCTTGAACTCAGGTCCTAGGTGCTGTCCCTGAGCCTTTTTTTTTTTTTTTTTTTGCTCAAGGATATTGTCCTATCACTTTTGAGTCATTAATTGGTAGATAAGAGTCTCATGGGGATTTTTCTGCCTGGGCTGGTTTCTGACAGCAGTCCTCAGATCTCAGCCTCCTGAGTAGCTACAATTACAGGCATTGACCAACAGCACCTAGCCAGTACCACTTCTTAACTGACAGGATAAGGAGTTGCACTGACTTACCTTGAGTAAAATGATCATCATTGGTTAAAAAGTATGACAAACTACCAACTAAAATCTCTGGAAATTATCCTGTGCATATAGCAAGTGGAGAAATGTGTATTTTGTTAAAAAAGAAATCAACTCAATCATGGCAAGCAGACTGAGAGTTTAGTTAGTTTTGTATGTCTATAACAGAATGCCTGAAAAGACAGATGCAACTTGTGGGTGGAGGAAAGATTTATGTGGGCTCATGAGTTCAGAGGGTTGCATTTAGGTTTTGTCCAGGGTGCAGATTTCTGGAGCTTTTCATACACAAAACGTCATAGCAGCAGGAGAATACGGAAGAAGAAGGCTGTTTGCTTCATGGTGTAAGGGCCTGGGACTGAGGAGACACCTTTAAAGCAAACCTTCTATGACCTCTTTCCTCCAACTAGACCTTGCATCCTGAAGGTTCCAAGACCTCCCAGAATATGGCTACCATCTGGGGACCAAGATTTTGACTTATGACCCTGTTGGGACATTTAGTGATGTGTGATGTTCTTGCCCTCACTGAAAACAAGCATGAGTCACTGGATCATTCTCTCCTTTTCTCTCCTATCTTTCTCAACTCTATCAGCATAGACCTCCAGTGGACTGCACATGAGGCTACATGAGATTGTCCATGAAACACCCACCATTTGGACTTAGCGAATATGGTTAACATTCCTCTTCACAGTAGTTACCTGGGAAGTCAGCCCCGAGGATATGCAGACTCAGCGCCACATTAGCTCTCACTGCTACTAATGAGAAGATGCTAATAGATGCTAAGGGATAGATGAATGGATTCCAAAGAGATTAAGATGGATTCTAACACAAAGAATCCAAGACAATGTGAATTCAAGGTCAAATGCTGTAAATGGGAAGAATGATATACTGGAATTCATTTGAACAAATTGTGCTTTGGAAACATTTGGTGGAGCGCAGGAAAAGAGAAAATGATTTCCAGGTGGGCATGTTTTGGTTAGATTAAGCTTTTAGCTATGTGTATATTTTTTTCTTACCTCTGTATATTTCTAATGAGGAAATTAAGCGATTAGCTCAGGAAAAGTTGAACAATCATGGGAGAGATATTCTTGGCCAAAAGGGTTGGATTTCAATGTTTCATTTTTCCTATCTGAGCCAATAAAGTTAACATTTTCAATAGAAAAGAAGATATCAGCTACCAGAAATATGTAAATGGACAGAAGAAAAATTCCATATGAGCAAGAATAAGGAAGATCGCAATAGTTTTCTTACTAAGTGAAAATAAAGTTGTCCAGTAATGAATACTTATTATCTGGAGAAAGAAAAAATAATAATAAGGAATACCCAAATGGTAAAATGTATATGAGTAAGGAATTATAACTGACCAATAAGTTTCACATATAATTATGAACATGTACACAAAAACACTTGAACTTTGACTGCTGGGGCTTTTAAATCCACTTTGCTCTTCCTCTTTGGCTCCAGTTCTGGGCAAGCTGACAAATGGTTCTGTCTCTGGCATGAGTGGTTTCATCATGAAGCTCCTGTCTGGGCACAGAAAGCACCCATCAGCAATGAAAACCCATGCCTGAAACTTCCCTGCCTTGCTTTCTCCATCTATTTCAGAGATTCTTGTCTTTGCTTCTCAAAGAAAACTTACCTGTGGAGGTAATAACCCTTGGTGTTTGTGACATCATGAGCCTCTTTGAACTGAATTTTGGGTGGGGACCCAAATGCTTTTCAAACAAGAGAACTTTCACTCTATTTGATCTATAAAAAGTTCCTCCAAATGGTATTTGTTTAAAACGACTGACATTAATAGCTACTGTGTTTAGCAGTAAGAGCGTGAGTAACTAGCCTATAATCCATGGACACATGGATTGTAAAACTCTAGCACAAAATCACTACAGTGATTGACTCTTTAATTCCAACTCTCAACTTCAAAAAGAAATAACAAGGCTTATTTATACATGCTCACCTAACACCTTCAAATCCTTAGAGACACTTTAAACCTCATAAATATTAGAATTGGACTACAGAATTCCTGGCTTGGATCATAATTGTCATTGTAACATTTGAGCCATGTTTCTACATTCAGCTATTTGCTGGTTAATTGAAGATAAGAGTCTCTCAGATTTAGCTGCTCAGGCTGGCTTTGAGTCAGATTTCAGATCTCCTTGATCCTCAGATATCAGACAACTGAGCAGCTAGGATAACAGGAGTAAGTCTTTAGTGTCTGGATTTCTAATCACCATTTTGTAAAAGTTGGATTTGCTTTACACAAAAGCACATTAGGTACAAAGAACCTGAAATTGCTATTACAGAGTCAGTATTCTTTTATCATCAATTATTATTCTCCATATCTTTCTCCTCTTATTTTTCTTTTCCTTGTTTGTGTCCCTTTGTTTTCAGAGTAACTGAGATAATGAGGACTACTTCTCAAAATATAAAAGGAATTCCAGTGGTCTGGGATAGTCTCCATAAAGCAAGCAAACATACAAACAACTCTTTGAACACCAATTACTTAATAGTTTCTGAAATTCAAAGTGCAATGTAAATATAACTAAATTCAAGATCAAATGTTAGTAATATTCACCTCATACAGAAGAGCAAATATAATTGTACTAATTCAAAGGTATAAAGAAAGAGACACAAGTAGTCATAACAATTTGTTTTATTCTAGGAACAAGAGAAACATGCCAAGGAGATTGTCAAACTTGTATATATCAAGTGGAAAATGGAGTAAATTCAGAAACAGAAGCCTGATTATGCCAATTGAAACCAAATGGTCTCGGAAGAGAAATAAAATAAAATAAATTAAATAACTGAAGGGATCCAGGATTTGGCTTATGTAACTGATTAATTGTAGTACATTGTACTGATGACATATACATGCAATGGTCAGTTTTCCAATTCTGTACTCAAATGCCTGAGGCTGTGACACTTCTAAAGAAAAGACAGCCATTTAGCAGGCAGTGTTGGGGCTAGCTCAGGTGAGAAAATGTGCACAGATGGGGGCACTGTGACCTGAGTCCATGGGGTATGTGTGTAGTGGGGGTGGGGGAGGGCATGGAATCAGACCAGAAGCCGAAAGAGGCCACATTGGTCTTTCAGAACCAACCTTTTGAAATAATCAACCTAGCATCCCTTAGCCAGCCCTCCCACCCCCACAAAACCCCACCTAATTAAGGACCTGATCACTTTGCCTGTCTGGTGACCAAGCTCCACACAGATGAACTCTTATAAGACCAACTGCCTCCAAACCAACATCTTCTCTCTTGATTTAGTCATTTTAACTTACAGCTTTAAGTAGAAGCTTTAGACATTTTTAAAGGAAAAATTACCCATATATTCTTCCTTGCCAAGTGATAGAGATAAAATCCCACTACAGTCAGTGATAGACTATGAAAAATTTAATTTGCTCAGAAAAAAAGGATGTCTGGAAGGTTCTAAGGTTGTTTAGTTAAGCAGCACTTTGACTTTCTTCACTGCCTGTCTGTCACCAGCTCCTTGTCAGAGATGGCCAAGCAGTTCCAGAGGTCACAAAGTAATGGCACCATCACATTGTCACATTAGTATGCAGATGCATCAGGCCTTTCCTCCCTGCCATTCTTTCTGAAGATGGAAGGAAAATGCTTTCTGCACATATATCCACCAGATTTCCCCCTGCATAGTAACTACAATCAAGTCATAATCATCTAGAAAAATTAATGAAAAATAATACTCATACTTGTGACAACTCGTTATAGAAGTAACTAACAAAGCGACAGAATGTTTGAAATAAGATTGTGGTTTGTTAGCATCAAAAAACAAAACAGTACTAAAGATATCTACTAGTGGAACAGTTAGTAACAATTTCACATGTCATTAAAACAATCAGCTAAATCTATTTTGGGGCCAATATGTAAGAGGGATATTTTTTTGCTTGAACATCTGAATGATATTGAAAAAAGGAAGTAAAAGCAAACACCATTAGTTTTATTTTTATTGACACCAACAATTAGCCATTTAAATAAAGTTCATTCGATTTTAAGATTACATTTAAGAAGTTTTCTTTGATGCATATTTTGTCAAAGATTTAGTGCTTCTAAATATATAGAAACAGGGACACAAAACAGTACAAAAAGAAAATAAACCTAACAAAAAATCTTGGAAATGTTTTTAAGACAGATAGTTATTTCTGTTGCTCTTGATAAAAAGCTTCCAACTTTAGTCTTTTGGATCTCAGCCTCCTAATTAGCCAGAATGAGCTGTAAAATCGCTAAAATAACTCTTAAAAAGAAAACAATAAAGATATCCAAATAAAAACATGAACAGAACGAAACATAAAGGAATGTTGATCAAGTGAATACACAAAAAAATTAAAAATTCAACCTCATAATTAAGAAAATGAAAGTCTCAATAGTATGTGCTTATGATCATATAAAATTTTTATGAAATGAACTCCAAAAAAAGGAAACGAGATACTTTTCACTGCTGTTATTGCTGCTTTTCCTTTTATCTTGTTTGATAGTTTGTCTTTGGGAGGGTAAGAGAGGGCACAGAAAACAGAACAAACAGTGAACAAATAAATGAAAAATGAGCTATATATCTGTGGGTGGGAATGAAAGGGAAAAACTGGGAGAGAGCAAGGGAGGAGGGACATGGGTCAAAAAGAATTACACTCATTACCTGACTCAAGTAAATATAACCCCTCTGTATATCACCTCCACAAGAACAATAATATACATATATATATAAAGAAAATGAATCAAATGAAGAATAAATGCAGAAAACATCAGTAAGATATAGATTTCACTAAAACATATAGAGAAATCTTATTATCCAAACCATTTACAAACTAGTTGGCCAATTATTTGGATATCTGACTTCAAGGAAACCTTTAAAATTGCTGGTAACAAATCAATTACCTTAAATATCATTGTTCTTAGACTTCTCCATTCTGTCTTTTTGTATCACAGGTTCCTGCAGAAACAATGTATTAACATCGCACTGCTGATTTCTAAACTCTGAGTGAATTCTTGACATTATTTTTATTTGTACCCTAAGCAATGGTTTTGTTTCTTGATAAAAACAAAATTCTCAGTAAGACCTTATTTTACTTTTTAAAATTAAGTTAAATATAAACCACATTTTTGTGGGGAAAATGCTATGTGATATACTTTAGCTTATGCAAAATTATAAAATAGTGGCATAGCTCTTGCAGCACTTTTACTTACATTTAATTCAGAGCATCTGGGAAGTTTACACTGAACCTTGAATTAATCATAAAATGGTTGCTTTCTGTTGTTGATTTTTTGTCTCCAGAGAAACAAATACATTCATAAATAAAACAAAACTGAATATAAATGTGTTGGAAGTGATAGCTGTCATCACACACATCACAGACGGACCCTCAGTAATGTCCTCACAGTATTTAGACATCTGTTTAATAACAAGGTGAAAATTTAATGACAGATTTCCTAATGATACCAAAATACTGAGGACTTTCTGACAGAAAGAGTTAGACTGACCCAAAAGGCAATTTCTAAGGCAAGCAGTAAGGCTGCAGCAACCAAGAAACAGTGGAAGTGTATAGTTGAAAATTTGCCTTTTGTGTCCGCCTCATCTCCCCCCTCCTGCCTTTGGAGAGGTTCTAACAGTGAAACACAAGGCAAAACTACACATCCTTAGGTGTTTGCATGCACATGTCTCTTCACTGTCAACCATGGAAATAGGCTTGGCATACAAGATCCAGTCAGCATAAGTTTAGGAGCCAGGTGCTGGTTGTTCATGCCAGCAATCTTAGCAACTCAGGAGGCTGAGATTGGCAGTTCATGATTCAATCGAAGGTAGGAAGGTCCATGAGCTCTTATCTCTAAGAGTCACAAAAATCTTAGAAGCAGAGCTGTGGTTCAAGTGGTAGAGGACTAGTCTTGTGAAAAATCTAAGCGAGAATGTCCAGGCCTTAGTTTAAGCCCCAGTATAGTATACAAACACACACACACACACACACACACACACACACACACACACACACACACACAAAACAGGTATGCATTAACTTTATATACATATAAATTTTATATATACTATATATACATATATGCATGCGTATGTGTGTATGTGTATATAACATATATGTATAGAAATGTGTGTATATATATGTGTGCATATATGTATATATACATATGTTTGTCTGCGGAAAGGAAACCCGAATCAAAAATATATTTTTGCATGGCCACTACTTCAGGCACTGATCCTAGTAGATACCCTAGTGTCCTTTTGACAAACTGTTGGAAATCACTTCTACCCAGTGTTTTGTGCCCTGAGAGTAAATTTACGCCTTTCCTTGGGGATGAACAATATCCTCAGGGATTTGTTCTTTCACTGGTAGAATGAAAGATTCAGCAATGGTTTCTACTGAAAACTCACCAGAGCTTTATAGAAGTCAAGTGGCTAAAACAAGAGCGAGGCAGGAAAATCTGGGGGACAGTGTGAAGGTTTGTTGATTCTATTTGAACTGGCAGTGGTCAAGATTTACAGGTGGGTTGCAAGGGTTCGAAGTGTCCAATGGAATTTCCAACTTTGCCTTTAAGTACATTAGGTACATTAATAATAGTAATATTATTATTGTTTGTACTTATATTGTTGTGGTCCTGGGGCTTGAACTTAGAACCTGGGCGCTGTCCCTGAGTTTCTTTATGCTCAAGGCTAACACTCTACCCCTTGAGCCACAGTGCCAAAAAAGCGTCCAATATCTTTTTTTTTTTTTTTTTGGTCATGGGGCTTGAACTCTGGGTCTGGGCACTGTCCCTCAGCTCTTCTGTTGAAAGCTAGTGCTCTACCACTTGAGCCACAGAGCCACTTCTGGTTTTTCTGGTGGTTTATTGGAGATAAGAGTTTCAAGGCTTTTCCAGCCTGAGCTGGCTTTGAACTACGATCCTCAGATCTCAGCCTCCTGAATAGCTAGGACTACAGGCTTGAGCCACTGGCACCTGGCTCCAGCATTTTTAAATAGTTTATTGGAGATAAGAATCTCATCAGGACTTTTCTGCCCTGGCTGACTGAACCACGATCCTCAGATCTCAGCCTCCTCAGTGGCTAGAATTACAGGCATAAACTATCAGCACCCAGCTAGGTACATTATGTTAACTTAAATTTCTAACATCAGATATGTTAAGTATCTACCCACACATATCTGCACATGTACATATATGTACACATGGAAGAGTATTATTGTCTTGGATTCTTTTGTATGGCTATCAAGAGAATATTCCAAACTGAATAATTTATAAAGAGTAGGAAAATCTCACAGTTTTTGAGACAGAGAGAGACTTAGATCCATGTGCAGGCATGATTTCTGGTTGTGGTGAGGTATGTCTTTTTGGCTTGAGGATGACTTCAATCTCCCTGTATCTTATGGACAGAGAGAGAAATATGATATCTTTTCTTGAGCTTATGGGGGCAGGGCTCCACTCTTATAGTCTCCTTTAACTTTACCTTTAAATCTTACAGGTTCATCTTCAATACAGTCTGGAGGGGCGTAGGACAACAACATAAGAACTGGGGGACTAACATTCTATTTGATAGCAATGGATACATTGCAAAATAAGGTTCTTTGGTCTTCATAAATGCCAGATTGAAGGACCATATTTTGTTTGCAGGATTTTTAAAATTTTTAATAGTATACCATATGATGTGAATCTTCAAATGATCATATTTCTTATGGCCTGATTACAAATCCTTGTACAAAACATCTCTAAGCATCATCAATATTAGAAGTGTTCTAAATGCTTATTTCGGCTTTCAATATTTGACTGTAGATTATCTCTTTGTAGCTTTGTATGTCCCTCCCCCACAGTATAACCCCTGTTTTCACTATATTTGATGTCAGTATAACTTGTGGAGGAGATGGGGAAAAACAAGTCATTTAAGGATACAGGTGGACCTGTTGCAACAATGAGAAGTACAAGTTGTCATGTCAAAAATGAGCTTTACAATGTTGGTGTGTGGGGGGAGGCTAGGAAGGGATGTGAAGGGTAAACAAAGGAGGAGGCTGCAATGCTTGATAAGAAATGTACGCATTAACCTGCCCATGTAATTGTAACCCCTCTGTACAGTATGTTCACAAATAAAATAAAATAAAATAAAATACAAATGAAAAAAAAATAAAAGGAAACAGGTCAAAAAAATATTTGACTGTAACCACACTAATAATGACAAGCGACACCATTTAGCTTCTATAAGAAGTACATATCTTTATCCATTTATGCTAAACTTTTCTTCATTGAAATTGCTTACCACACAAGGAAGGTTTTTTCTCTTTCCTTGCATTGGATTTTGAGTGTGTTCATAAAGAAAATCCATAAACTAATTTCTTGCCTTTTGTTTGAAACAAAAATCAAATTGATGGGTTGAGAGCGTTGTTATTTCTTCATAAATCCATTCATTTAGAAAATAGGGACTGAGAATTCTTTGTGCAAAAAGCTAGTCTTTGTAGAAGATCCTTGTAGAAGTTATGGCTGCTGTGTGCAGGTGTCTATAATATAAAATGAGATTAAACTGTCCACAAATAATCACAACACAGTAAATATTTAATACTGTGTCAATGAAAAAATGCCATAGGAATTCATTGGTGAAACAAGTCAACTCTTCCTGTAAGACACAAGCCAGGAATACTGAATAGGTAGATAAAAATGAGTGTTGTGGGATTTTCAGCTCAGTGTTCTTAGTATAATGTCTTCTGTAAACAAGAAAGCAAAAGCCACCTGATGACCAACACCGCATCCAAAAGTTAGGCAAGAGAACTTGAGACTATGAGACTTAATTTGTCATTGGAACAGAGTGACAGATTTAGATAGACTTATAGATATATCTACAGACTGATAGATGATAGATTTATCATCCACAAGCAAATAATAATAAGATTGGAGAACCCAGCAAAAGCAGCATGAATTTTGCTGTCAGTCATCCTGGCTCTGGAGTGAACAAAATCAAATGAGAGAAGGCACTTTTTAAGTACACATGGATGGTACTGGAATATTTCACTCTTTATTTGAGAAAATCTGTTTTGAACTATAATGGGTCATTTATCTCCACTGTTAATTTCTGAGGTCATTGAGGTTTCTATGGAGGAGCTGTTGCCATTATTAAAGAAAGGTGTTTTGGTTTGTGTTACCACTATCAGAGTGTCGAAATATAAAGCGGTTGAGTACTCAGATTTTTTTTTCTCAAGCTTTAGGTGCTATAGGTTAGTTTTCTATTCTACCATATAATGGGAGAGAATAATGTCCTGCATATTTGTATTTCATTCAGAAATACTGCATGCTGTGTTCCAAGTGGTTACACATGATTTATAATTGTTGGTAGGATGGTTAGGTCATGTATTCTGCATTATGGCTTGTTTTCACTTATAATAGCCAATAAATCATTGGGAAAAACAGGCCATAACATACTTGATACAATAAAATAGCACTTATAAATGCATTTGCCTTTGTATAATTTTATAGAGGACGTCAATTTACTCGGAAAAGTGAATGGAAGTTTTTTCCTCTAAGTACCAAGTAGACATTGTAAACCTTTATTTTTGACAGGCTTCTACTAGAGTAATAATAGATATGGGATCACAGCACAATATGTTCTCTATCTTTGAGATAGAGAATATCTATCTAATTCTGTGTAGAATTAGAAAGAATGTGGCAGCTGGGGAAAAATAATGTATTAGTTTCTGTATCTCTACCTAATTAATGGCATGATCATTACCTGATAGTTACTATTTCTACTTATTGAAAATTGCATGTGTAGGAGTTAAGACAGTCCTTACTTTGCTGTAGCAGCATTTCAGCATGGGGACCAGTGGATGGGTACCTAAGCCTTTCAGTGTCTGCTCTGTGAATATGAAGTCCATTCATATCACTATGTGTAGAGCAGGGAAGGGATCCTTTAAGTGATGTTTAAGTGTGCCTGCCCATACTTCTTTGGCCTTTAGAAGCTGATATCGTTTCATTTAATTTTGATCATACCCTAAACCTTAATGTTGTTTCTTTGTATCTCCAGAGACCAGAGGTTAAAGTACTGGTTCATTCATCTTTACAAGAAGATGGTGTAGCCATGTGATTATCAAGTATGGAAAAGAGAATGTCTTCAACAAAGCCAATAGCTCTCCATCCTTCTTTCCCTTCCCTCCCAATTCAACCATTGTGACAACCATCCCTTGATTCCAGTTTTGTTTCTACATAACTGCTCAAATATCTTGAGTTGCTGGGTTCTCCCTTTCAGTTTTGCATTACCAGTCTTCTTTCTCAGAATAATTCTCTATAGAACCCTATATATCTTTATAGCTCTCATGTCAAAAAAAACAAAGGAAAAAATATCTTGGCCACATATGTTTGTGAGTTACCAAGAACGTTACCAACAATTTCCTTTCTCTGATGTGGACACACTTTGTCCTATAATGAGCTGTTCTAAGGGTCATAGAATAGACATTGTAATTGGGAAGTCTGGATGCATGGTTGAAAGAGCTTACTCAGCGGTGTGGGGCCAGTACATGAACGGTCTTTCACAAGATCTTTCTCCATCTTAGACCAATGTCATCCACATATGAGTTCTTCCACCTACATCACACTTTTTATATGGCCATATCCCCAGCTAGGAAGCTTCTGTTAACTAGATCTTCTGCTTGACTAGAGTTCCTTGATTTTTATGAATGGTTCTATATTATATATAGCAGTCCAGTGCTGATGCTGTTCTTTTGTGTTGGTGGTAGTGGTGGTTGTGGGGCTTGAACTTAGGGCACTGTCCCTGAGCTCTTTGCTCAAGGCAAGCACACTACCACTTTGAGTCACAGTGACATTTTCAGTTTTTAGATGGTTAATTGGAAATGAAAGAATTTCATACATTTTCCTGCCCAGGCTGGCTTTGAACTGTGATCCTGAGTAGCTAGGCTAAGTGTGAACCCCTGGCACCAGACAGTATTCTTATTTTATAATTTTCTTAGTACAGGTTTTGTTTTGTCTAATATAATTGAGATTCACAACTTAACTCTCATCATTTGATGATTAAGGCTTAAAGTCTAGCCTGCTCTACATAAAATATGCAGGTATAAGTATGGACAGAATTAATATATGACCTCTAATTTGTCCTCCCAGATGGATTTTTTTTCTTTCAGCCTTATCTCCATAGAGATTTATCCATGATGCCAACTTTTTCTGTTATTCCTTCTTATAGAGTATTTTTCATGTTCTTCCAAGAGTCAAGCATAAAGCTCACAGTGTGAATATACTATGGGATTCATATTCCCCTTATTTCTCCTGACAATATAGAAGAAAGACCAATGTGCATGCATCTGTGTGCCTTCATTATAGCCGCAGTGAGCTCCGCTTGCCACTTTGACAGATGCGCTCATCTTAGTAAGGCTCTCAGAGAATTCAGCACAGCAGCATAGAAACTATCCCCGCTTCATTCTTGTCCTTAATTAAAATGACTGGGTGCCAATGGGCCTTCACATTTAGACTCAACTAGAATCACAGGAGTTTCTGTCTAAGGTGGTGCCTGAGAATTTGCTTTTCTCACATAATCCTTGGCGCTGCTTATGTTTTCCCTCTGAGGACCACACTAGCCTACAATATCATGGGAACAGCATTTCTCTTTACAAATTTCCCATGTACTCAAGCTACTGCTGTGGACACTTTTTATTATCTTCTTGGCCAGATTAGCCAGTTTTGTATAACCTTTCATTTGTTCTCAGTGTCATGTCTCCGTTGAGATTTACTTCTATTTTGCTAACTCCAACATTTTTCATTTCTGCCTACATAATTTTATTTCAAGCACTCTAGGTTTTCTTAAGCCTTAATCATCTCTTTGTGTTGGGGTGATGATAAAAGTGGTGAACCCCAACTATCTTAGTCAAGACAAAAATTGTTCCATGGTAATTCACAAAGCAAGACTATTATCAACAGGCAGCCAAGTGTAGGCTATATAACAAAATTATACTAAGTTCTATTTTCAGTGATTCCCCAAACAGATTGCACAAAACACATTCTATAACGTTTAATCATTATTTATTGTTTAGTATTATCAGTGCTTAAAATTTCATGAATGCCCAATGAGAAGTAGTTTTTAAAAATTAAGATTTAAGCTGGGCATTGGTGGCTCACTCTTGTAATCCTAGATACTTAGGAGGCTGAGATCTGAGGATCATGGTTCGAAGCCAGCCCAGGAAGGAAAATGCATGAAACTCTTATCTCCAATAATCCACCAGAAAACCAGAAGTAGAGTAATGATTTGAGTGGAGTAATGATTTGTTAACCTTAAGCTGAAGAACTAAGGGACAGCTCCCAGGCCCAGAGTTCAAGCCCTATGACCAACCCTCCCAAAAAGATTTAAGTTTTAGTAATTCAGTCAGGTATTTGACTGAATTCATGTTGAAATTTTAATATTTGTTTCTAGAAATGTATTCTAATTGTTTTGTAAGTTATGAATTCATACTTTAATGTATCAGAAGTCTAATATGCCTAGTTAGCAGACTCCACAGAATAGATGCAAGAATAAATCATAATTATAAATCAATTTGGGTATTCCTCATTTCATGTCTAACCTTTTAACAATTCTTCAGGAAATACTCATGATGGATTTGTTTACCAAAATGTTAGTGTTTGTGATATAGTTGGCTCATTTTCTCTAATAGATATATTCCTCAGCCATTTGTCAAATAATTCCTCTGAAAAATATGATAGTGACTTATAATAAATATGAGATTTGCTTTTCAAAATTTATTCAAGAGTATATGCCTTGTTTGTAGATTCTTCTTCATAGCTATATTCCTGAAAATTTGGAGATGCACTCTACATTTTCTGGTTAAACTGATCTGCAAGAAATATGTGGTATAAATGAAAAGTAAATATATTTATGGTAAGTCTATTATTTTCAGAGCTGTTCATGATCATGATTCACTTAGGCTATTCAACTATGTGGACAGTCATACTTAGAGATTTGAAGGTAGTTAGTTTTATTTTGGTTGTTGTGATTTCTTTGAATTAAAACAATATGACTTGCTTCTAACCAATAGAATATAGCCTAGGTAGCAAGATATGCATGGTTATGCTATGTGAGACTATGAAACCATCTTGTGGAGAAACGTTCTCCTTTGCTGGCTTTGAAGAAATGTGCTTCTGGGTTGTAGGATTTCAAATGAACACAGGCACACAGAAAAGGGTTAAGGACAATCTATGAAAGAACAGCTAACCATAAACTGAGCCCTTCTTCCTGGCAGCCTTTAAGAAATTAAGCTTTGTCAACAAATTTACAAGGATAGTAAATTTTCTGCAAGTCTACCCCTAATGAGAATCCAGCTCTATTGGCTATACCTTAATAGGACACTGCTTATAATAAACAATGCCTGGACTCTTACTTCCCTGATATTGTGAGATCCTACATGTTTGTGTATTTTTCTTAGTTGTGAAGTTGATGATTATGTTGCTATTCAGAAATGCATAGCAACATGTTTGTGTGATCTTTTTCCTAATACAACCAGAAGACATTCCACTGATTTTCTTGCAGTAATTTCAAATAATAAATGTAATGGAAATTTGTGAAATAATGTTTTGTGAAAGTTCAATGAAATTGAGTTTAATAAGCCTTGTGTAGAATTTAATCCTAAAATATAAAAGATTGGATGTTTTTATCTTTTCAGCAATGAAGACATATTTAATGAAGAATACTTTGAACTGTTTCATGATTTCTACCTAGGTTCCATACATTATTCTGAGTACTTCCCAAAGTAAGTATTTTTATGCACAGTTATTATATTTCAACAAAATATGGGAAAAGTACTCAATTACTGTGAAATCCAACACATTACACATTCTTATTTCTTTTCACTAAAATCTGAATCTAAAGAAAATAGAAACAACAAAGCAGTGTTCAATAGCAAAATAAGTTTCCTCCAGGATTCATATATTCTGGCAACTTTTTTGAGAAATAAATCAATCTTAGAAAGCCACTAGTTAAAATGAGAGGAAATAAATTGACCTATCAATAACAGATAGGCAGAAATTGATTTTAAAATAGCACATCTTTGCCTGATTTGATTTCCTGAAGGCAGAGTAGAAGATTTTTGCTTTTACAGATTTTTGAATTCAGATTCAAGTTTATGCCATTGCTCCCGTCTACTTTCTTGATTTCTTGTGTTACTATTTTAATTTAACGATGCTGCTTTAAAAGATGTCCTCTCCATATGTGTGTTCTTACGAGTCCTCTATCACTGGTTAATTCTATTATGTGTAATCTTTTCCCATTCCCCTAGCTTTCCAAATATAAAATGTTGCTAGAGAATCAATGAATCACTTTCTATTACAGAAATTAGATCATGATTTTATGTTTAGCAAAAGGCCTGCTGCTCTGCTCACTCTGATCTATGGGTCAATATATTGTCCCACAGTTCACAGCAAAAATCCCAGCTACATAATGTATTATTATGGTGAGATACTGGAGAAATGCACATGGATCTACACCTATAAATCAGTGGTCTAAAGTCTTTAGCTCTCTGAGGCAGGTTATCAATTTCATCTCAAGCATAGAATAGTTATTGTGCCATTTCCCTGGGTGAATGTAATTGATGACCCTGCTGACAGGTTTGTGGTAGCTAAGGAGAAGCTATCTAATTTTCACATTTTCAATTCGTAGCTATACAAAGCCAGAGAATTGAGTCTATCCACCAAGATTGGTGAGTTTTCTGCTGCAGATGGAGAACAAGAGGCAGGTAACTGGAGTTGCACAAATGCCTTTCAATACATTTTGCTCATGAGAAGGTTTTTTATTATTTTAAATATCTTTAGTATCTTTAGGTAGCTGTACAACAAAGTTGCCAATCACCAAAGCAGTTCATGAATACAGTGTATCCTGATCAGTGTCGGCCTTTCTAATATTCTCTCCCACCCCTCCAAATGCATCCCTTCACTTACCTATCTTAATTGTAGATTATACATGGGTTTTTTGACCATGTAGCACAACAGCTCCTGTGTACAGTGAATCTTGATCTGTGCCATCACTTCAGTGTCTTCACCTGCCTCCACCTATCCTTTTCCTTATATTTCTCGATTCTGTGCATGCTTGCCTGCATTCTAGCCTCTTCCACCTTTTATTCTTCTACCCCTCTCCCCTTGGCTTCCACCCTTCCCTCTTGCAAGTACCCATTTTCTGGCACATGTTTTGCTGGTCTTTGACTTAGTCCTTTTAAGGAAATATACCAGTTGTCCTCTCCAAAGAGTCTGTTACACTTCAGTTAATTCATTTATAACTCTTTGGTTGTCTCTTAAGGAGAGACATCTCAGAAGAAGAAGCAAAAATGGCCAATAGACTCCATAACAAATGTTCAACATCTATGGGCAGAAAAGAATTGCAAATTAAAACTGTGATGAGATTCCAACTAATCTCAGTTGGAATGGTCAATATCAAGAAAACTAACAATGACAGATGCTGTCATGGATATGGGCAAAAGTGAACTCTATTACACTGTTGAACTAGTAAAAGGCAAAATATTTATACTGAAGAGAAACCAGAGTATACACACTGTGGAAGTAGAACTACCTTATCACCCAATTCCACTCCTGGACATTTATCCAATAGAGCACACACAAGGTCATGAGGAGGCTTTAATTTTCCCTCTGTCCTTTTTCATTTATCTCCTTAATATACAGAGTGTTAGAAAATCACTTCCTAACTCTTCTTTATTATACGACTTATATTTCAACCTCTTTATGAACCCTCTTGGGATGCACTATATTCTACTTACTTTTTAAAATAATTTTTGGGACTTAACATATCTGCTCATGCCTACCTCATCTTCTCAAGTGGTTTTATCTCAAAATACACTTTTATAGGATGAACTTTATTATTCTTATTCTTTTAAAGCATACTTATTGAATTTTTTTTATTGAATGGCATAGTATTAAATGCAATAATTGTCAAATGCCATAGCCATAGTTTATGGCTGGCTATCATTTCTATCTTTTGTTAAATCTTTTTTGCCCACTAACTTTTCTATTATATTTATGAAGCATGTACTGTGTGTAATGTATGTGCATCTATGGGACTCCAGGTGATTATAATAGAGAAAGTGACACTGAGTGAAGGGAACAGACACAACATGGACGGTGGGATGCTGAGATTCTCTCCTGAATTCGTGGTGCAAGTATGGAGTCTGCTTCTCAGCCCAAACAGCTTATGAATACCTGCTACATATTTAATGTCCCTTTATGAGGACTTATCTTGCTTTGTATAGTTTCTAGAGAAAAGTAGAACCCTAAAAATTTAGGAAACTAATAATTTAAGGAAAAAGAGAAACCCTTATGTTTGTTCTTGGAGTATATTAAGCAAAGAGATATCATATAAATTCTATAATAATAATAATAATAATAACAAACCTCTAAGTTTCTCAATAACCAAACCTTTAAAAAGAATAAGACATAGAAAACCCACAGAGGAGTAATTGTCTCTTTCCCTCCCTACCTCCCTCTTTTCCTCCCTATTCTTCCATCCTTCCTTCCTTCCTTCCTTCCTTCCTTCCTTCCTTCCTTCCTTCCTTCCTTCCTTCCTTCCTTCCTTCCTTCTTCCTTCCTTCCTTGTCTGGCTGTCTTTGTGGATTTCAATACTAGGGCTTGAGCTCCGCTCTAGACCAGGTTTTTAACTCATGTCTGTCTCTCTACCACTTGAGCCACACCATCAGTTCTGACTGTTTTGCTGGTTAATTGGAGATAAGATTTCTCAGCTTTGGCTTTCCCAAGCTGGCTTTGATTTTCAGATCTCCACCTCCTGAGTAGGCAGCATTATGGGCACAGGTCACTAAACCTGGCTTCTATGCTCTTTCTTAACATATCTGGAGAACATACATGAACATATTTGGTGAAAAATTTGTTTATTCCCAATAATAGAAGTATAATAATCATAATAGAAGGATGACCCAGAGCAGAATTGAGCTCTAGGAATTCTCAAAAAGTGTAGAACCAAGTGTGGAGCATCAATGAAGAAGGTACCATTTAAGAGCATAGCCAAAGGCCTTGGGCAACTTGTAGGTGAGTTCAGTGAATAAAGATAGTTCACATATTTGGATCCCTACTGCCTGAAATGCATCCTGTTAAACCCTATGCTTTGGGTTACCTGTTCGCATAAAGAGCATTTGAAATGGGCATTGTCTCCTTACACAGAAGAAGGTCAAAGGTCACGAAACATTGCCTGGAGTTACCTGTCTCTAAGGTGAAAACTCAAGATATCAGGCATAGAATGTAGTGCATTGAGTGCTTCTGCATCTGCTGCTGCAAACCTCCTTAGCCTGATCCTGTTCTCTTGTCTCACATCATAAGCCACCTCGATATCTCTCTGCTACCCCTGCTTTCCTCTTCCCCATTGCTGTCACACTATCTACAAATCTTTCTTCACTTTGTTAAGATCTCTACCTTCTTCCCTATAAAAAAGATTTACCCACAGTTAAGATTAGTTGCCTCTGAACTTAACTTAGTTTCCTAGGATTTTTTCAAACAAAAGTTTTATCCCCATGGAATGGGTGTATAGTATTAAACTTCTCTATATGAAGTGTTTGGCATGAATGTGGGTTTAACATCAGGCATCAAGCCACTTCTGTGTGACTTCAGAGCTTAAAAAATAAGACATGTTACACACAATCATTACTGCAACAATATACACTTCCTGCCAAGCTCTGTCAAAAAAGTTCAGATTAAAAAATAAAGTTCAGATAAAATGCTGTGGGATTGTTTCTATTTCTGTGAAAAATACTATTGGAATTTTAATACAGATTTCATTAAATCTGTAGAGCAGTTTGAATAGTATGGAGATGATAGAATTAGTGATAATAATGGAATGTGAGCTATTGAGGGAGGTTAGCTAAATGGAAAGAATAATTACAACCACCCACCTTTCCTAGTCAAACCCTGGCAGATACCTGTGAGTCCTGTCTCCTCTCCAGGACCTCCCATGGCCTCTCTTCCTTGGGGGAAATCAGTTGTCAGTTTGTGCTTAGGACTTCTTAGGAGCAGAGAAACCAGGCCAGTTTTTACCAAACAGAGGCCCCTGTGCAGTGGAATCCCATGCATCCTTAGCCTGACCACTGCACAACAAGCTACTACATAAGGCTCCAGGCTTATAAGTTGTATTGTATCATCTTGTACCTCTGTTTAAAATTATAGGATGGAATCCTTGTACATGTGCAGATCCCTTCCAACCATCTATCACATCATGATTCCTCATTTTTTAAAGATCAGCTACTATCCTTCAATAAACTCCTCCCTCACCCTCAGACCCCTGGGAAGCTGAAACTTTTTTTTTTCCAGATCATGGTCTTGATATCCAGGCCTGGGTGCTGTCCCTGAGCTTTTGTGCTCAAGGCTAGTGCTTTAACACTTGAGCTACAGCTCCACTTGTGTGTGTGTGTGTGTGTGTGTGTGTGTGTGTGTGTGTGTGTGTGTGTGTGTGTGTGTGTGTTTGTGGTTTATTGGAGTTAAATATCTCATGGACTTTTCTGCCCGGGCTGGCTTCAAACTGTGATCCTCAGATCTCAGCCTCATGAATAGGTAGGATTATAGGTGTGAGCCACCAGCAACTGGCAGCTGAAATTATTATTATTTTTTTTTTTTTGTCGGCCGTGGGGCTTGAACTCTGGGCCTGGGCGCTGTCCCTCAGCTCTTCAGCTCAAGGTGAGCGCTCTACCACTTGAGCTACAGCGCCACTTCCGGTTTTCTGGTGGTTTATTGGAGATAGGAGTTTCACGGTCTCTCCTGCCCGGGCTGGCTTTGAACCGCGATCCTCAGATCTCAGCCTCCTGAGTAGCTAGGATTACAGGCGTGAGCCACCAGCGCCCGGCTTTTTGGCAGCTGAAATTTTTTAAACCAGATGTTTGCTCTTAAGCCATCTAGCACCAGCCTGCTGTTTCTGTTAAAAGAATGCTTCTATTAAAGTCTGCATTACTGTGTGTGTGTGTGTGTGTGTGTGTGTGTGTGTGTGTGTGTGTGTGTGTGTGAGTGTGTGTGTGAGTGTGTGTTGGTTTGTTCATTCAATTCTTCCTTCTGGGATCTTCACTTACAAAACCACTTTAAATATATCTTTTAAATTTTATTTTTATTAATACTTTGTTGTTGTAAATTTATGTCTTTCCTAAGTATTTTCTTATTGTTTTATGCTATTGCATAAGCAGTTATTTTCTTGATTTCTTTGTTGATGGTTTGCTGTTAGTGTGAGGAGATGCGGCTAATTTTTATATGCTGATTTTGCATCTTGAAACTTCAATTTTAACTCTAAATTTTTGGGTGGAGTCTAAGCGTTTTCTCTATACAAGTTCTTGCTATTTACAGAAATGATTTCAATTTTTCCTTTCCAATGTGTGTGTCTTTTACTCTCTTTACTAGCTTAATTGCTCTTGCTATAACTTCCAGGACTACACCAAACAGAAATGGTGACCAATTCTGTCTTATTTATGATCATAGAAAACAATTGTTCAGATGCCAACTCTGTGCTGAGAAACATCCCTTCTATATTTCCTTCACTGAGAATTTTATTTAGGAAAGAATCCTGAGCTTCTTCAAATCCCTGTTTTGAAGTGATTACATGGTTTATACCATGTGATTTCTTTAGGTAGCATGCCATAAGCATTAATTTATATATAATGAAACATTTTGTCATCCTGGCCAAAATAAAGAAAAAACAATACCACTTGACTTTGCTGTATGACCCTTTGAATGTTCTGTAAAACTTTCTTTGATAGAATTTTGTTCTTGGCTTTTGCAATTGTGTTAATCATGTTATTGACCTATTATTTTCTTTTCAGTCTTGTAACTAGCTAGGACATAGAAATGAGCCACCAGCACTCAGTACAATTTTTAATTTAATGTTGGAATGTTTCTTAAAATTTTAGCCAGTACCTTTTGTGTTCTATTACAAATCATTGTTTTTGAAATATGGAGTAAAAAGCAAAGGATTGTTTTCTCTTATATTTTCCTCTTTCAAAGTTAACCTTTCCTTTAATATGTAAGCATTTAAGCTGGGCTCCGGTGGCCCACACCTGTAATCCTAGCTGCTCTGGAGGCTGAGATATGAGGATCGTGGTTCAAAGCCAGCCAGGTCATGAAAGTCCATGAGACTCTTATCTCCAATAAACCAAAAGAAAACCGAAAGTAGTGCTGTAGCTCATGCGGTATAATGCTTGTCTTGTGCTGAAGAATGCAGGGACAGTGCCTAAGCCCAGAGTTCAAGCCCCACGACTGAAAAAATAAATAAATAAAAATATTTAAGCATTTAATCTGTGCAGAGCTAATTTTTACATTTATTTTTAGTTTGAGACTCATTTCTTTCTTATGTCCTTCTGGTTAACTGTTTCTCTCAGAACTTATTGAATTTCTCTTCTTTTCTCTACAATGTGTCTTTCATTACATTCTGCATCCATAACAGAGAAATAAGTTTTTCTTGGCTCTCTTCTTATTTCAGAAACTTCTGAACTTCTTTTTAAGAATGCATTTTATTCAACATCTTCTCTTCAGTGTAACTATGCCTCCCTTTCTCTTCTCTTCTCTTTTTTTTTTGGGGGGGTGTCTGGTTGTGGGGCCTGAACTCTGGGCCTGGGCACTGTCCCTCAGCTCTTCAGCTCCAGGCTAGCGCTCTACCACTTGAGCCACAGCGCCACTTCCGGCTTTTTTCTTTATGCTTATGTGGTATTGTGGAATCGAACCCAGGGCCTCATGCATGCAAGCCAAGCGCTCTACCACTGAGCCACCTTCCCAGCCCTCTTCTCCTCTCCTTTCCTCTCCTCTCCTCTCCTCTTCCTCTTCCTCTTCCCCTTTCCCTTTCCCTTTTCTTTTCCCTTTCCCTTTCCCTTTCCCTTCCCCCTCCTCTTCCCCTTCCCCTTCCTCTCCCCCTTCCCTCTCTTCCCTTCTCCTCTCTCCTCCCTTTCGGTAGTACAGGAATTTGAACTCAGGGCCTCACCCTCATTTGCCCTACTTCTCCAACTAACAGTTTGGTGGAAAATGTCTCATGGACTTTTCTGCTAATCTGGCTTTAAACCATGTGTCCTTCAAATCTCAGACTCCTGGAAAACAAGGATACATGGTGTGAACCACTGAGGCTCACATCTTCTAAGCCCATATACCTGATTCACTTACCCAGGATTTAGCTTACTAAGAACAGCAGTGGTTTTTAGGGTTTCTTTTTAATTAAAATTATTAAAATAAAATTTCCTGCTTTCCTCTACACTTTTTTTTTTTATTCCTCTTAGCTTTGACACAGTCTCCAAATCTAAGTGTGGAAAATGCAGTAACTCACTCACACCTGTGAAAACTAACCCCCAAACAAAAACATGTATGTTCCTCTGTGGGCCCTGCTGATGAATGTCTGGTGCTTGTAAGCAGTAGGAATGTGACACCTCTTCTCAGAGGCAGCCACAAAGAAGATGCCTTGTGTGCTGTTTCCTAGGAGATTCCTCATTTCTTTAGAAATCTTTCATTAGAGGAAGCTTTCCTGTCTCCCTACATAAATGCTTCCCTGGGTGTAGCAGCTGGAATAAAAAGCGGGTTGTGGAAATTTAATTGGTTTTAAAGAAAATCATCTGGATAGAGTGACCATAGTATAATAGGAGCCTCCCAACTTATACACAGAAGAAGCAGCAGCTCTGTCAGATAAGGTTTTCTTAAGCAATATGATCAAGGATTACTAAGTGGGGCTGCCCTCTGTTTACCTTCTTAAACCACATTTAAAATGTCTTTGAAAGCCATAGAAAATAGCCTAGTAAGAGTTTCACATAAAGAAAGCATTTGTAAGCAAGCAAACCCAATAGGAATTCAAGTGTGGACTGGTAGAGATGGATTTTTATGGTTGGCATGGCTTGTATTTCTCCAGTGCTAACAAGTATTGCTCTACTTATAAACAGAGAAGGTTCTTAGACAACATTCATCATGACCCATCTGGGTGCCAGTGGCTCAAGCCTGTAATCCTAGCTACTCAGGAGGCTGAGATCTGAGGATCAAGGTTCAAAACCAGCCCTGGCAGGAAAATCCGTGACAATCTTATCTCCAATAAACCACCAGAAAACTGGAAGTGGCACTGTGGCTCACGTGGTAGAGCACCCGGACCCAGAGTTCAAGCCCTACAACCAACAAAAACAAGGATTCATCTTGACTCAAGCTCAGAACCCACCAATTAAACTTTAAAGCAGATCTCCAGACTGAAGGCATCTATCTTCTCGGCTTAACTGGACATCAGTCCTTTCCTTCCTTAACATTCAAGATGGAACTACAGCTGTCTCTCACTCAACCTTCTCTGTCCCTACAGTAATCCCTTACTCAGGTCGACTTACTTGAGGAATTGTGTCCTATGGTTCCAGTGTTACCTGGCTGTGTAATTATCACCTTTCCTTCTGTATAGTTATGGAAGGTGTGTGATGTCTGGACTAGGTAAATTGTGCAACCTGTGAACTCAAAGGACACTGTTAGGTAATCTTTGGTCTTCAGCTCTGCAAGTGTCATGTCCTAGTAATTTATGTATGACTCAGTACACTCATGCATTAAAACAAATAAAAATGAAGAAAAAAACCCACCACCAGCCCTTTTCACCTTTAATATGTTTTATTAGTTTGGTAAATGGATGGATTGTTTCATGAAAAATAATCTGATAAATGAAGAAATTGATAAATGGACAGCTTCTTTGACTCAAATGTTAAAATCTTTATAAATAGAATTTCACTCTATTTTAGTACAAAGTTAAATCCTGCTAAGGGCATGAAAGAACTCTGAGATTTTTTTTAAATGTTGTATAAAAGATGAACAAGATGATAGCCTTTCACCTTTACCTAGCTAATCAAACTTGATTTATATTCATTCTGAATTTTTACACAATCATGACATTTTAAACTAATATATGACACTGGCACTAAAATTTATTCTTTTATGTTGTTGTTGGTGGTGATCAGAAGGCATGAACTCAGGGCCTGAGCATTTTGGCCCAAGGCTAGTGCTCTATCACATTGAGCAATAGCTCCACTTAGGGTTTTCAGGTGGTTATTTGGAGATAAGAGTTTCATGGACTTTTCTGCTTGAGCTGGCTTTGAACTGCAGTCCTTAGATCTCAGCCTCCTGCATAGCTAGGATAACAGGTGTGAGCCACCAGTATGCTGCCTAAAATTAATTCTTAAGTGAGGCATAAAAGAAAATAGAAGATGAATAATTTATGCTAAATGACAAAACAGGACACACAGCAACGGATATTTGAGTAAATCCACTTATTTCCAACTATATGTTGTACATTAAAAATAACTAGAAGAAAATAATTTAAAATTTGAATAGCTAGTGGTTATATTTATTATTTTATTTCATATCCTGAGTGTTGAATAATACATAATTTGAAACCAAGTTTTTAGTGTATAATTTATACAGTATTCTAGTATACACTATGATACATGTATATCTATAGTTGTATCAACATAACAAGTAATCTGTTTATATAGTCAATATTTCTAACTTATCTGTTATGACTTTTCATTATCTTTATTCAAAATTATAATCTCTTTTTAAATATTATTAAAAATGAGAAGTGTATAAAAATCATTCAAATTACTCAGGAATATGTAAAAGGGTTAATTTGATGAGTTTGGAATGAAGCAAAAATTATTCGTATTTATAAAAAAATACATGATTAATTTGAGTCATTAAAAATATGTAGACATTTTTAAAGTACGAGAGAAAAAGTTTTAGTAAATCAATCATAGTCATTTCACCAAGACGAACAGATGGTTACAAATCCTTGAGTGATATTGAATGCTTTATTACTTGGCTAATCTAGCAGTGGATTTGAAATTTCTATAGGCGTTAAAGGATATTGTGTTGTTTTGTTGCTCTAGAAAGTAAACATCTTTCTGATGGAGGCATAGAATTCCATCGTGTATATATATATATATATATATATATATATATATATATACACACACACATACATATGTATATATATGTATATGCATATATGTATATATTATATACATACGTATATACATACATATATACATATATACATATATTATATATGTATATACATACATATATACTTGTATATATACATATATATGTATATACCATGTATTCTTGATCCATTCATCTACTGAGGGGCATCTGGGTTGGTTCCATATCTTAGCTATGGTAAATAATGCTGCAATAAACATAGTTGTGCTGGTAGCTTTAATATTGTCTTGTCTGTGATCATTCAGGTAAATGCCCAAAAGTGGGATTGCTGGGTCCTAGGGGAGCTCTATGTGGAGTCTTTCGAGGAACTTTCATACTACTTTCCAAAGTGGTTGAACAAGTTTACACTCCCACCAACAATGCAGTAGAGTTCCCTTCTGTCCACATCCCTTCCAGCATCTGTTGTTATTAGAGTTCTTGATTATAGCCATTCTAACTGGGATGAGGTGGTATCTCAGTGTTGTTTGGATTTACATTTCTTTTATGGCTAGGGAGGTTGAGCATTTTTTCATGTATCTATTGGCCATCCTTCTTTCCTCTTCAGAGAAATTTCTCTTTAAGTCTTTAGGCCACTTATTTATTGGGCAGTTGTTTCTTTGAAGAATTGTTGATAGGGGATTTAATTTTTTGAGTTCCAGGTATATTTTAGAAATGAGACCCTTGTCTGTTGTATGGCTAGTGAAGATCTTCTCCCAATCCGTGAGCTTTCTATTGATCTTGCTAGCTATGTCCTTTGCCATGCAGAAGCTCTGCAATTTCATGCAATCCCATTTGTCCAACCTTTCTTTGATTTGTTGTATTTATGGGTCTCTATTAAGAAAATTTTGGCCTGTGCCAAGGAAACCTAGGGTTTCTCCTATTCCATCCTGTAATGTTTTCAGAGTGTCTGCTTTGACTTCGAGGTCTTTGATCCATTTGGAGTTGATTCTGGTGCAAGATTGCCACGCCTACTCCAGTGGAGTCTGCTTAGCATGGGAAACCAGCTATCAGACCTGAGAATGAGGCTTCAAAGAGACCTGTCTCTGAGTATTGGGACTTCACCGAAGTCTACCTCAGAGAATGGGGCTTTACAGAGACCTATCTCTGAGTATTGGGACTTCACCAAAGTCTACCTCGGAGACTAGGGCTTCAAAGAGGCCTACTCCTGGAAAGGCTGGCAAGCCCCTGGGAAAGATGTGTTTCTGTTCTTGCTTTTCTTTTCTTTACTGTATAAGAGTGCCTATTAATCTTTTACTGTTTCTGCTGCTCATTGTGCTTACTCATGCTCAACGTTCCCTTATTCAAAGCTCTTTCTTAAGAGTGTTGACGACTCCAAAATCTGATGAGTGTCTTAAAAATATGACTAACTCATCAGAGTTAAGTGCTACCCTGAAACCCCTCTTATGGAGGCTAGTAGACAAGTCATAAGCAAATATAAAAGTATTGGGGGTTTCACGACATCACTTCAGCAGAAGGAATTGTTTGTTAGAGATTTACAAGAAGCTGTAGGCACGGCTAGAACAGAAAGAATGTATGGCAATTGCTGGGAGAACTACTTAGGAGTAAGAATTTCCTGCTACTCTCTTTCATTTACTAAGAGACTTGCTAGATCTAGGCTTCCTTGGTGCTTACTATTAAAGAAGGAACAGAAAAGATCTTATGGGACAGTTAAGGCCTCTATAAAAAAAGGTAATGGTTAATTGGTGACAAACATCGAAACCCATTGTATTTCTTAGAGATAAGCCGGAAACAAGTGCCTATCAGGCGACCAGCTGGTGACCACCCAAAAACGAAGCCTTGCAGCAAGATTGTGTAACCTTTTGCCCTTTCTCATGGAGACTTCTGTTATAAAAGTTTGTTATCCTCTGCATTAAATCGCACTCAGCATCCACTCCTCTTGTGTGTGAGTTGTCTGTTTGCCATCTCCCCACCTATTCCAGTTCCTCCTCTAGGTGTCCTCCGTCCTTCCCGACAGAGCCGGTCCATGGCACAAGATGATATAAAAGGATCTAGCTTTAGTTTTCTATAAGTGATTAATGAATTTTGCCAGCACAATTTACTGAAGAGGCTGTCTTTCTTCCATTCTATTTTTTAGCTCCCTTATTGAAGATTAGATGGCTATAGGTCTGTGGGTTCATTTCTGGGTTTTCAATTCTATTCTATTGGTCCTGAATTCTGTTCTTGTGCCAGTACCAAGCTGTTTTGATTACTATGACTTTGTAGTAGTGTTCAAAATTTGGTATTGGTATTCCTCCAGCACTGTTCTTTCCATTAAGGATCGTTTTTGCTATTTGGGATCTTTTATTGTTCCATATGAATTTTTGGATTGCCTCTTCTATTTCCTTGAAGAATGAGGTTGGAATATTCAGAAAGAATGGCATTGCCCCATTTGTTAGGAAATGGAAAGACTTGGAAAAATTATATTAAGTGAAGTAAGCCAGGCCCAAAGAATCATAGGTCCCATGGTTTCCCTCATTTGCAATAACAAAGTATATGTCTGAGACAAGGAGAAACGGTCAGATAAGTTGATGTTAGGCGAAATGAACCCCAAGATAAGGACTCAAATGATTTTTCTCTCTTGCTATTGTTTCTAACATGTTTATAAGATGATTTCTTTGTTGCTTTGTATGTCTCTCCCCCACGATATAACCCCTGTTTTCACTGTATTTGATGGTGGTATAATTTGTGGAGGGGAAGGGAATAAACAAATTGTTTAAATAGGGATACAGGTGGACCCATTGCAACAATGAGATGTACAAGATAATATGTTGAAAAATGAGCTTTACAACTTTGGTGGGAGGGGGGGTGGAGGGAGATAAGAAGTGATGGGAAGGGGAAACAAAGGAGGAGGCAACAATGCTTGATAAGAATTGTACTCAATACTTTGCTCATATAATTGTAACCCCTCTGTACGGTATTTTCACAATAAAAAACCTTATAAGTATAAAAAAGAAAAAAGGAAAGTAAGCTTGTCAACTATTTAAAGCAAGAAACTGAAGTAGGCATTGAAGGGAATGTGGGGAGGGTATGAAGCATGTTTCTAGCTCCCTGGTAAGGGCCTCAGTGAGGAGTTTTTCAATTTCTGGCATTCAAATATACTCAATTTTGCTCTCTAGACTAAAATGTTAATCTGGTGACTTTGATCATGTTACAGCCTACTGGGTTTTAAAATATAAGGTAGAAGAATTGACAAGAAATTATGTTTCTGACTTGGTATACTATTATAAGAAACACATCTAAGTATCCTGAGTCATAATTTCCTAAGATAATTCTTTTTTATTACAGGAAAACATATTTAAAAACAATTGTTTTGAGCATTCATGTCTTTTCATTCACCAGAAATTTCCTGTGAATCTTGTCTTGCAGAACAATTGTTAAAGACAATTAACTGACAGGAGAGCACAATTTATTTTACTCATTACTTTCATAAGCAGTTCTGTTTTGTGAGTAATGCAAGCGTCCCTATGGTTTTCCCTGAACTCAAGAATTTGACAACTCATACAGCAGGAAGTATTTAAGATAGGTTGTATTTAGGATAGGGCTTCAGTCTACTTATTGATTCTTATTAATGGATTTAATGTGAATTTTGATGAAAATAAAGTCATGATGACAGAACTCATGAATAAACAGTGGTGCTGATCTAGTAAAATGATGGTACAGGCAATCCTCCTGGAATTCATATTCCTGGATTATAAAATAAAGAAGTGGAAATTATTGATTCATAAATCCTCTCACAGGCTTATACATCTACATTTCAGGTTATCTACAAACACACTGTTGTGGGAAAAAATAACATGCTTCCTATGCTATTTGCATTTATATCAATATGATACGTTTCTCACTGTGAAACAATTGATATATTAATATATTAACATCCAGACTTGAATCTGATTTCCTTAATTTATGCTTCCTCATCTTTTCACCTTTTTATTTTTTAAGATATAATTTTATTGTTATCATTAAGGAATTTCAGGTAATGCTTACAATTCTTTTTGACAATGTCACCTCTTCACTTTTACTCATTTATTTTGATGATGAGTTGTTTCTTGTTTTGTTTTGTTTTTTGGGTGATCAGGGGTTATGTATTTTTTTCCATATAGTTTGGGAAAAGTAAGCTTATCACTTACATCAAGAATAACTGGAGCACATGGCTTATCCTTGCTCAGGTGATTTCAATCATCTGATTTGACATATGGTTTCCCATGTCACTCCAAAGGGAAGTTACTCTTTCTCCTTATCTTCTGCCCTTTAAATGCAGCCATTATGCACAGCTCCATGCTTCTTTAGTGGTGAGTTTTACTCTGACTTTCTGAGTATGCAATACCTACATGAGCTATAGAGCTAGCTACCTAGTTATCATTTTTATGGTGATCCACTAGTCTTTTTTAAGAGTCTAGAATGGTTTCTGGCTTGTGAAATCTCTCTGGATATCCTGCTAATATAACATGAAAGCAAGTGTCTGCACTATGTCTATAATGCAGATACTGGTAATACTTTCATATTATCGTGATTGCTAATTCTCTTTATAAACTATTTTTGTCTGTCTGCTTGACTACTTCATCAAGCTAGAGTTTAAAGAAAAGGTTAGTGCTAAGATATCACTACAAAGCAGTTATATGATGAAGGGAATAACAGAAAGGATCATAAGCAGATATATGCAAATGTGTTATCTAAAATATGGTATATACAGAAGAAAATTCCAATAAGATAACTTTTTAAAATAACTAACATACAATATAACAAAACGAATACCAGGAAGCTAGCACTTGAAGCCTGTATGGAGAAGTTAGAACAAGGGAAGTTAAGTTAGATGACTGGAGAGAGAAAGAATGAGGGAAGGTAGTCATAATATCCAGTGCACATACGTGAAAATGGCAATGTGTAAATGCAGGGATGAATAGAGCTGGGAGAGATGAGGAGACTGATGGAAAGGGGACACTGATCAAGACAAACTGTACTCAGAAACTTATATGTTGAATTGAAACCCCTTTGTGCAACTACTTAAACATAATTTTAAAAATTAAGGAAAAGAATTACTTCCCTTTAAAGCAAAGACATTATGCCTCCATCCACCAATGAGCTCTCCATATTTTTGTTTTTGTACCAGCAGCTTCAGCATCATCTGGGAGCCAATTGGAAATTCAAGTTCTCATCTGGGCGCCAGTGGCTCATACCTGTAATTCTACTACTCAGGAGCATGAGAGCTGAAGATTGCAACTCAAAGACAACCAGGGCAGGAAATCCATGAGGATCTTTATTTCCAATTAACCAGCACAAAGCCAGAAATGGAGGTGAGACTCCAGGAGTAGGGTGCCAGCATTGTGTGAAAGGAAGAATGGGAGGCTTTACATTCAAGCTTTGGTGACAAAAATAACAAGAAATGAAAAAAAGGAAAAAGAAGAAAGGAAGAAAAGAAGAAAGAAAGAGAGAGAGTGAGAGAGAAAGAAAGAAGGAAAGAAGGAAAGAAAGAAAGAAAGAAAGAAAGAAAGAAAGAAAGAAAGAAAGAAAGAAAGAAAGAAAGAAAGAAAGAAAGAAGGAAAGAAAGAAAGAAGGAAAGAAAGAAGGAAGAGAGGGGGAGGGAGGAAGAAAAGAAGGAAGGGAGGGAAGGAAGGAAGGAAGGAAGGAAGGAAGGAAGGAAGGAAGAAGGAAGGAAGGAAGAAAGGAAGGAAGGAAAGAAGGAAGGAAGGAAGGAAGGCAAGTTCTCAGGCCTTCCTCTAGACTTACTGAAACAGAAACTCTGGGAGGCTCAGTAACATGTATCTTAACAAACCCTCCAGGTGATTCTGTTTCTCCTTAAATTTGAGAATTTCCATAATTTATGGAGATTCAGAAGGAAACAGTTTCCAAGAACTCAAATATTGTGTGTGTGTGTGTGTGTGTGTGTGTGTGTGTGTGTGTGTGTGTGTGTGTGTGTGTGTGTGTGTGTGTGTGTGTGTGTGTGTGTTTCAGTCCTGGAGTTTGTATTCAGGGCCTAGGCACATTTTTGTGCTATGGTTAGTGCTCTACCACTGTGTCACAGACATTTCCAGCCACAGAGACATTTTCTGTCAACAACTCAAAACAGCAAAGTTTATTACTGGTATGTCAAGTGTTTATTTTCCTGAGTCCTGCTTTTTCTTTTCTCTTTTCAAATCATCACTATTCTATTATTTCGACATGTGCCTCTTTTTTCCATTAGATGCAGCCACTGTTAAAACTTTATTACAATTAATTTAAGCTCCCTGCATGAATTCTTACCTCAAAAGGTTATTTTTAATTGCAGATAAGATTAGTAATTAGCAGTCATTTTTTAAAAGGTTCATTTCAGTCTTGATTAAATAGTATTTTACAACTGATATAGGGAAATGAAAGAAAAAGAAAGGAATTATATATTGCTACATTCTTTAAAAATTCCTAAAAATGTAGACTCCATTGTGTGCTGTTAAAATGGAATCAAATGCATGCTTACTTTCTTCATGATTACAATTAAAAGCAGAAAATAATTATAGATTCTTGCTTTGTAACATGAGAAGAAAGGAAAGGAAATTTTAAGAAACTCGCAAAAAAAGTCTAACTAGGGAAAAAAAGAATATCAGGAAAAATGTCAGGTGCAATGTGAGAGACTTGATCAGATAAAACAATGATGGAAAAATAAACAGACTATCACTTGTAAAAGTAAACAAGTTGGACTCTGGAGACTAAATCTAATCCTATCCTTTATTTATTTATTTATTTATTTATTTAATTTATTTAATTTCTCAGTTGAGGAGCTTGAACTCTGGGCTTGGGTACTGTCCCACAGCCCTTCAGCTCAAGGCTAGCACTCTACCATTTGAGCTACAGTGTCACTTCCAGTTTTCTAGTGGTTTACTGGAGATAAGAGTCTTACCTGGACTTTGAACTGCAATCCTCAGATCTCAGCCTCCTGAGTAGCTGCGATTACAGGCATGAGACACTGGTGTCCAGCTTAATTCTGTCTTTAATATTGATTAGCTCTATCTTTATTTTTATTTGTCTCACTGAGGAAACGAGACTCTAGTACCACCTTACTCCGCAAACAGGAAAGTACAATGTCAAATAGTGACCAAATACGGCTTTCTTTGAATTTCAGAGCACTTCATAAGCATGTATAAAAATAGACTATAGAAACTCATTAAAATTCTTTTTAAAATGGGGGAGAGAGTACAAGTTAAAATGAGTAAATTTGATCACAGTACAGTAAGTATTTGAGTATGTGGAAATATCATAATAAAACCCCTTTGAACTATTAATATATGAATAAATATTCATAAAATGATTAAAGAAAAAATCCTAAGGGAAAAATAGAGATAATAAATTGTTATGTAAGTTCATTTTTTTCCATTTTAAAATTTAGTCCCAACTTAAACTTTGGCTTAAAGTCAGTAATAGTAATTAGCAGTAAACCCTAAGCTAGACCCAGTTGCTTTAATAATACTCGGCAAGGAAGATTTTCATATGTGTCTAACTATAATTCTTATTTTTATTTAAGTTTAACATTAAAGTAACAAAATGAAAAGAACCACATATTATTGAAGACATATTTTGATTTTCTAGAATTCACAGCAATAAAAATTTAATTTGATTGTTTTACACAACTGTGCTACCTAGCTTAAGCAGGCATGATATAAACAGAATTTTATCTCTAAATAATCAGTATCCTAAAGCTTTGAAAATAAAAGTAAGTTCAACTCAACTCAGTATTAAAAAAACAACAACTTTTATTTGAATTTTTTGAAAATTTTTATTTATTTTTTATTGTGAAAATACTGTACAGAGGGGTTACAATTACATGGGCAAGATAATGAGTACATTTCTTATCAAGCATTGTGTAGCCTCCTCCTTTATTTCCCCTTCCCATCTCTTCCCATCCTCCCCCCGCCCTCCCCATCCAATCCTCCCCGCCACCCCCACCAAAGTTGTAAAGTTCATTTTCGACATAACGACTTGTACTTCTCATTATTTGAATATTTTAAGAAAAATTAGTTGCACATTTTATTCTTGAGATCATCAGTCTTATATATGAGCAGATAATTGTAACAGAAGTAAAACTTCTCTAAGTGCTTAGTCAAAATCAAACAATTATAAAATTCTCAAATAAATTACATAGATAGGCTTCTATAATTCATATTTAAAGTTTAACATATTTCTGAATCCAAAGGGATTTTGTAAGTGCAATTCCAGGTCTAGATTCAGTAACAATCTGGTAAATATATTATTAATGGAAAAATTATAGTTGACTATTTAAATCCTAGATTATTCTTGTTCTTGGCATTCTAAGAATATTTCTATAGAACTGAGCAAGATTAATGATATAGATACTCGACTTATTCCACCTGTTCAATGTCCAGACTTCTCAAAGGCTTCCTGTAAAGCAAAACATCTACATGAAGACTGGAATATTATACACATGGAAAGGCTCCTTATTTTTCAATGTCTTTGTATTGTCATGATAGAAATATAGTCACACATTCTCCTGGCACAATTGTTTAGGGAATAGTTCCTGAAATTCTCTAACTTGAAGCCATTCATAACGGGCCTCAGCCAGAAGCTTTCCCATGTCAATAATTAGTGGAGCTTTCCTGAGCTCTCTTTCACTTCCTGGGAAGTGAATTTAGTATAGCTACTTCTGGGCTTGCTACCAAATAGATGACATGCAGGAACACAAATCCGTATATGCTTTGAACCAAGTACGTATACAAACATATGATTCAAACATCTTGAAAAACCATACACTATTGTACATCCTACCTTCATTCAATATAATATCTAGAATGTTCAATTAGGTCTATCTTGGCTCCCTAGTGTAGAATATAGATGGCAGTAAGGAACTAACAGGATGTAGGTATTTTGTTTTGTTTTGTTTTTTAAAAGAAAAATCAATCTGGGTAGTTCAGATTTTTCAATATAGTTTTTGTATATTTTATCAGCTGATACCTATTGGCTGAATATTAGCCTAGTACTATCTAAACTAAGTATGAAAATACTTCTTTCCTGAGACTTGAATGCACAGCTTGTGTTGGTCATGAGATTAAGAAGGTGTCGTATTCTGTCTCAAACCTTCTTCAGGGTCTCACTCTTCATGGAAGTTGTTCACTTTAATGAAAGACAAAATAAAACAAAACAGTGTTTCATCTGTGATATGAAAAGAATTACAAAGAAAATCCAAATATTTTAGTGTTATTCTGCCTGTCACTGCTACAAAGGAAGTCTTTCTTGTATATTCCCTATACCACATTTCTTCTTCACAATAAGTAATAGTGAATCAAAAACTCTATCATTGAATTTATCTAGCATGGTAGGAGTTCATAGGATTATATTAAGCTCAATTAACTAATCCAAAATAATCACCTCATCATAAGGTCCTCCTAGAATCCCATCTGGGAAGTCTATTTGATATATAAAGTAACATAGCCACAGGTTTTAGTCTGCTTATTACAAAGCCAAATAATCAGTCTGCTGATTAGAAAGACGAATTTATTCATCTAAGTTCAGGTTTTTCCCCCCTGAAGAAAAGAAATTGTTGGTTAATAAATTAAATGTAACCAAAACTGAAACATTATTTAGTAAAAGAAGGAAAAGTACACCGTGTTACTCTAGTCAGTAATAGGCTTTATCTTCCTCATTTAATGATATGCTAGTCAACTCTATCAAGTTAATAATCCAGGCTAGAATTTATACTTGGATGTTAAAAATACCTCAACATATATCCTGCCTGTCATGTGACTAGTTCTATAGTAGAAACCTGGGCTGGTGATAGCATTTGGATGGCAGTTATTCCTCATTCCTTTCCACATTCTGGGAATGTTGCCAAGACCAGGCAAGGGCTTTTCTCCATTCCTCTAATTACCCAGAATATACTGTAACATTGTCTGTCAAGATATTCAAAGATACCACGAAAGAGACAGAGAATATTAACCTGTGAAGCACTCAGAAGAATTTGTTAGGGCTATGATTTTGAGAATTATATTCTGGTTTTATTTTGTCATTGCAGTATATATAGATATAGATATGTGCATATATATGGATTTCTATTTTTGTGATTGAAGACAGTTAATTATTAGTGAACTGTTCTTTGAGTCAGTGTGTTCATGTACAAATTTATTATCAATGATTAGCATTAAAGAAATATTTGCTATTAATTTGATTGAAGTACCTAGCATTCAAATATGGATTTAGTACAGTGAAACGTTTTTGTACTATTATTGTTTAATATTTGCTCTCTTCTCTTTCATATTTAGAGCATTTTATTTTATTTTATTTTATTTTTTAGAGCATTTTAGTAGCATTGGCATACTTCACTAATCAGCATAATTTTTATGAACCCAGTCCTTTCTCACTGTTAGAACTAATTGCATCAGTGAGTAGGTGGCAAATTATGAAGTAAAGCTATTCAGAAATTTTCATAAAGAATATTTTTCTTTGAAAAAATTACCTTTATTAATTAGAGGCTATGTTTGTTTATTTATCTACTTACTTTATTTTAATTTTCATGCTGGTTGTGGGGCTTGAACCCCAGGGCCTGAGTGCTGTTCCTCAACTTTGTGTGTGTGTGTGTGTGTGTGTGTGTGTGTGTGTGTGTGCAAGGCTAACATGCCATCACTTGAGCCACAGCTCCACTTCTGGCTGTTTTTGTGGTTAATTAGAGATAAAAGTCTCTTGGGCTTTCCCACTTAGGCTGGGTGGGATCACAATCCTCAGATCTCAGCCTCCAGAGCAGAAGTGTATAGACATGAGTTCCAGATATGATAATCACATTTATGAACGAGAGAGCAACACCAGGTACACCTTCCTCAGGAGTCATTGCAAGGGTTTAAATTCTGAAGAACTCCTTTTTCCTCCATCCATGCAATTCAGAATGAATATTTCAGTAATCCTCTTCTTCCTTTCCACCCAGGTTTTTGGCTAATGAAAAGAAACCTTTTGGAGATCGTGACTAAAGTGCTCCCAAATTGCGTGAGTGAATTCAAAGTAGTTTCAGAAAAAGTAGTTTTGTGTGTCATTTTGATTCTGAGAAGCCCAACCCTTTCTAAAGGAACAGTAAGCCCAAGTAATTCACAGATTTATGACAGACAAGGCACAGTTTTGATCAAAAAGTGAAGTCAAAATAAAGTAAACATTTGTTTATTTAAAAATAAATCATGCAGGGACTGGTGGCTCATGCCTAGGATCAGAGATCCTGGTTACTCTAGGGCTAAATTCCAGAGGACCAAGTGCTGAGGTCAGAGAAGAGCTCAAAACCCCACTCTCCAAAATAATCAGCAAAAAGCCCGACATCACAGACGGACTTCTGACACAAGGCAGGTAAAATATATATTACTTGAGGGATGTGACAAAGTATTTTTCTCTTATCACTTACTCCTCCTAACTGCAACTTTGTACCTTTTGAACATCTTCCCATTTCCCCAACCCCAGCCTCTAGAGTCCATTCTTCTACTCAGTGAATCTCGTTCCCTGGGCAAAGGCTTGGGATGGGCTTTGAGACCCAGTAGAATTGTCCTTGAAAACACCTGAGCTTTGATAAAATACAATATGGCCAGGCTTTGGGGGGATCCCTTGAAGTTGGGCATGGTACAGACTCAAGGCATATTGAACCTCTACTGGTAGGTGGCAGGAGTCCTCTGTGTATAGTTGGAGGCTGTGCCTCTGGTACCTGATTGGCCACCTCAGTGGCAGAAGCGTGGATCTACCACTAAGACTTCCCCACTGTGCTCTGGGAGTGAAACTTCTGTCTTTGTTTCTGTTTCTCCCAAGACATCTAACTGACCTTCTACTACACGCTCCTTACGCTGGGGGCCAGAAGCTTCCAGAGCCACCTCTCTGAATTCCAGGGACGTCATTCACTCTCTTGTTAAGGTCATTCCCCAGAAAATTGTGATTTTTAAGCCCTCATATACTTAATTTAAATTGATTGTGTTACTTTGCAAAGCAATGCATGTCTATAGGTACAATTAATTTTTTTCACCCTGGGTATACCTAGTCGAAGGAGAGTTAGGCATCCCTGACTAGGTAGTTAAGGACTTAACTATCTCTAACGTGGAAAGACCCCTAGACTCCATCAGGTCGGAAGCCTTTTCCATACCCGTGAGAAGTTTCCCTATGATTGGATGGTCGATCAAATGGGGGAACCAATCCCAAGGGTCCTTCCTGTCAACACATGACCACCCTCTGGCCAATAGGAGCACAGCCCTAAGGGAGAAACAGGGCATACTGTACCTATCAGGGCCCTGTCTGGGGCCTCCCAATTCCAGAGCGCCCCTCACTGTTGTATTTTTGCTTTCGAATAAACCTGTCTGTTTTAAACACTTTCTGCCATTTATTTCTAATCAATGGAGAAAACCAACCCCAGCCCTAGATAGCAGTGATCTGATTTCATTCTTGGAAATTGATTGTTAAGAAACACGCAGGGGAGTAGACGCAGGAGGATGAAATGGTTCCTCAAGCTTTATGAAAGTGAACATTTCCTTTCCATTGCCATTTCCTTGCTGCCAAAGCATTGAGTCCCTTGATGTTTCACAGCCCTTGATATATATTTTCTATTTCCAAATTGTTTCTGTTACATATACACATATGTAATGACAGATGAAGTAGCAATAGAAATAGAAGAGCTAATGTCTTGCTCACCACACTCTTATTTTAATGATCTCAGTTTCTAAGTTACTTGATTTTCCTGCTGTCATTATTCTTCTTCTGCCATAGAAAACATCTACTTACGCTGATTAAAATTTAGGCAACAGATAACTTTATGCCATTATTTTATTTTTTTAAATAAAACTTTTCATTTGAATCTAATAGGATTATGTTCACATGAGGTGAAAATGAATAATAGGACTTGCTATAAACATGTTGAATAGAGAAAAGAGCTAATGACATAGCTTTCAAAAATAATTCATTAAACACACTTCGGGATTTTTACTAAATATCAAAGCCATTTATAAACATATTGTCATATGGTTGGGTCCCAATAGACATGCCTGGAATCCTGTCTATTCAGGAGGCTGAGATCTAAGGATCGTGGTTCAAAGTCACTCTAGGCAGGATAGCCTGTGCAGTTCTTATCTCTAATTAACCAGCAAAAAGCCAGAAGTGAAGCTGTGGGTTAAATGATAGAACATAATCTTTGAGCAAAGCATAAGGGACAGCTCCCAGTCTGAGTTCAAGCATTATCATGTGCAGAAATAGGAAACAAGAAACGTTTAACTCAGCTGGCAACGTGGCTCAGTGGTAGAGTGCTTGCCTAGCATGCGTGAGCTCCTGGGTTTGATTCCTCAGCACCACATAAGGAGAAAAAGCCGGAAGTGGCGCTGTTGCTCAAGTGGTAGAGTGCTAGCGTTGAGCTGAAGAGCTGAGGGACAGCGCCCAGGCCAAGTTCAGACCCCTCGACCAACCAAAAAAAAAAAACAAAAAAAAAACATTCAACTCGAACAGATTTTGTTGCATTTGCACTTGTTTTTCTTTGTCAGCTTAGTCTTGTGGCTTTACAATTCTTGCTTTCCACTGTTACTTAACAGCTGTGCAAGAAGAAGATCTGAGCAGCAAATTTCCATTGCCTTCATCCGAGAATTGATCAGCCAAATGCAAGAGCCATTTGTTGGAGACATGGCTCAGTTGGTAGGATGCTAGTCAAAGAACTCCAGTCAGGTACCCACGTTGAGGCTTAGTCTCTGACCAAAATAAAAAACCCAGAAAAACAGAAAAAGAGCCATTATTTTACCAAGGTTTAATTCTTTAGAAAAGCTTAATGGTACAGTAGTTGTATTTCCTTAAATACATGCTACCCAAAGGCAGAAATAACGAGGCCACTTGAACTCAGCTGTTTATGTAATTCAGAAGGCTTTCTGTAAGACATTTGATGTCCTGTTTATATACCCAAATCAGAGTTCCTTGCAGACCTCCTAAGAGAAGCTGACTAGACTGATTTTGACCTTACATAGTCTGGGTGGAAGCGGCTGCCTGAGTTTCTCCTGTGTAATGAGGAGGCCAGGCATGCCACTGTGTTACTGTAATGCAGGAGGAGAAGCTAATTAACATCTCTCGCTCTTTTCCCTTCCCTGTGTTTCATTGATAGCTAAAGTTAAAAAAGGAAACAATAAAAATTTATAATTAAATTCACAAGAAAACTTCATAAGTGCAGCATTACACATACAGTTGAGGATATTTGGGTTTCTTATGACTTCAGAATGGACCACAGCACTCTGGACTTTTCATCATTCTTCATACAAACAAAACCCACAGACATTACATTCATCAGGGCCAAAACAGGGGTGCAAAGACAGATGCCAAAGCAGCGATGCTAAAACACAGCTAAAATAGACACGAGGTCATGTAAGAAAGTTTGATTTGAGAATTAGATCCATCCTACATTTTCTAGAGCAAAGGTGAAGTAGAATCTTGCTACTAAAAAGGCATACAAAAACAAGGTTGGGAGTGCTTCGCAAATATACCTGGGCTTGTGTGGTGAATGTGCCCTGAAATACCACTATGTGTGCCACCATTATAATCAGGACACAGGCATTGTAGGATCTTCTGCAATTACTTGTATGTCGTGCATTATTCTGCCCTACTAGTGCTTTTGTTCCAACTATAATAAATGACTAGATTTCCTCACCACAAAACTGCTTATTTTCTTTCTTTTCCTTCTCTGTAGTATTTTACTATGAATAACATCTGCCTTTTATTAAATAGTTTCCATATGTCGGGTCATAAGTTAAACACTGTGCATAAGATTACCTAGATAGAATCATACCATTTTAGCATTGGTTCTGTTATCAACTCTCTATTTTAATGAAGATAATAAGGCTCACAGAGTTTCAGATTATGTGGTGAATGAGAATAGGATTCTTAACTGATTCTTTCAAAGATTCTAAACCAAATATTCCCAATTTCTTAGTACCTCCTCAAAACCACTGGTTTTCTGCTTCCCGTCAAATTCTATTGGTTACAGAGCTTTCTGGTCAATTCTAAAATAGAAATATATGTGGAGATGTAACAAGAATACCTTCTTCTGTATAATGGATATGTCAATTTAAAATACATTACCTTCTACAAAATAGAAATATCCCCATTTGCATGCTTCCTTTGAAGTTATGTATGATCTAAACACCTTAAGTCGTACCATGTACAATATGTAAAAATTGAACTCGGTGGGGATGGGAGGGAGGAATGGGAGAGAATGATAGAAGTGGTGACATTGATCAAGATGCATTGTACTCATAACTTGACCTATGAGACTGTCACGTCTTTGTATAACTTTTTAATAATAAAAGAACTTTTTACATACTGCTTGTTTTTGAGATGAATTATTTATTCCTACTAACTCCTCTAAAAATGTAATAAAAATGTCAAATTGAACGTTTTCTTTTTAGTCAGCTTAGTCTTTCATAAAGACAAAAAAGACTTGAATTTCAGGGAAAAATAAAACATGTTCTCAAATGTGAGTGGCAAATTTCATGAAAATAACTGCCTCGGAATTTATCCATAGTTTAAAATATCTAAATATAGATTTTGAAGTAGACATTTTAGCCCATCTATGTAACTATTGCTTCATGAGAAATCCAGTGTATGCATTATTGTGCTCCAGGAAGGAAAATTCCTGTTCAAAAAACTTAATTTCTGAGGCTCTTTTCTTTCCACTTACCCCCTAAATTAAGTCTTCTTTTGTTTCTTTTAGTATTAAAATGCATAATAATGCATGGGGAAAATAGGGAGGTGGTGAAGGGAATCATGTTTTAGAGGGGAGGCAAATAATTTCATAAGGAGAAAGTATTGATGTGTGTGTGTGTGTGTGTACACGCACATGTGATCGATGCTACAGATTAGAGGCTACATTTCTCACTCTCCCGTAGTTACATGTGTCTCAAATCCATGGAAAGAGTGCTGTAATAGCTTCCACAGTCTTTCCCATTGGGACAACTGGAATGTTCTCTTTGCCTTCTATTTTTTCACCCTTATTTTTTCTTTTTTTATTGTGAAAATACCATACAGAGGGGTTACAATTACATGGGCAAGATAATGAGTGCATTTCTTATCAAACATTGTTGCCTCCTCCTTTGTTTCCCATTCCCATCCCTTCCCATCCCTTCCCATCTCCCCCCACCCTTCACCCTTATTTTGAGGCTGGAGATCATAGTCCACCCATTTAGGCAAAAGGAATAAAAGCAATAAAGGAATCAGCCTATACCCTGATAGATCTGACCAGGGCAGCTGAAATCTGGCCCTGGCATATGTGAAACAAAAATTACCTTCCTTCAACACTGTCACTTGCCTGTCACTTGGAAATGCAACTAACTCATCCCCCTCTCCCCCAAATGCTAATAAACTACTTAGCGTAAAGTAAGGAATCATTTATCTGGATATAGTCAAGGAGACACCAAAGATAGTTATCAAGACTTTTGTGTGTGTGTGTGTGTGTGTGTGTGTGTGTGTGTGTGTGTGTGTTTAAAAAAACCAAATGGACAAACTACAACCTGTTGGATCATCAGCTTATTTTTGTCAATACAGTTTTAGTGTGGTTTGGAATAGAGTAACCTAATTAAATAGGGTCTACTAAGAGTCAGATTTTACTTAATTAAAATATTGATATTTTGTTAATAATTTAAATAATTTGGATGTCAAAAATATTGCATTAAAGTATTATTTGTCTTGATTAATGTTAAACTCCTTAACACTTACCTACTTACATTTTGTACTTGAAATTAATATCTTCCTCAAATTTTCCTTGTTTCAAGCCAACTATACATTTGTGAGACCATTACTGTAATTAAAATATTAAACATATCCATCACCCTCAAACTTTCCTCTTGCCCTTCTATAGTCCTTTTCTGTCACTCCCTGCCCAGACACCTCCAAGTCAGAGGTAATTGCCTATCTGTCTTCTTTCATCATCATAGCTTGCATCCCTAGAACTTTGTATAACTGGCTGTTTTGTATAAAAGACTGTTTTAAACTCTGCCTTCACTAACATAATTATTACCACTCTATTTTATATCCAAGTAGTAGAAATAATATTCCTTTACTTATCAATCAGTGCACCCTTGGGCTGTTCCAGTTTGGGAGTATTGTGAATCCAACCCAACGTTGCTTGGACATTGATATGAGAAGCCTGTGTGTTGGGAGATGCTACCCTCTCTCCTGTGGAAATAGGAATGGAAAGACTCCATCCCCTGAGAGGTGTTGTTGGGTTTAGCTTTTTAAGACATTTCTAAACTGCTGTCAAAATAATTGAATCACTTTATATTTTTGCAGGGCAGGAACATGGCAAGCTGAGCCCCAGACTTGTTCCATTTTGTTTATTTGTATAGCTATTGATTAGATTAATTCACTTTATGAAACATTTTTTATTATCTTTAAGTAGTTCCATAAAGGAACTTCACTTCGATTTGTGGATACAATGCATCTTTCCTCCTCCATCATTCTCTTCTATCTCTCCCAAGCCCCACCCACTCCTTCAGTTTACCTAGTTCAATTTTCTCATACACACCTTGAATACTATGACTGTATTCTCCTACCTGTCATCTCTCTTCATCTGCGCCTCTCTCCTTCATCTCCCTCCCCCAGTTTCACTATTTCAGCTTCCCATTCTTCATTTTGTTTAACTATTGTTAGTTGTTCAAAGTGCTTTCACTCTTTACTAAATGTTTATTAGTAAGACTTCAGAAGAAGGTATATTGGATATTGTGCAAAGTAACTCATAGCCAAATCATTTTACAAAGTATTCCTTCCAAAATATGTTTATGTAACAAGCACAAATCCAAGCTAAGTAAAGCAAATACAACTGTATTCATGAAATACCTGATTTAAGCTACATATGTAAATAGATATGAACTAAATTCAAACAACACAGATTTGCAAAGGCTCCCTGATTCTTAATAAGAAAAACATCATGTTTCTACCATTCTTGGCTATTGTTCATTTTTATAAGGTTGTGTGTTGAATAATAAGGGACAGTAAATTTGAATTACAGTTTTATTATAAATTACTTAATTGTTTTAAATATAATCATCTTGAGAAAAACATTAAGTTCAAAGAACCTTAGCACCATGAGCTTTTATATTTGTGGAATAATTAAGAATGTATTAAAAAAGTAAAGATGAGAAAATTGTATCTAAGGATTTGTTTGTTACTTGAAAACATAACTGAAAACATAACATGAAAAATTACATTATTCCTTTCATGTCTGTAACCTGGGCTCAATATTCATTCATTTACCTATTCATCACTCATTAATTCATGCATACATGCATTCATTCACTTACTAATTTTCTTCCTTTCTTCCTTCCTTTCTTCCTTTCTCATCCCTCTTTTTCTTTCTTGCTTGCTTGCCTCCTTCCTTCCTTCCTTCTTCCTTCCTGCTGGTATTGGGACTTTGAGCTTAGAGTTTCATACTAGCTTAACGTCTTTGTCTGGCTGATGCCCTACCATTTGACCCTAGCAAACAGCCAGACATTTTGCTGATTAATGGGAGATGTAATCTCACTAACTTTTCCCACTGAGGCTGGCTTCAAACTATGATCCCACTATGGATTTCAGCCTCCTGAGTAATTAGGATTATAGGTGTGAGCCTTTCTCTTTCTTTCTTTCTTTCTTTCTTTCTTTCTTTCTTTCTTTCTTTCTTTCTTTCTTTCTTCCTTCCTTCCTTCCTTCCTTCCTTCCTTCCTTCCTTCCTTTCTTTCTTTCTTTCTTTCTTTCTTTCTTTCTTTCTTTCTTTCTTTCTTTCCTTCTTTCCTTCTTTCCTTCTTTCTTCCTTTCTTTCTTTCTTCAGCTGCCTACCTCAGCAAAGGTCCTTGTGTAAGTCTCTTGAGCACCCATGAGAGGGAGATAATCCTAAAAACATTTTAGAGTTCGTTCCCTCCCCTAACACACCAAATACATACATTGTTGCCTCAAGCCCTCAGTACCTCTGAATTTGATTGTGCTTGGAGACAGGGTTTTTTTTTAAATTATGAAAATACTGTACAGAGGGGTTACAATTACATGGGCAAGATAATGAGTACATTTCTTATCAAGCATTGTAGCCTCCTCCTTTGTTTCCCCTTCCCATCCTCCCCTCCCCCGCCTCCCACCCAACCCTCCTCCCCCACCCAACCCACCCCCCCCACCAAAGTTGTAAAGTTCGTTTTCGACATAACGACATGTACATCTCATTGTTGCAATGAGTCCACCTGTATCCCTATTTAAACGATTTGTTTTTTTCCCTTCCCCTCCACAAATTATAACAACATCAAATACAGTGAAAGCAGGGGTTATACCGTGGGGGAGGGACATACAAAACAACAAAGAAATAATCTTATAAATGTGTTAGTAAAAAACGCATGAAAGAAAAAACAATTTGAATACATATCTCAGGGTTCATTTCCCTAACATCAACTTAGCTGACCTTTTCTGCTTCACTCAGACATATACTAGTTATTGCAAATAAGGGAAACCATAGGACCTATGTTTCTTTGGGCATGGCTTACTTCATTTAAAGTAATTTTTTCCAAGTCTTTCCATTTCCTAACAAATGGGGCAATGTCATTCTTTCTGATGGAGGCATAGAATTCCATTGTGTATATATACCACATTTTCTTGATCCATTTGTCCACTGAGGGGCTTCTGGGTTGCTTCCATATCTTAGCTATGGTAAATAATGCTGCAATAAACATAGTTGTGCTGGTAGCTTTAGTGTGGTCTTGTTTGTGAACATTTGGGTAAATGCCCAAAAGTGGGATTGCTGGGTCATAGGGGAGCTCTATGTGGAGTCTTTTGAGGAACCTCCAAACTGCTTTCCAAAGTGATTGAACAAGTTCACACTCCCACCAACAATGCAGTAAATTTCCCTTCTGTCCACATCCCCTCCAGCATCTATTGTTATCAGAGTTCTGATTATAGCCATTCTAACTGGGGTGAGGTAGAATCTCAATGTTGTTTGGATTTGCATTTCTTTTATGGCTAGGGAGGTTGAGCATTTCTTCATGTGTCTATTGACCATCCTTCTTTCCTCTTCAGAGAAGTTTCTCTGTAAGTCTTTAGCCCACTTATTTATGGGGCAGTTGTTTCTTTGAAGATTTGTTGTTGGGGGATTTAATTTTTTGAGTTCCAAGTATATTTTAGATATACCTGTCTGTTGTGTGGCTAGTGAAAATCTTTTCCCAATCCATGGGCTTTCTATTGATCTTGCTAGCTATGTCCTTTGCCATGCAGAAGCTCTGCATTTTCATGCAATCCCATTTGTGCAACCTTTCTTTGATTTGTTGTGTTTCTGGGTCTCTATTAAGAAAATTTCAGCCTGTGCCAAAGAGACCTAGGGTTTCTCCTATTGCATCCTGTAATGTTTTCACAGTGTCTGCTTTGACTCTAAGGTCTTTCATCCATTTGGAGTTGATTCTGCTGAAGGGTGATATATAAGGATCTAGCTTTAGGTTTCTACAAGTAGTTAACCAATTTTGCCAGCACCATTTACTGAAGAGGCTGTCTTTCTTCCATTCTATTTTTTTAGCTCACTTATCAAAAATTAGATGGCTATAGGTCTGTAGTTTCATTTCTGGGTTTTCAATTCTATTCCATTGGTCCTGAGTGGAGACAGGGTTTATAAAGAGGCAATTCTAGTAAAATGAGTTGCCTGGATTGGCTCTAATCCATGCTAATGAATATGTTATCAGAAGATGAAACATGAACATGGAGAGAGAGAGAGAGTGAGAGAATGATAAAGAAAAGGAGAGAGAGACAGAAAGAGAGACAGAGAGAGACAGAGAGAGAGAGGTGATCCGGAGAACACAAACAAAGAGAAATGTCTAGGTATACTATCTGCCAACACTTGGATCTTTACTTCCTAGAACAGCAAGAAAATACATTTTGCTTGCACAAGCCAATCAGGTTGGGGAATTTTTTGTGATGGCAGCCCTGATAATCAAAACATGCATTCTGAACAGAGCGACAAAGAAAGACCCCAGCATAGGATCTTCCTCTCATTGAAGGATAAAAAGAAATCTCTCAGCTAAAAGTAAATGTAGCCATTTATAGCACATGCAATTCTTGAAGCACAGGGAAGGAAACAGGCCTAAACCATTGGTGGACCTTTTATATAATTCTGAAGCAGATCTTATACCCTGATAGCTCCCACTTGCTTAGCATTCTCTGAAGTCAGATTCTATGCAACAGGCTGCTCTAGAATGCTAGTAAGTTTTCTTTAGAAAGTAGAAAAGGCTTTGCATCATGTTATAATTTGCTACATACTGAACACTTTCCTATCTACCAAACAGCACAAAGGTTATATGCAATGATTTCCTTGAATAAACTTAATAATATATAGGAACTATTTAGAACTCAAAAAAAGTACATTAATAGTATCGGAAAATGACAGAGATGGAATACGTTTTTCATCGTAAGTGTATAGGGATAATGTTGATTGAATCAAAAGGCAAAAATACCTCAAATTAGCTGGGCGCTGGTGGCTCACGCCTGTAATCCTAGCTACTCAGGAGGCTGAGATCTGAGGATCGAGGTTCAAAGCCAGCCCAGGCAGGAGAGACTGTGAGACTCCTATCTCCAACAAACCACCAGAAAACCAGAAGTGGCGCTGTAGCTCAAATGGTAGAACGCTCGCCTTGAGCTGAAGAGCTGAGGGACAGCACCCAGGCCCAGAGTTCAAGTCCCACAACCGACAAAAAAATAAAATACTTCAAATTATATATTTGAAATATCTTGAGTAATTCTTGACTGCTCCCTCTAAATCTTCATTGTGATCATGAGTATGAAGGGTCGAAGTGACAAGAACAGCACATGCCTTAATTATATCTCAATGTCTAATGAAATAGGCTTCAAAAACCATGCTTTAGAATGAGAAGAAAGAATTTCAGGAGGATCTTGTACTGCCAGTCTGGCTTTCTTCTAAGATATATGAAGACTCTTTTGGTAAATATTCTACTGATCCTCTCACAAAAGAATTTCAGGAAGAAATTCACAGGATGGTGGTTTTATAGTGAATGTAGATGTGGAATGAACACAAGAATTTCTTCTAGCATCAAACCCAACTGCCTAGTAGGGAATATATTACAGTATGGTTAGAACTTGGCAACTGCATGTCTGTTTTCTTAAACCATTATTTGACTAAGTATTCCTAAAGATCTGTGTCCATTTTAAATTCTGTGGGTTTGGCTTTAGTTATGCTGGTTTCCCAGTTCCTTTGATTTTCAAATCCTTTAAATTCATTCTGGTTTTGTGACTCAAAAGGCTCCCACCAAGTCCAGTTTTAGTGACCCCCATTTTGTTGGAAAATAATAGAATACACATGATATGATTGTTATGTTGCTTATAGTTTTTAGTGTTCCATACTGCTACTTGTTTAAAGACTGACATATTTATTTTTAAAGCTGCATATAGCTTACTTTTTAAAGATATATATGTATATATAGTGTGTATATATATATTTTTTCATTTGAGTTTTAGTTTCATGCAAAAACTGTATAACTGTAACTGTAAATAGAAATATACAAATATAATTTTATAGAAATACATAAGTATAATTTTTATATGAGTTTTAGTTTAGTTGGGTTGTGTTCTTCACCTCAAGTATTTAAAAACAAATAAAAATGAACTGCTTCAAGACTGTTCCAAGCCACACACTTTATTCAATAGTCAACTTATGAAGAGATTTAATCATATGGAAAATAAGTGGGAAGGAGAAGTTAAAATAAAAGAAGTCCTCATAAAAATCAAAGGATGTTGGAACATCCAGTTTCCATAGAAACTTAGTTTTTCAGATAAATGAACTGCTAAATGATTTGCCAAAAAACATACAAGTTGCAGATTCTGTGTGCTTATCTTTGAGTTTGAGCAATGTGTGTCCAACTAAATAAACACTATTACACACGGGTTCTGTTTGAAATGTACCTCAGCAATGAAGAGGTTGAGCAGTAAAGTTAGTCACTTTCATTTTCTATAGCTTGTACCTGAGCAATGTATGGAAAATCACTATGAGTGCCAGTTTCTGACTTAATAAGATCATTTGTATTTTATTCTAATCAGAGACTTCTTTCCATGCACAGTTGCCCTTCTGAGCAATCTCTTCCCAGTTATCCGTGGGTTTTTTCTGCTCTTAAGTGCCATGATTGTTCTGCTTCCTGACCTCTGTGAGTTCTGTTTTTCCATTAGTAAACTAGAAAACATAATAGAATTTCCATTCATAGTTCTATTATTAAAATGAATTATTATACTGAAGGTAAAACACATATCATGTGTAAGTTATCAAAGCATAGTAAGTTCTCAAAATGTGTGTTCTTTAGGTGTGATTTTGATTAAGAGCAAGCTAATTCTATTAAGAATTTCTCTTTTATGCATTCCATTTCCATTTTGGCATCTGAGAAAAAAGTAAGAAATAATGAGCAATCGAGCATACATAATTGTGCCATTTTGCTTGTTATCGCTGTGTATTTCTGTCTTTAACCCTATGATTATTTAATTAGAGGTGGCTAGGAGGACAAAAAGAAGCAATAACTATTGTCTTTATAAATATTGGTTTCTGCAGCATCACAACATATGAAACAATAGAGTTGCAGGTCTTGTCTCAAATGTAAATATATGTTTCTTTTTGACTAAATACCTATTTTTGATTCTGAAAGCAGTAGCAATATATGTAAGATCTAGTTACCATGGAGATAAGTCTGGTTTTTTGTCTGTTAGTTGTAATCTCTTTTGTATAAATTGATTCCACACCATTTTTTTTAAATTTCATGTTCTAAATGGCTGATAAAATAATTATTCCAAATAACGAGATTCTAAAAGCTATGTGACTCTTGCGTAAAACTCACTAGAAATTTTAAGATCACAGATATTATTAAAAGTGGCTGGCACTCTTTTGCTATAGCCAACGTATTTGGGTAAAGGAAAGGAGAAAATACAAAAGTAAAATCTGAAGTGACATGTATTACTTTTGAACTGCAGTATTAAGAAATGCACCAGTTAAATCAAAGCTCAATTAGCCATCAGCCTGTTTGTTCAATTATCACTTATTCAAACAGAAACTCTTGACTGTTTATTGAGTCATCTCCCACTTTCCTCCGCTTCACTGAGAACTTCCCCTCACTCACCAGCAGAGAATTTTACTTCAAGATTGAGTCCCCTCAGCAGTAAGAGCAGAAAGTGACCAGGGATGAGGAAGACTGAAGTAGAACAACGAGATTCAGGACAAGTAACCAATCAAAGCTTCTTCTGTAAGAATTCAGAATAGGTATTCAAAGAATTTTGACTCATAGCCACAAGTAGCCATTATAAGCTGGGTGAATTTTTATAAGGTCAGCCTCTTTTGTACCAACATGTTAATTGGTACAAAGTTGGTATAACATACCAAGAAAGAAGATTCAGAAATAATGTAACTCCAGAGAGAAGGAAAGAGTTGTTATCTTAGGTGTTGGTGATTTCCCAATACACAACTTACTTTCCTGGGGCTGGGCCCCTCACATCCCATCTCTTCTATTTGAATAATCTGCTTCTAATGAGAAGTGTTCATACTATTACATTTAATTATACATTTTTATCCTTTCCATAAATCTAATGGAAATTGTCTAGGGAGTCATTAAAAATGTATGTGTATTTGTGTCTATGTGTAGAAGTTTTTTTTAGAAGTTTTGAGGCAAAAAAGGAAGAAAAAGTGAAAACAGGCTGTTGATGACTATATTATAAACAATTACCAGGAGGTTGTTAATAGTATTTTGTATAGTTAATGGATTATATTTTGATATGTATATAACACACCTATTTGATCCATTATTTTATTTTCAGTATTATGAGATCATTGCTTTGAAGCATAGCTTTTGTTAGTTTGAATGGGGAATGGATACTTCATACATGTATGTATGTGTGTGTGTTCAAGGCTGGCACTCTATCACCTCTACTTCTGGCTTTTTGATGGTTAGTTGGAAATAATAGTCTCTCATATTTTTCTGCTTGGGTTGGCTTTGTACTTCAATCCTCAGATCTCTGCTTCCTGAGTAGCTAGAATTACAGGCATGAGTCGCCGGTGCTCAGCCAAGATCAGGTACTTTTGAGGAAGGTATTCATTGCAAAAAAATTAATAATCTTGCACAATTTATACAAGTTGGAGCCTAGGAAATAACCCCCAAAACAACCATTCTCTAGTGAGTCTTAATGTAAAACTCTGATTTTCGATTGCTATCATAAGATTAAGTATTTGAGTAATCAGGATGCAAAGACATTAGGGGATATGTGACTACAAACAAAAACACACTTCCTGCCATAGCCATGAAAAATACAAAAGCAACTAGTCAAACAGAGCTTCTACTATCCAAAATAAGTCAAAAAGTTCTTTCACCAGCTCACTATATTGTATGAATGAAAACATTTTTTAAAGTTCATCCAATGTCTTTATCTCAATCTTACCCCTGGAAATTAATACAAACTGAACAAATTATTATTAAAAATAAATGCATAAGGAGAAAGGATTTCAATGGTGCAACTCTTTTGAATAACAAACCTGCAGTTTGCTAAAATGAATACCAGGAAGCTGAGACGTGTGTTGCCTGGGAAAGGGGTATGTGAAAGGCAAGGGCCATCTGAAGACTGGACAATGGAAAGGTGAGCAAATGAAGCCATAGCATTTAATGTCCATATGTGTACATGAAACTTGAGGGGGTAGCTAGGTTTGGGAGAGATGGAGGAGAATGACTAAAGGGGAGGCATTATTCAAGATGCATTTGTATTTATAAACTGGTATGTTGAATTGAATCCCCTTATCACAACTAATTAAAGATAATAAAAACAAGTCTTTAAAAATCTCTGAAGCATAAGGAATGACATACTGGTAGATAACACAGTAGCTCTGCAGCATTTTGGAGTCAATTTTGAACCAATGGAATCATAGTATGTTATTGATGTGATCATTACCCATACAATGGCAAACAATTTCACTTTCTTGTAACCCTCCAATTTCTCCAGAAATAACTTGCAAGCTACTAGGATAACATACTAAAACACGAGTTGAAACACAGAGGTTAATACTAGATCATAGCAATGGTGATACAGATAGGCAATATAAAGAAAGCTTTTTGCAAAACAACAATGAATACCACTTTTCTGTTTTAGAAATGAGAGAAGTGTTTAACTAAGAATATGATACTTGCTTTTACGTTTACACAAGCTTCATAGAAAAGTGAAAATTGGGCTATTACCAAGACAAAAATGGCTATAACTACTAATTATTTCAATGCTTTTTCTTGTTATGTGGCAATTTCATCCTGAAATGTGTCAATGCCCACATGAATTCTTTGTATGAGACAGAGTGCAATTTATTTATTCATCCTTTTCATTAATATTTGTCACAAACCTGTTATCAGCCAGTATCTGGGGCTTAAAGTGAACAAAATAAAGTTTCTATTTTGTAGGATTTAAAGACTGGTAGAAGTTAAGAAAATAAACCAGAACAAATCTCAAGAAAATACATAACAGAGTTATAAGTGTCATTCACAGAAAAAATGATCACAGTATTTAGAGATCGGTAGTGGAGAGATGCTCTTTCTTTTATGGCAATTCTGGAGAGACTCGACAGAAATGAGGAGAATATTTGAATTTGGGTATTGCAGAGAGAGAAGTAATTCAAGATTCTGAAGCATTAAATCCCTATCCTTGTAAGGCGCTCAGTGTAGTTGGAACCTAGTAAGGAAGGAGCGAAGGAAAATGAATTCAGAGGCAAAATGGGCAGAGCAGCAGGATGTACCAAACTTTGCAGAGACCTGTACAAGCAATAGTAAGCAATGGATGTCAGTAGACAGGAGAGTGAAAGAATCAATCATGTATTAGAGCGATCTGTACCAGCTCTGATGAGAAGAAACTATACTTGAGAGAGGAAGGATGGGGAAATGCATATGTGAAAATGGAACCAGGTGACTTGAGGGGAGTGTTGGGGTGAGGAGAGATGAGGGAGAATGATGAAAGGGGTGACATTGGGCCCAAAGAAACACAGGTCCCATGGTTTCCCTTATTTGCAATAACTAGTATATGTCTGAGACAAGCAGGAAAGGTCAGATAAGGTGATGTTAGGGGAATGAACACTAAGATATGTATTCAAATGTTTTTTTTTCCTTCATGCGATTGTTTCTAACACATTTATAAGATGATTTCTTTGTTGCTTTGTATGTCCCTCCCCCACAGTATAACCCCTGCTTTCACTGTATTTGATGTCGGTATAATTTGTGGAGGGGAAGGGGAAAAACAAATCTTTAAAACAGGGATACAGGTGGACCCATTGCAACAATGAGATGTACAAGTCGTTATTTCAAAAAACGAACTTTACAATTTGTTGGGAGGAGGGCGGGGGGAGGGAGGATGGAAAGGGATGGGAAGGGGAAACAAAGGAGGAGGCTACAATGCTTGATAAGAAATGTACTTATTTTCTTGCCCATGTAATTGTAACCCCTCTGTACATATGTTCACAATAAAAAATTTAAAAAAGATGCATTGTACTTACAAATGGACATGATGAAATGAAACCACTTTGTACAACTACGTAACGTAAGGCTAATAAGAAAGAAATAAATTTGAAAAGAATAAACAGCATTTAGAGAAAAATGAAAATTCGTATCAGTGAAAAGAATTTTGCAACATTTCTGAAGAGCAGAATTGAGATTAGTTGGTGGGGAGTCACTGCAGCAGTGGAGAGGTACGATATTGAACATGAATCAAAGAAGAACTGACATGAACACATTAAGAGATTAAATATCAGGTTTCAAGACGTGTGAAAGTCAGAAAAGATGAAGGTTAAGGCTGAGGAAGTTTTCTGCCTAAAAATGCATAACAAAGTTGCATTTCACTAAAATAAAGATGATGAAGGTTTTTGGAGTGGAATTATGGATTAACGAAGTTCAAATTTGAGGGGCTGAATAGTAGAGTGCTTGCCTTGTATGCATGAGGCCCTGGGTTTGATTCCTCAGCACCACATAAGCAGAAAAAGCCAGAAGTGGCACTGTGGCTCAAGTAGTAGAGCTGAAGAGCTGAGGGACAGTGCCCAGGCGCAGACTTCAAGCCCCACAGCTGGAAAAAAAAAGTTCAGATTTGAGCTTTTCACATTTAATATGTCTGCTAACAGCCAAAATGTAGATCTTCAGGAAGTATTGAATAATAAGCATGAAAAATTCTGCCCAATGATGGTAGCCTACTTGGGAAATAAGAAAACATAGTAAAATGCAATTGTTTGATAAAATTGATAATTCAAAGGATTCTTTTAATTTCAAGTTTCCTTCAAAATATTAAATAAACTGTAACTTTTATATTTTCTTCATTTGAAAGATTCTCTGGGCCAGGTACTGATAGCTCACTCCTGTAATCCTAGCTACTCAGGAGGCTGAGATCTAAGGATTGTGGTTAGAAACCAGCCTGGAAGAAAAGTTCCCATAAGCTCTTATCTCCAATTAACCACTCGAAGACCGTAAGTGGTTTTTGTGGCTCAAGTGCTAGAGTGCTAGCCTTGAGCACAAAGAGGCGCTGGGACAGGGCTCAAGTCCTGAATTCAAAGCCCACAATGGAGAAAAACAAGAAAAAGAAGGAAAAGAAAGAGTCTCAGGGACCTACAAAGGAAGCTTGCATCCCCAAAAATTAACTTTCAAAAATTACGGTGGTTACAAATCTAAAACATAAAAATAATAAAAAGCACTCAAAACATAATGATTGAGGAACTGTTTGCTTTACCTTGGAACTATTAATTTTATTAGCTTTTCTAATTCTATGTAAAGTGAGCTTACCTAAATGAATATGCGGTTTTGCTAGTTAATAGTGCAGAAATCAAATGAAATCAGCATGTCAAAAAATGTTCTCTGGTTTATCACACTCAAAGGGTTTCACCTGAAATTTTCCAGAACATCAGATAGGCTGCCCTAATGATTCAGCTGAGAGCAATTAACAGAAAATGTTTTTCTTTTTCTTTTAAGGTTGAAAGAGGCTAGTGTTAGAGTTACCATGACAGCCTGTCCAAAGTTACATAGAAGAATATTTGCAGAAAAAAAGATTTTATTTCTTAGAAAAAAGAAACATAGTAAAATAGTATGTCTAAGATGTCTTTGATACTGAAAAGGAAAAGAAATTAAAAACAAAAATAATATCCACTTGCTGAACCTTTATACAAATAATTGTGTAATCAGAAAAGGGTCAAGAGCATGGAAATGCACTCTTTTTTCAACGAAGAGAGTTTTTTGGAGATAGAGTTAGAAAATAGATTGAAAAGAATTAAGGGTGGGGTTCAAAAATAAAACCTTTAACGTTAGTAAAGCTATAAGCAAAACTCTCATCCATAACAAAAACTGAATATATAGAGAATAGTGTGATTTCTGTTTCTTAATGTGAATATTTCTCATGAAATAATGCTGTTAGGCCAGTGACCCCTTCTCAGCTTAACACACTCATCCTATCCACAGCTTAGCATGCTCCTTTCTTGGGCAACACTAGGCCCATATAATAAAGGCAGTAAATAATCAGCCAGTAAATAGCCTCCAACGCCGACTACCTTGGGATGGTAATTCTCTGGGGCAGCTTCTACCATAGAAGGCAACAAGAGCCCCTTAGAGTGACCTCTCCTATTTGGGCAGCAGCCATAAATCCTAGTCTACCATGGAAGAGCCCCTGGCCCTCATGCCCATACCAGGCTATCTGCCTACTAGCCCCTCCTAGCCTCAGTAAGTTATATAGGTCATGTTAGACAATAGCCAGGTCTTGCTGGCTCCTTTCCAGGCAATAAACCTTTCTTTTTGTTCTCTGTACCTGGAGGTCCATGTGGTTTTCTGGCAAAGTCTAAATTACTTTAACAAATGCAATGCAGTTGACAATTCTCGCTTAGCCATTAGACTATTAATGTAAACCATCTTTTTCAGTACATCTTTTCACAGTGGCTTATCTGTGTTCATTTTCAAGCTGCCTGTCATTTACCTTTAGGAAAGGTCTTAGTAGGTTAGCCCTAACTAGAGACAAATCTTTATTTATGAGCAAACATGTATAACACATTCTGTGTTCCAAAGAAGAAATCATGGTATCCAACATGCTATCTGTAATGACTCATTTTAGGTCTCAGCTTACATAATTATCACATGTGCTACAGGAACATAATCATCTTCCCAGTCTCATAGACACAAAGCTAACATGTGGGAAGGAATAAGATAGACATATATTCTTCTATCTGGTGGATTCGTATACACTTTTAAGATCTGAAAACTAAAAGTTCTTGGAAAACTGTCTGACAGCTATTATTATGAAGAAAAGACTACTACTGTCTTTCCATCACACCTTTCTCAGATCTTCAAAGAGGTACAAGTTTTCACTTGGAAGCAAGAACACTGTACAGTCTCCTGGGAGAGGTAGGTAGTTCTGTCTTGAAGATGTGTTTCTAGCTCGCAGCACACCCTGAGCTCCCTTTCCTCTTCTCAGCTTCACTGGGAAGCATCTCTAGGGAGAAATGGTATTTTGTAGGTGCACAAAGTTGCATCAGGACTTGTCATCACACGCGAACATCTGTGAACATCTTCACAATGTGCATTCATCTGCAGATTATCCTAAACGGAAGTATGACAGAACCTTAGTTGGTAAATAATACTATCAGAAATATATAGGGTGACTGGATTTAATTATTTAGCTTAAAACAAGAAATGCTTATTTTTGCTAAATGACAATATGGTAGTGGCTGCCTATCAATTAGTGCCAAAAGAAAGGTAGGTATGGAACAAACGCAAAACTGCTATCTTCTACCCCGAATAAACTCCCCTAAATAAAATTTTCACTGTAAGTACAGTGGTGAACTCAGAAAAGTTTTCAGTACTCACTAGTTGGTCCAGACAATTTAAGTGATTCTGAATCATCTCAGGGAATGATAGAGTACTTGTTTGGTTATGAAAACTAGATATCTTTATGTTAATTGAAATAAGTCAGGCTGAGAAAGACAAAGGATGTATGGTTCCCCTTATAGGTGGAAGCTAGATTAGCTTATAAACTTAAAAGTAAATATATTGAGTGGTATGTATATGTATCCAAATGCTTTAGCTGAAATAGGGAGAATTTAAATAGTGTAATTTCCTTAGAATGGCAGAATCAAAGCCAGCAAAATAAAACACCAGGAACTGGGTACTTGAAAGGGGTGGGGTGTAGACAAGGGGAAAGAGATAGATAAATGAAGAAGAAAAGAGTAGAAAATGTAGTAAGACACTAATGTATATCCTACAAAATTAAGAAGATTGAAGGAAACAGTGAGTTGTGCAGTGAGAAGGGTTGAAAGTGTGACAATGATCCAGATACTTTGAATTTGTAAACTGCTTTGTTAAATGGCAACTCCATTGTACAGCTACTTCAAGATATTAATAAAAAGAAGAAAATAGTATATTGAAACCAGGCTGTAGTGGCTCACATCTCTTATGCTAGCTACTCAGGAAGGTGAAATCTGCTGGCACACAAATCTGAGAGCCTTTATCTCTAATTAACCATTAAAAAGCCAACTAGGGAAGTGTCACTGTGGCTCAAGAGCGCTAGCCTTGAACTGAAGAGCTCAGGGACAGCTCCCAGGCCAGAGTTCAAGCCACACAACCGACAAAATAAAATAAAATAAAATAAAAAGCCAACTAGTAGCTTTGACTCCAGTAATAGAGCACCAGCTTTGAGCAAAGAAGCTGGTTCAAGATCCAGTATCAGCACTCACTGCATGCCTGTGCACGGGCACACACACACACACAAACACACACACACACACGAATATTGGAAACAAATAGATTGGAATTAACATCATCAATCATCCTGCAAGAAAAGGTAAGAGACTTTTTAACACAGGTGCTAAAGTTTCCCTCTTGAAACAACCAATCGCCCATAATAAATACATTTTGATCACACAGCTCATAGGCCTACTCCCATATTTTTACCTTGAATTGGAGCTGAATTTTAACAAAAATGGAATTAGTCAGTACTTTTCAACAAGAGCACAGAGATAATAAATGGATATGAAATGAAATACGCATATATTTTATGATTTTGCTGCGAAAATGTCATAAACTCAAATAAAAGCCAACATTTACAACTGTATAAACACAAGATGATTTAACTTGTTTTAAAAAATTATAAAGGAATAAAGTTAGTACATTTTAAAGACATTTATTGCAAATATTAATACTCAAAATCCAATTACTTTTGAGAATAATTGATTAGCATCAAGATATATAAAACTTATTATCCAATTTTCAGCAAAACCCTATTATTAATTGGTAGGACTGAAAGTAATTAATATTATATCATAATCTTACCACAAATTTATGTATCTTTGTGAGATATCTTTATATAACTATTAGAGAAAAACAAATAACAAAGAAAATTGAGTTAAACCAGATCTAATCTCTATAACAAAATGGTGTGTTTTTTTAAGGTACTAAAGCTACCAGCACTACTATGTTTATTTCAGCATTATTCACCATATGGAACCAACCCAGATGCCCTTCTGTAGATGAATGAATCAAGAAAATGTGATATATATATGTATATATATATATATACATATATATACATATATATATATATATATACACATATATATAATGGAATTCTAGGTCTCCATCAGAAAGAATGACACTGCCCCATTTGATAGGAAACGGAAAGACCTGGAAAAAATTATATTAAGTGAAGTAAGCCAGACTCAAAGAAACATAGGTCCCATGGTTTCTCTTATCTGCAATAACTAGAATATATCTAGGACAAGCAGAAGAGGTCAAAAGCTATGTACATATGACCATATAACCTAATACTAAGCAAAATGAACCTCAAGATAGGGATACAAGAAATTTTTATCTTTCTCATTGTTCTTTTTAGTGTACTTATACTATATGATTTTTTGTTTCTTTGTATGTTATTCCCCCATGGGACAATTCCTGTTGCCACTGTATTTGATGTCAGTGCCCGGCATCTTGTATATACATTTTTCTAATTTGTGGAGGGGAAGGAAAATAGCAAAATGCTGAAATAAGGATACAGGATGACCCATTGTAACAATGAGATGTACAAGGCACTATGTTGAAAATCAACTTTACAACTTTGTGGGGGGGGGCGGTGGAGGTAGGAGTTGGGGAGGTTGGGAGGAAAAGGATGTTATGGGATAAACAAAGGAGGGGGTAACAATGCTTGATAGGAAATGGATTCTTTACCTTACTCATATAACTGCAACCCCTCTGTACAGTATCGTTATAACAGATAATACATGTTTAAAAATAGGTTTTCTAATTCTTATTTTTCTAATGTTATCAATATTATTTTTAATGGGCATGCACTTTATTTATATTGATGTATGACAAATACCACCAATCCAGTGTTTTAAGACAGCATTCCTACATTCACTCAGAGTGCTGACGATAAAATGTTTGGCAAGTGTATCTAGGTTTTCTATTCAAGTATCACAAAGCTGATATCAAGATTTTGGGTGGGCTCAGTTTTCATCTGTTCATTCTATTAATGGTGGTGGCTGTAGTACCTGGGTTCCCATTTCTTTACTAGTTGTCAGTTGGGGAGTTGCTCTGAGCTCCAGAGAGAGAATCAGAATTCCTGGTCATATGGCCCCATTCATCCTGTGCAGGGAGTCCTTGTCAGGGAGTCTCTGGCCTTTTCTGCAACCAGGCAGAGAAAGTTCTTGGTTTTCAAGTGGCTCACATACTAAATCAGGCCTGCAAAATCTCCCTGTGTGTGTGTGTGTGTGTGTGTGTGTGTGTGTGTGTGTGTGTGTGTGTGTGTGTGTGTGTGTGTGTGTGTGTGTGTAAATAAGAGACTCATGGACTTTCCTGCCTTGACTGGCTTTGAGCCATGCTCCTTAGATCTCAGTAGCTAGGATTACAGATGTGAGCCACTGGCACCTGATCTATCTCCCTATTTTAAAGTCAATTCATTTGGAATTTTTATTACATTTGTAGATTTCCTACATCACAATATCTAGACTAGGGTTTGAATAGAATCTGAAGGAGCAGATGGTCCACCAGGGAGGAGGGGTCATGAAGGATGATATTACAGTCCTGGCTACTACAGAGACAAAACATTGTGTGAAAATATTTGTTAGTATTTATAGAATTTGCTGCAATGTAAGACAAGAAATAAATGTGATGAGGGAAAACACACAATCATTTAGGAAGAATTCATGTCACAGGGATTACTAATCCAAATCTTTGTAGTCCATCAAAAAAGATAACAGTCCATATGTGATTTTCTTTGATTTTGGTGTGCAATGTTCAATATGATAAAAATAATGACTTTTTTGTATATGTAAAAATATAATGTATAAACATGTGTTTCATAAAGTAATGCTTGACTTCAAGGCTTGTTATCCTGATTTATAATTTTTACATGCTTAAAGTTTTATCTTTATATAGTGTACACTGAATATAGTGATTGCATTCGCTTACCCTTCCTTCCTCCACTTGTGTGCACACTCCATTTCCCCTTTGCCAGAACAAAATGTGTTTCAGCTTCCTAGTGTATTCATTTGTTAAACTGTTTATTAGTTTTTTCAGAGGAGGTACACTGCAACCCTCCCGTGAATGTATCCTTCTTTAGTCAAGTTATATCTGTTTATCTGTATCTATAGTTATATCTATATCTCTACCTATCTATCCATCTATCTATCTGCATATAACCGTGTATATGCTTTCATGTATGTTTGTATTTAGCTCTAACTTGCATATATTAGGGAAAAAATCATATGCTCAGAAAGGCACCAGGGCCATGTTTCCTGTAATATGTGGTTTACATTTTTAAAGTACAATTTCCTGAAGAAGAGGAAAGGAATAATGCGTTTGTCCTAAGAGGCAAATGAAGAGTAGTTGGGAGATATTGAAATTCAGCGTTCAGCGGGAATTCCATGAGCAGGCTGGAACTTAGTGCTACAACTGCTAATTTATGAAATGATTTTGAGACTTCCCTGAACTAAATGGAGGTCTCTGTGCTCTTGTGTTCCCTGACAGGAAGGGAAGGCATTTTTGTAGAATTGTGTGTTATTGCTCACATTGTATGTTATCATTCCCTAACCCTTAATATCAGGAAAGAATACATCAGCATAAGAAGAAAGTAAACAACTGCATTTCCCCATAAACACAGTCATAACGCAGGTATATCAGGACTGAGGCGTATAAGATTAGGTTGAAGAAGGGTAGTGAATAAACAAAAGCAAAATGGAATCTGCAGATCACTGAGCTTCCATCTTACCCAGTTTTGCATATGTCATGACCAAATATTACAGTAACAGCTTACATTTTTGTGTACACCTTGATGATACATAAAAAAGAAAGAGACGAAAAAATGATAGTCTTCACCAACACAATTCAATTGAACTTCCTGAGATGAGAGAATTTCCAATATGCAGCTATGTGTGGCTGTTGAGCACTTAAAATATGACTGGTGGGATTAAGGAATGAGACTTTAATTTCATTTAATTGAAATTTAGACGGCCCTGTACAGCTAGTGTCTACTATATGACAAGCTGCAGAAAATAAGATAAGCAAAACTCTTCTTTTGAAATTTAATTCAGAAGGGTACAAGTCTAGAGATGCCAAAACTTTCCACTTGATTTATTTCAAACTCCTACTCTATTTCTTTATTGCCAGTAGAAAACTAATCCTTGTGCTGCAAGTTCAAAACAGTCCTTCAGTCTCTTCTATTTAATGACTAAGAGTACCCCAGTCATACATCTCTAATGGAATGTAAAAGCTTCCAGAGAGAAATAATATGTTCTTAAAATGCACTTAGACACTCAAGTATTTATTACCACAATTTTCTTGGGAAGACCATGACATGTGCCTTTATAAGGACAATTTAGATCAGCAAAATTCCTAAATGTGCATTTTATACAAAGAAGAAATGGTTACAACGCAGACTATACACTCACTTCTTCTGATATCCTGTGTACTGTCTATTCATGTATATGTCTGTACATGCATGTGTGTATGTCTCATATAATAATTGTATGATCCCAGGCATTAGACCCTTTACTTACAAACTCAACTTGGAAAAACTATGGCTATATTGGTGTTTCAAAGAAAGGTTGGAAAAATGAGATTGCATGAAATTGCAGAGCTTTTGTATGGCAAAGGACATAGCTAGCAAGATCAATACAATGGACAAGGGTCTCATACCTAAAATATATTTGGAACTCAAAAAATTAAATCTCCCAACAACAAATCCTCAAAGAAACAACTGCCCAATAAATAAGTGGGCTAGACTTAAAGAGAAACTTCTCTGAAGAGGAAATAAGAATGGCCAATAGACATAAAAGAAATGCAAATCAAAACAATACTGAAATTCTACCTCACCCCAGTTAGAATGGCTATAATCAAGAACTCTAATAACAACAGATGCTGGAGAGGATGTGGACAGAAGGGAACCCTACTGCAATGTTGGTGGGAGTGTAAACTTGTTCAACCACTTTGGAAAACAGTATGGAGGTTCCTCAGAAGACTCCACATAGAGGTCCCTTATGACCCTTATGACCCCTATGAGATATATATATATATATATATATATATATATATATATATATATATATAATAGGAATGGATATCATAGAATTCCATATCAATGGAATTCTATGCCTACATCAGAAAGAATGCCATCGCCCCATTTTTAAGGAAATGGAAAGACTTGGAAAAAATTATATTAAATGAAGAAAGCCAGGCGCAAAGAAACATAGGTCCCATGGTTTCCCTTATTTGCAATAAGTAATATTTGTCTGGGACAAGCAGAGAAGTTCAAAAGCTATGTAAATATGACCAAATAAGATGATGTTAAGCAAAATGAACCCCATGATAGGGACACTATTGTTTCTAATATATTTATAATGTACCATGTGATTTTTTTGTTTCTTTGTATGTTTCTCCTCCATGGTATAACCCTTGTTTTCACTGTATTTGATGTCGGTGCCCGGCATCTTGCATATACACTTCTCTAATTTGGGGAGGGGAAGGGCAAAACAAAAATGCTTAAATAGGGATACAGGTTAACCCATTTTAACAATGATATGCACAAGACACTATGTTAAAAAACAAACTTTACAATTTAGGCAGGGAGGTGGGGGGAGTATATTTGTGGAGGTGGGAGGGAAGGTATGGTGGAGGAAAAACAAAGGACGTAACAATGCTTAGTAGGAAGTGTACTGATTACGTTGCTTATGCAACTGTAACCCCTCTGTACAGTATTTTTACAATAAAAACGTATTAAAATAATAAAATAAAATAATCACTAAAGGGAGACTGGGAATGTGGCTTACTGGTAGAATGTGGCTTGAGCATGCATGGGGTTCAGGGTTAGAGTCATTGGTACCACATAAATAAAATAAATGAAAATAATAAACACTAAAACATGAGAGTTTTACAACAAATTAACATCTGAAATGCTCTTGAACATCTCAGAGTAAAGAAAGAGATATAATTATGCAATATGAGCTAGGTAGTACATAGAACATTTACATCGATGACACGTAGATATGCCTGTGTATAAATGTCACATACATATCATATCCACATATAGTCCTGTTGCACTATATACAAAGTAATATTTATACAATTATATACAAGTAGCAGGTCATAGAATCATGAGAAATTCAGAAAGAAAAGTTGAGCATGCAGACTAGAAAGGTAGACTTGAGTGAAAGTCTCTGAATGCAATATTGGCTTTGAATTTCAACTGATAGGTACTGGGAAAATATCAGCCATTTTGTTCAATATCAGCTGACTTGTAAATGGTAAGCAGTTTGTATTTAGCCCTGAAGTTGATAGATAAAAACAAAACAAGGAGAGGAACAGCAATCTAAGTCTGATCATGGACCACTAAGAAGAGTAAAGCTCTAGAAATATCTACAAGACATGTTTGGTCACATCTTCCACTGATGAAAAAAACAAGCAAAAACAAAACAAAAAACAAAAAAAACAAGGAATTGGCTGCTAAGGGAAAGAAAGTAGAGTGCTTCTACTGGGATGTGACTCCAGTGATAAGAGTCCAAGTCTAACAAGCGTGAAACCCTGAATTTAAACACCAGTACCACCAAATCTTCTCTTCTTTCTTCTTCCTTCTTCTCCTTCTTCTTCCTTCTTCTCCTTCTTCTCCTTCTTCTCCTTCTTCTCCTTCTTCTTCTTCTTCTTCTTCTTCTTCTTCTTCTTCTTCTTCTTCTTCTTCTTCTTCTTCTTCTTCTTCTTCTTCTTCTTCTTCTTCTTCTTCTTCTTCTTCTTCTTCTTCTTCTTCTTCTTTCTTCTCCTCCTCCTCCTCCTCTCCCCTTCCTCCTCCTCCCCCTCTTCCTCTCCCCATCCTCCTCCTCTTCCTCTCCCCCTCTCCCTCCCCCTCCTCCTCCTCCTCCTCCTCCTCCTCCTCCTCCTCCTCCTCCTCCTCCTCCTCCTCCTCCTCCTCCTCCTCCTCCTCCTCCTCCATCCCCAAGTACTCAAAGTTAAAATTTTGCACTTAGGTCCCAAGATATCATTGGGCTATTTTAATTTCTGATCATGTTTTCTACAGAAGACAAGGAAAAATATTCTCAGAGTAACTTGGACAGATATTTTAGCCTTATCCTGGAAGATTTAATCCCAATGGGTTCAACTTGCTCACAAGTCACATGGAAAGTAGTTTCTGCTTAGTGTTTTTCTTGCCAACAAATACCTACTTATATTTGTTTTTGGAAAGTTACAATGATGGGAAGAATTCCAAAAGGTATTATTTTGTTTCTTGTTACTGCTTTGTTTGTTTTCACCTTCTTCTAAGAAGTAGGCCTGCATGGCTTTAAACCAGTTTCACTGCCTCCGCTTACCAATGGTGTCTGGAAAATCATGGCTGTGTAATTGTAGAATTTTCTTATCAACCAAGGGTTGGCTAGCATCTGAGGTGATTACCCACTCCTTAAGCCTTTCATTAATCAAAGCAAATGCCATCACACGTAGTGAAATGGTTAAATAAGATGCCTGTCTTTCATCCGGCTTCCAAAGTTAAGAGGTATTTCCTCTTGTAGATTACATTCTAGATTCATTGATTGACTAGTAAATGAGTAACTCACATTTTAAAGATTAAAGGATAGATTAGTAATAGTAAATATTGGTGATAAATGGCTTGGAACCGAGTTAGATACTATGAATTCCTACTAAAATACTAACCTAAAATATGAATCAATGTCTCATTTTCCCAAGAAGATACAAAAATTTGTTTTTATTTTTAACAAGTGACCATATTAACATTTAAATCAATTAAAAATATGCTCGGAATCAAATAATATATAATTTCCTTATGTCTATAGAAATACACTGATTTCACATTTTTTATTTTTCACATTTTTCTACCTTTTCTTTTTAATTATCAAAGCTGCATAAATTAATTACACAAAGGATTTTATTGTGACATTTACATACTTGCATATATTGTACTTTGATTTAGTTTACTCCATCTGTATTAGTTTTAGTTCTAAGTTATGCACATAAGCAAAAACATGTATCATTTGTTTTTCCTGACAATGCTTACAACAATAAAACTATGGCCACAAGAGGAACAATGAAATCTATATTAAAGATAACTCTTACTTTTTCACTGATTTAATCACTCACTCAACATTAACATTGACAAATGTAGTTTCCGGTTACTGTGTCTCCCTTGAAAAGTAAAAATTGAGAGGATCAGCAATAACCAAGACTTTGTAAGAATATAGATAATAGTAATTATTTCTTCTTATTGAAATGTTGATGTTTTAGAAGGAAAAAAATCATTTTTTTATATTTGAGTATGCCTAGTCATAATTCTAGGGTTAGATTAAAAAAAACTTTAACAGTTTTTTGAAATAGGTCTATCCTAATGATCAGTTCTAAATTTTATATTCAATTTTATTAACATTAGTATCCAAAATTAGGATTAGCAATAACAAACAAGAAACATACAACATTTCAGCAAGGAATTCTAAATTTTCAGCCCAAGAAATTCTTTAATGGTGTTTACAAATCATATAAAAGATGTAATACAAGCTATATGCTCTTTTGATTTTTACAAGACCACAGCCCCTGTGTCTGTGAAATCAATTTATTTTTATAGTGTGTTGTTCTTGTTAGAGACACAGTTTCACTATGTATCCCAGCGTAGCTGTGAACTCATGATGTCATCCAGACTGGTCTTGATATGAGATCAAATCCTCCTTCTTCAGCTTGTGAACGATGCTGGTTGTTAGTAAGAATTTTGTTTGTGTATATGCCAGTACTTAGTGCTTGGGTGCTATCCATTAGATATTTCACTCATGGATAGCATTCTACTACTTGAACCACAGCTCCATTTCTGGCTTCTTATTGGTTAATTGGTGATGAGTCTCACAGACTTACCTGCCATTGCTGGCTTCAAACCAATATGCTCAAATCTTAGCCTTTTGAGAACCTAGGATTACAGGTGTGAGACACAGATACCTGGCAACCAGTAAGATTTTTTTTTCAGGAGAACTATAAACCAATATAGATGATATTTTGCAGAAGAATCAATTCAACAAGAAGCTGATAATCAGGAACTTTCCTTACACTGGTTCCTAAGTAAGGAACTTCTAAAATGTTACCCCCATATTGAAAACAGTGTTCTGCCAGGCACTGATGACTTAGGCCTGTAATCCTTCCTGACTCAGGAAGCTGAGATATGAGAATCATGGTTCAAAGCCTGTCTGGACAGAAAAGACCCTGAGATTCTTATCTTCAGTTAACAACCAAAAAGCCAAGAGTGAGCTCTAACTGAAATGGTAGAACAATAGCCTTGAACACAAAATCTCAGGGACAGAGCCCAGGCTCATAGTTCAAGCTACACACACACACACACACACACACACACACACACACACACACACACACACACACAAATTGTGTTCATCTTTATATGTCCCAGCTCTTGCTGTGATGACACCCAATCCCCAAGTTTTGATGGTATTCCACAATCTACATTTATTTTTCTGGATGCAGGTGTCCCTACAATAACATTTTAATTTACTCCTAAGTAGGGAGTAAATTCCTTACTTTATGGGGCATGACAGGGAGGAAGATGAAAAAAAATGTGATCAAATAGTTCAATCTAGCTAACTATATTAACTTACAACCACTACGTCGAAGCTGTTACAATTACTAAAATTTAAACATGGTTACATGTAAGCACATGTGAAAGACACATATCTCAAGTGCCTGCAACCATGATCCATGAACTTCTATGAAGATTACATGTGTGAAAGTTGTGAGATGATACCATATGAATTTCCACATGTATTTGTAGTTTCCCATGGTCATTAGTAACAATTTCCTTTATGCGTGTTAACTCCCAGAATAACCTTTTTAATTTTTTTTAAATTTTTTACAAGATTTTATTCAATCTACAAAATACAAAAGAATTACAAATTTATTTTTTTTTAAGAGTAAAACACTAGGGGCTGGGAAGGTGGCTCAGTAGTAGAGAGCTTGCCTGTCATGCCTGAGGCCCTGGGTTCGATTCCTCAGCACCATATAAGCAAAAAGAAAAAAAGGTGGAAGTGGCGCTGTGGCTCAAGTGGTAGAGTGCTAGCCTTGAGCTGAAGAGCTGAGGGACAGCGCCCAAGCCCAGAGTTCAAGCCCCAAGACCGCACCCAAAAAAATAAAATAAATAAATTTAATAAATAAATAAATAAAATACTACATGATATTTTTAAAGGGGGGGGTCAGGAAAAGAATCAAATATATTACACTAGATCAAAATAAATATACAAAAATAATTATTTATGCAATAGCCTATTTAAGAATAGCAAGACAATTTAAGCCTCAAGAAATACAAGAAAATATGACTCATAAAACATAGATTACTAGCAATAAAAACACACATACTGAAACTTACCTGAAGAAATCTATAACCATACATGTAATACAAATTGCAGACATTTAATGCAAATTAAGTGATATACCTGAGTACCCTTGGATAACAATATGTATTATTATGTGTATTTTATTCAAAACTAGCTTAAAAGTAGATCATTTTGGATCGGAGGGGGGAGGTCATACCAAAATTATTATAAAAATATTCATTAAAGTTTGAGGGGACATTTTCTTAAGAAGAGTCATGAATATTAAAATATATCGTGAAGCTTTGGTAATTCTAACAATTCATGTTACATTTAATATAGCACTCATGATATAATAAAAGAATCTAATAAATTGTAATGTCAACTGACATGAGCCCACAACAAACTGTTACAGTAGTATACTTGAACTATTAAGAAATGTAAAATCTATCCACACCTAGACACTTCTCAATAAAAGCACAGAGCACAAAGAAGAAAAGTTTAGAAGCAACCAGTTGGAAGTCATGTGGCGACTTAACAAATGGCATTTTTGTTTTATTGTGAAAATACTGTACAGATGGGTTACAATTATATGGGCAAGATAATGAGTACATTTCTTATCAAGCATTGTAGCCTCCTCCTTTGTTTCCCCTTCCCATCCCTTCCCATCCCCTCCCCCCACCCAATCCTCCCAGAATAACTTTTCATAGCTGAGGATCTCATTGCAACATCCAAATCTGGATTTCCAGGTTTCCCAGAGATTTGAGGATATATTTAATTCCCTTTATTGCTTCTGCTAAACTTGCTAGACTAAATATATATATATATATATATATATATATATATACATATATATATGTGTGTGTATGCATGTGTACACACACACACACACACACACACACACACACACACACACACACATCCTGTGGAAAGGATATGCAGTTACAAGGAAGTTAATGTTGAGCAAGGAACAGAGCATATGGTAAGCACTAAAAAAAGTCTTCCTCTCCTGTCCTTATGCTCTTACTGAGAAACCATTCATACCTTAGCTTCTTTATAAAATTACATCTTTGATTTTTCTGGTAGATGTCCTCAAATGCCTAAGAACCACTCACCCTAATTTGTCTGATGACCCTGGCCCCATTGGAGGTGGCCATGTGTATAAAAAGAAAAGCATTTCTCTGCTACTTTCTGAAAATGTTTCTAAGCCAATTGTCTGTCTCAGACAATGCGAGGCAATTTCAACCTGTAATATACTGTTTCACTGTTACCCAAGTACACTTTATGTATTACATCTATATACATATGTATATCCATGCTCTGGTTTCTGCCCCCCCACACACACAGCCAAGAAAAGAAGATACCCTTAAACTATGTGCTGGTGGCTCATGCTTGTAATCCTAGCTCCTCAGGAGGCTGAGATCTGAGGATCAAAGCCAGCTGGGGAAGGAAAGTCCATAAGATTCTTATCTCCAATTAACCACCAACAAAAGCTATAAGTAGAGCTGTGGCTCAAGTGGTAGAGCATTAGACTTGAGTAATAAAAGCTCAGCTACAGCATCCAGACCCTGAATTCAAGCCCTAGGACAAGCTCTCTCTCTCTCTCTCTCTCTCTCTCTCTCTCTCTCTCTCTCTCTCTCTCTCTCTCTCTCTCTCTCTCTCTCTCTCTCTCTCTCTCTCTCTCTCTCTCTCTCTCTCTCTCTCTCTCTCTCTCTCTCTCTCATACATACACACACCACACACACCACCACACACACACACACACCACACACACACACACACACACACACACACACACACACACACACACGGTACCCTTTTAATATAGCTTTGTGAAATATAAAGAAACTCTAATTCCAGGGAGTATTACCTGAGTAGTTGTCTGGATTGATCAGGCATTTGACTCATCTTACTGAAAGAACATATCTTGTCTATTCAATAGAATCATGGGACAAAATATCGAAAACTATACAACCAAGGACTAGAAAGAACTGTTCCAGAAAGCTCCTTCCCAGCGTGGGTTTTGTTGACCCACTATCTTGGGTGTCTTGAGAGAGGAGGTGGGAAGTATAACACACAGTGACCACCATGTTTAAGATCTGTTGGGATTAAAGTCAGATATCCTTTATTGTGAAAGCGTCAGTCATTCATCTGTAAAATAAAAATAATAATAATAATTCAGGATATATAATAGAGCCTGTATTTTAGAATATGTATATTCAGAGATGTTTTAATTTTAAAAGAAAAATTATACATTATGTTACCACCAATAGACAACTACTGTTAGCACTTCAAGATTTGTTTTTGTTTGTTTTATTTTTGTTTGGTTAGTTATTTTTTTTGTTAGTACCAGGGCTTTAACTAGGGCCTCTTGTTATCCATTACCTTAATTCAAGTTACTTTATGCTCTACCACTTGAGCCACTGCCTCTAATTCTAGCTTTTTGCTGGTTAATTGAAGATAAGAGTAGATTGGAAATGTCTTCTGAGCTGGCTTTAAACATTGAACCTGGATCCTAGTATCTCATCCTCTGAGTAGGTATGTACCACTGGCATCCTGTTTGGAATATGATTTTTGAGTAGACTGTTCTATGGATGGTCACTGATTTCCTTTTGATAACTCACAGTGCATATATTAGTTGCCGACTTGCTCTTGTTACTTATCCATGCATATTTTTCAGACTGTAGAGCTATTCTACTATATCATATTGATGATCGCAGAGAGATTATATAGCTCTTTAAATTTGTTTCTTAGTTGGCCATTTTTCTTTGATATTTCATTTTAAATATGCCTAAGGAAATTTTTTCTATAGATATACCTTTCGGGGTGAATGTAAAATTATTTTTGTAAGATAAATTATTAATAGTGTAAATTCCAGGGCAGAGACCAAATATATTTTTCAATTAAAAATGTATTATGGATTCCTTCTCTAGAAAGTATGCATTGTTTTACATTCGTCCCAGAAATATTTATCACAGATTCTGTTTCTTATCCCCTTTTTAATATATCTGTATTATTATTTTTTAATATTGACTTACTTGAAAATTCTTAAGTAATGAGCTGTATTTTTAATTTACATTTTTATACCACTAGTTTTATTTGCATTTTATATTACATTTTTGTGCACATTGTTTCCTAATTGTGGGGTGGAGGGACTACTTCTTGATATTTTTCCATTTTCCTTTGTTTTCAGCCTTCCATGTTACCAAGCTAGGCCTGTGTTAGCCCATTAATCATTAAATTTAGACACTAGGCACTCAAATATTTTGGAAACATATTTATGCAAACTTTGAGTTTCTTTTTAAGACCACTTAAGGCTATTTAGCGGGCAGCTTTTCTAATATTTATAGTCTCTGAAAAAGAATGAAAGATTGAAATTACATTTCTAGGAAATAATTATAACAGTGGCAGGCAGGTTTCTTTAAAAAAAAAAAGGAAAAGCTCAATTAGGACACTGTTTCAATAAAATAATGATTGGACTCCAAGCCCAGAGATGGAAAACAGAAGCCCGTCATGGAAATTGAGTATAATGAATAAATCGGAAGCCAGAGATGGAAAATCAGATAGATCTGACAACAAAGACCAGTGAGTGAATGTCAGCTGCTTTTAAAAGAACGATGAGAAAAATATAGGCTCAAGGTAAGATTTAAACCAGTATGAAAGTCACAGGTGAATTCTAGGTTTAGATAGAGAAAACATGCCAATGCCTAGAATACAAATGTTTGCATGTTCCCCCTTTTTTTTGTCTTCAAGCTTGTTTTGTTTGAAATAAATTGAGTGAGAGGTGACAATCGGCATATCTCTATCCTGAAGTTCCTTAGAAATTTTTCCCTATTGTGTTCTGGATAAGACTTTTGAAATAATTGAATTCATATCTGATTTGATTTCACTTTTTAAACAATATTCATGCTGTTAGCTGAAAGGCACTAGTTTATAAGGATTTTCTGTCTTTTTTATGACTTCCTGCTAAGATTGGCCCCGTTTCATAGCGGAGAATGGCTGTGGTTATCTGCTGTGTCACTAATGCAATTTGCCTCTGTCATAGCCCTGTGTTTAATAGCCAAGAGTCACTGCCATGTGTACACTTGCTCAATATGTAGAATTATAGACAATGGCTTCTGCCATTAGCCAGTTCAGGGCAAAGGACACATAAAAGAAACAACTGATGATAGAGGTAAAGGTTATGTATGGGCCCACAGGTTTGGCTCTATCTTACCAGGCTGTCATGCCTGCCAGCAAGAGCCCATGGCCAAGCCCTGCATAGGATACCATCTTTTAGTACCAACTAGCCACTTAGAGTCCAGCTGAAAATATATAACAAGCTCTACTACTGAGGAAAAATTCAGTATGCATTTCAACATAAAGATACATAGTACAGTTATAGGGTTGTATGTTCTGTTCATGGTACTCTAGCTAGTGCCACTGCACTAGCGTCTATGAAACATGAGGTTCATAACTACACGATCCCACACAATATTCATCACAGCAAAGGATGTACTTGATAGTGAAGAAATTGTTCACGTGGCCCATGCTGTATAAGTCTTGTATTGTGTTACTCATTCTACCATTTAGGAGATGCTGGCCATCTGAGACAGTGGCCTGCTAAAGATGAACAACCTCAGTGTCCACCAATTAATGGATAAATGAAAAATAAACGAGTTACACATACAAAAGAATAATATTTGGCTATGAAAAAGAATGAAATACTACCATATGGATGAACTGGGAGTCATTACATAAGTAAAATAAGCCAGGAACAAGAACAGAAGGAATACATGATTTTATTCATATAAAGTCTGAAAAGATAGATCTAGTAGAAGCTGAGTGTCAAATCATGCTCTTCTGCACAGTCTCCTGACTCTTTGAACTCCTATTCCATGTTGGTCTTGCTAGTTAACATTCTTCTCTGAACCTCTAATTCGAGATACAATTTTTAGAGTTCATTTCACTTAGCATCATCTCATATGCTCATATGTACATGGCTATTAAGCTATTCTGCTCATCTGCTAAGATTATCCTAGACATATACTAATTATTGCAAATAAGGGAAACCATAGGACCTATGTTTCTTTGGGTCTGGCTTACTTCACTTAATGTGATTTTTTCCAAGACCTTCCATTTCCTTACAAATGGGGCAGTGTTATTCTTTCCAATGGCAACATAGAATTCCATTATATATATACATATATATATATATATATATATACATACATGCATACATACATATATATATAAACATATATATACATATATATCACATTTTCTTGATTCACTCATATACTGAGTGGCATACTTGATTCAATCAAGTATGAGGGGCATCTGGGCTAGTCCATATCTTAGCTTTGGTAAATAATACTGCAATAAACATAGTTGTGCTGGTACCTTTAGTATGGCCTTGTTTGTGGTCATTTGGGTAGATGCCCAGAAGTGGGATTGCTGGGTCATAGGTGAGCTCTATGTGGAGTCTTTTGAGGTTTTTCTTTGTTGTCATTGTTTTTAATGTATTATGTGGTTTCAAGTTTCTTTTGTGTGTTCTTCCCCCTATGGTATATCCCCTGTTGTCACTGTATTTGATTTTGGTACCCTGGGATTGTATATATGTTTATCTGAATTAGGGAAGGGAATGGGAACAACAGAATGGTGAGACAAAGGACAAAAGAAACCAATGCAGCAGTGATACTCAAAAGACACTATGTTGGAAATGATCTGTTCAACTTGCGGGGGGGGGGGGGGGCTAGGGGGGAGGGAAAGTAGGAAAAAATGAGGGAAGGGGTATTAAGTTTTACAAGAATGGCACTTACTACTTGTGTAACTGTAACCCCTCTGTTCATCACCTTGACATTAAAGAAATTAAAAATTAAAAAACTTAAAAAGATATGATTCTTGTGAAATCCACCCTGTAACAAGTTCACTTAAGTAATGCTACCTCAGCTGCGCTGACGATATTACACCCTCTATGGAAAAATGCTGTATTCCCTTTTCACAATCTGAAACTTATCTATTCTAAAGCATGTTTAGCCTCACTTTCTAGAAAAGAAATTGTGGACTTGTGTTTATCAAGTATCAAGATCAACATCAAGTCCCTAAGGAGAACAGTTACAATCTTCTATTTGCTGATGACTAGCATTTCCTTTTATATCTGTATTCTTCCTTGAAAACATTAGCCTGTGGCTCACACCTGTAATCCTAGCTACTCAAGGGGCAGAGATTGGAGTTTGCAGTTCAAAACCAGCTCAGGCAGGAAATTCCATGAAAGTTTTATTTCCAGTCAACCATCAAAAGTTGGAAGTAGAGCTGAGGTTCAGGTGGTAGAGCTCTAACCTTGAGAACAAAACTCCAAGGATGGTGCCCTGACCCAGACTTCAAGCCCCCAAATTGGAAAAACAAATCAGCCTTCCTTTACCTTTGTTTGGCTCAGGAATCTACACAGGCTTGCTCTCCAAAATTGCTCACCTTTAATTTCACAATATCCACAAAACACACACACACACACACACACACACACACACACACACACACAGAAGCTTCTAAAAGATCTAATAGCTATCTTTAAGCTCTAATTTTTCAAATTTACCTACAATTTTCCCAAAGAATATACTCCGCATTTTTCATATATTAGAAATAAAAATATGCAAACTAATCTCACTCTCAGCCAAAGATTATATAACATTTTCTGTTTGACATATTACAGAAATTTCTTGGTGAAGGTAGAGAGTAATCACTAGAATAAGTAATCATTAGAATTAGATGTATTATCAACATTTCTGAGAATCTCATCCTGTAAACAGTACCAATTTTTTTTAAGTTATCTGGCATTAGAGCCCCACCAAGTGGTAAAAAATCAAAACAGAATTTACAGGTCATAATCCCAACATGTCTTCCCATTTCAGAGCATTACCTGAGTTATTCTGAGTTTGGAAATTCTGGTGGTGGTCTTTATGGACATAAAGGGGTTATATTCTATGATTATTGCCCCCCACTTTGCCCACCTTGAAACATGCTTGCACTTGTGTGTGTTCTTTTCTTTTTCTTTTTGATATGGAAATAAGAGAGGAAAATCACCTGCTTCCTGTTACTTAAATTTTGATTATCTGAATATCTACACATTTCCATTTGCTAATGGAAATGGCTACTATTGACTTCAGGTCCTCACTTATGTTTTGTGAAAGATGCCAGTTCCTTGCCAGATGGCCATCTCCCAGAGGCTGCTCACCCATGGTGCCTTGCTTCTCTCAGTACAGGAGACCAAGGCAGAAAGAGGAAGCAGAAGGGAGGAAGGCAGAATGAAGGCCGATTGTCTTGCAGCTTAATTTCAGTGACTATATCATTTCTCAGTGTCTTCTGTGAATTAGAAATGAGTCACTTTAGCTGGGTGCGGGAGGCTCACACCTGTAATCCTAGCTACTCAGGAGGCTGAGATCTAAGGATCACAGTTCATAGTCAGCCCAGGCAGGAAAGTCTGTGAGACTCTTATCTCTAAATCACCACTGAAAAGCCAGAAGTGGAGCTGTGACTCAAAGTGGTAGAATGCTAGCCTTGAGCAGAAGAGCTGGACAGAGCCCAGACCCTGAGTTCAAGCCCCACAACTAACAAAAATAATAACAAAAAGAGTCACTTTGGAAGGGAAGGAAAGGTAGACAAGGAGATGGGATTTAGCTGGCTTCTTCCTTCCCCATCTTGCTTTCCTGAAGTAAATATACAACTTGTAAAAAAATCTTGTATGGTATACTTAAATGCAGCAACATTGAGAAACTAAGAATGGCTGGTGATGGACCTAACTAAATTCCAGATACTATCTTAAATGTTGCCTACACAGACATACATTTAATGGTTAATTTTAATAGTAGCAAATGCTCTATTAGAGAGACACTTATTTCCATTTACAGAAGAGGAAACTGAGTCATAAAAGGTTAATTGTCAAGATTTGAAACCATTTGAAACTAGACTATCTGGCTCCAAGGAAAAAGAGGATGAGGTTTAGCATCATTTCTACTTGCTGTGTAACAGATCTTATAACTTGGAGTTGAGGAAGTTGTGGAAAAGCAAAAGGTAAAACAGAATTCTAGTAATAATTCTGTTTCCTATGACTTCATTTGTTGTACTGTAATATAAACTGACTCAACTTCTGTTCACCTCCATAACTGCTAATAATGATTCTTTCACCTGCAAAAGTGTTCAGATTTGGATGAAAAACTGTGTAGTCACTCTAAATATAAAGCTATCAAAGGGTTCCTAGTTCTACCACATATGTGATCCCAATGAAGTCCTTAGGATTAATCATTACTGTTGTAAAGGGTCAATACATTACTTCCTCAAATCACCATTATTTGGTCTTCAGAATTGATTTGCTATTACTCTTGGTTTGATAGTCTATGTCAAAGACCTTTTAAAATCAAGAGTACAACAAAATACAGAAAGGCATGGATAAAAACTGTCACAACAGAAAAGGTGAAATAATGTCACAAGATATTTATCACAGGGAGACAAGTCATTTAACCAACCCCTACATGTGTTCAGGCACAGATTCAAATGCTAATTGTAACAGCACACATTTTAGTGCTGTTAGTGCTCATTTGTCCTATTTGTATGTGTGCAACAGTACTGGAGCTTAGCTCAGGGACTGGACACTGTCCTTTAGCTTTTTGCTCAGAGCTAGCACTCTACCACATTGAGGCATATATCCACTTCTGGCTTTTTCATGGTTAATTGGAGATGAGAGTCTCACAGACCTTTTTGTCTGGGCTGAATTCGACTTGTGATCCTCAGGGCTCAGACTCCTGAGGAGCTAAGCGTGAGCCCTGATGACTGGCTCACTTAAAAAATACAATAAAAAATAAAGTAAGATCAATCATTTTATTAATTAAAAATATTTCAAGTAGATAGACTCCAAACTCTTGCAAGTATATGTGTGTGTGCATATATATATATAATTAAGCTGTTTATTCAATTTAGTTATATAATCGATGGAATACATTTATTTTTTAAACTGATAGAGACTAAATGTTAAAAATTATTGAAACAAATGCCACTAAGTAAATCCATAGAAAAGAAAGATAAAAAGAACATGCAAATTTCCAGATAATACTATTGCAGTGAGAAAAATCATGTTTTGATCTTTATCCAGAAGAGGGCAATATGTGAATGCCATTTGTTAGTGTGAAGCTATAGATTTTTTTTTAATCTAAAAGTAATACATTGGAAAGGAATACAGTTTAGGGTTCATGAATCATAGCATTAAAAAAGCATGCACATTAGCTGGGCACTGGTGGCTCACACCTGTAATCCTAGCTACTCAGGAGGCTAAGATCTGAGAATCATGGTTCAAAGCCAGCCTGGGCAGGAAAGTCCATGAGACTCTTATCTCTAAATTCTGTAGGAGCCAGAATTCTCTTTTCCTGTACATTACCATAGGTAGCAAAGTTGCAAAGGAATTTAATGTTGCTAATCCATTGATCTTCCAATAGAGAGATGATCCAGGTGATTTTATTTAACTGTGTGGGCACCTTAAAGGAAGATTGTTTTCCCAGGCTGTGGGCAGAACTGGACATCAGAGACTTCAATACTGTGAGGGTGATTCAACCTCGAGAACAGAGCATCCTCTGTTTCTGACATGTAGGACCATGTGGTGAGGGTCTTGAAGCAGACTACCTTTAGAGACTACTGCTATTCTAGGTGACAGATGTCAAGGAAACAAATGCCCACAGCTTCAGATAACTGAACTGTTAAGAACCACAAGATATTTGGAAACATATTCTTACTCAGAACTTATAGAGAAGCCCCAGTCCCCCAGCTGGTTCCTTGATGTTATCTTGTGAAACCCCTAGTCAAAGGAATATATCCAAGCCCACATGGAATTTGACTGACAGCGCTGTGAGATAATCATTGGGTATGGTGTTAAGCTGCTGAATTCAAGTAATTTGGTACACAGAAATGCACAATGAATACTAGATCAAACATAAAACCAAAATGCAATTGAGATATTAAGATAGGGGGGATTGCAACACAAGGCTTTTGTTATACAAAATGATAAGTTAAACAATAGACTGTGGGCAACTCTGACTCAACAGCTGTGGAAAGTTTCTACCACCTCAGGTTAGAGGGACAGTGGAAAGTGAGAAGCCACAGGATGTTGGAACTGGAGATACAATAGCATGTTCAATGAGCACTAAAACCATTGGATAGACTGGCAGTGGCCAAGAAGACAAGCTGAGATGTAGCAAGTGGTGCCTCTTCATACTTCCCAATTTCCAATCTCTCCCTGATGTTTTCTGCTGGCCAGACTCAGCTGGAAGCTGACTGATTCAAAAGCCCAAGAAATGCAGCCTTCTCAGTTAGCCTCTGGTCACAAGGAGCTCAGCAGGGAATGGGTTGCATCATAAGGCAAACAGGCCCAGGACAGGCATCAATGACATCAAAGCATGGGGGTCCAAGTGTCTGGACAGCATCCTGACATTCCCAGGAGTGCTATTGCTGGATCATAGGGTAGATCTATGTGTACTTTGTGCATCGCCACTAGCAATTGTTCTTTTCATATTTTTGTTGATGTCCACCCTTACTAGGGTAAGATAAAATCTAAGTGTTGATTTTTTTAAATTATCTCTGAGTAGTTGCCATTGAATGGAGCAGTTTATGAATACAATATATCTTGATCAAAGTCACCCTTTTCAACATTCTCACTTATCTCTCCCCTGCCCCTGCCTTCACTATTCTTAGTATTGAAGGCTATACATTGGATTCTTTACTACATCTTCCACCTGTTCCCTTCATTTCGCTTCTCTTTCCCCTTTAACCCACTTCACCTCTTTCAAGTACCCATACCATGGTGTCTTATTAAACTAAACTTTGACTTTGCCTTTCTAAAATTTACACTATTTGCATCTACCATATTTCAGTTAATATAGTGGTGTACACTTGCATACTACCCAATGCATTGGTTTATAAGGAAAATTTAGCTTACATGTAAGTTAAATCTAGCTTCCACAGATAAGGGTCTCTCTGGGCCTGACTTACTTTACTCAGTGTTGTTTTGATTTGTATTTCTTTCATGGTCAAAGATATCGCGCACTTCTTCATGTGTCTATTGACCATTTTTACTTTTCCTTCTTCTAAATCTCTACTTAGCTTTTTTACTCATTTTTAAACTGGAGTATTAATTATTAGGGGGTTTAGTTTCTTGAGCTCCTTGAAAGTATTTTGAGTTCTTGTCGGATGTAGCTGGCAAAGATCTTCACCCATTCTGTAGGCTGTCCTTATAGCTTAGTAACTATGTCCTTCACTGTGGAGAAACTGTTTAGCTTAATGCAATTTCATTTCTTGATTCTCCTGTTTGCTGAACTGGAATTTTACTCAAGAAGTTCCTGCCTATGCTGGTAACTTTTATTATTTATCTTAATCCTTCCTGTCCTGGTTTCAACATTTCAGGTCTTACTTTAAAGTCATTGAACCATTTTGAGTTACTATTAGTACAAGATGACAAATAGAGATCCAGGTTCAGTCTTCTACATATAGATGCCACTTTTCCCATTTGTGGGTGAGACTGACTTTTAGACTCTCTTGTCTATTAGTAAGTGTTGTAAGTATCTATATTTAGAGTCTTCTACTCTGTTCCACTAGTTTTCAAGCCTATTTTTGTGCCAGCACCAAACTGTTTTGTTACTATAGCTTTGTAGCGAAGTTTAAATCTGAAATTATGATACTTCTGGTATTACTTTTCCCCTCCAAATACTGCTTTTGTGATTCAGGGCCTTTTGTGTTTCCATATGAACTTTTGGATTGACATCCTTGTCTCATTGAAGAATGACACTAGGATTTTGATAGGTACCACATTGAATTTGTGCATGACCTTTGTCAGCATAGCCATTTTCACAGCATTAATTTTGCCAATCCATAAACAGGGGAGGTCTTTCTACTTCCTGATGTTTTCTTCAGTTTCTTTTTACAAATTTTAATAGTTTTCATTGTAGAAGTACTTTATTTCCTGGGTTAGGCTTATTCCTAAGTATGTTTTTGATTCTATTGAAAATGAAATTGTTTTTCTAATTTCCTTATCTGTATTGTTGGTATACAGAAAAAGAATTGAATTTTTGGTGGGTAAATTGATTTGGGGAGCATGTAAGAGGAATTTTCATAATTAGTATAGCAGAGAAGTAAGCAGGTAAGGTTGGACACTACCATTTTGCATCAAAGTGGATCATTTGAAATCACCTCCACTTGATCTGTGATATCAAAACCTAAAGTACTTAGTGATGGAAGGACAAAACAAAGGAGAGGATAACAATGTTCAACAAGAAATGTACTCATTACCTTACTAGTGTAAGTTTAACCACTCTGTACAGCATCTTTACAATAAAATGAAATTTAGAAGAAAAGTGCTTAGGTATTTTTGAGTGAAGGAGGAAGGCTGGGGGTAATAGTTTTGAAATGAGAAAAACAGTAGAATAATATAAAAGCCTTTCTTTCTTTCTTACAAAAGTGTAAGAAAAACAGAAACTCTAGGATTTCAAAATTTATTTTTCCTAATGTGCATGATTGTGGAATGTCTACGATATGTCAATCATAGTGCGACCCCCCCATTCCCAAGGACAGATAAATGAACAAATGAGCCAAAAGGCAAAGAAAACATAAATAGTAACAAAGAAAAATCTATATTAATTGCATCATTGTTTACCATAGCCAAGATCAACCCAGATACCCTTTTGTGGATGAATGGATCAAGAAGTATGGCTGCTGGCTTCCCTCATTTCCAGTAACTAGAATGTGTCTATAAATTTACAAATAAACACATTAGATGCCAAAAAAATATACTGACACATGATAAATTATACAGATTTCTCTGACTTATGTAACTGTAACTCCTCTCTATATCACCTCCCTTACAATAACAAAAATTTTAAAAAATGTATAGAGGTTTCTAGGCATTCACAACATGGAGTGAGACAAAGGAGAATATTTTTAGGAAAGGATCACAAAGGCACAATAGCTATGTGCATCTGATTACATAGAACAATATTTATTGAAACAAACTCCAGGATATAGAAAAAAGAGAGTTTCTTTTCTCTATCTGTCATTCTAATGGAGGGCTTGTATGCTCTACCTTTATGTACTGGGTTATAACAAGGAAAAGGTAACTATAAATCATGGACAGAATATTAGTGTGATTCAAGGAAGTGTTTGTGGAGACGCATTTATTGTCAATATTTGTAAATCAAAATCAGGGACAAAACTAACTGCCTACCACCATAAATGTCTCACCTAACACATTTAATTCTACTTGCTGAGAACACAACAAGCATTTAATGGCAAACAGGCTGACAGCTTTGGTGGTTCAGTCCCAGGTTTGGACCTTAGTGACTTTGTACTGAGTTTTAAAAACACAGTGAATCCTTGAGAAGCTCCAAACCCCAACTTTGGGAAGATGGATGAGGCATGAAGACAAAGGGTTTACTTAAAGTCCAGGAAAAGGCTGACCAGCTCCTGTTACTGACATGTATGCCCCCATTATCTCTCAGTACACATTTCAAGGCAATAATTCTTCGTGTTTGAAAGATGAGGAATGTTTAGAGCAGTATCAATAAGAACCCATCTCACTGGGTTCATTCTCATTGCATAGCTTTTGGAACACTTGCCCATCTGCAACTTACCCACAAGGTTCCTCCCACAGGGCTTCATATAAGGTGTTGGTCCAAAATGTTTTCTTGAGTAAATCACGTGAACACAAGACATTGCAAGTTTTTCCAGAATTTTATTGCCACAAAATTACATACTTAATTATCATGAGCTGGCAACTTTAAACAATAGGACTTGATTTATTCATTTTGGAGAGTACTAGTGTTTGAATCCAAGAACTCATATTTGCTGGGCAGGTGATCTACCACTTGAGCCATGCCCCTTATTGACTTTAGTTATTTTTTTTTTCAACTAAGGGCTCAGGTTTTTTACCTGGGAATTGGCCTGAGGTCATAATCCTCCAATCTCTCCCTCTCTCCTAGTAGATTACAGTTGTATAAAACCACAGCCGTCCCATTGGTTAATAGTGGTCATGTTAATATTTTGCCCTGGCCGTCCTTGAACTATGATTTTCCTGATATCCCCTTGAACTATGATTTTCTTATATCCCCCTTCTATAATCCCAAGTGGCTTGGATTATAGACATCTACTATCACATTGGCCCTGACATGACCTTTAAGTAGAATTATTTGGCCTTGTTTGATAGATTTGTTCATTTGTATCATCTATAACATATTTGGAAGCTGTTCAATGTAAAAAGAACACAATCTGCACAGCAGCATGAACTGGCAACATATCGAGTCAATATTTTTAATTTGGAGTCTTCAGTGTAATGTAGTAAGTTAAAATTCATATAATTAAGAAAATACCTTTCTCTACTTCTTACACTGCTCAAAGATTCTACTAGGACCTACAAATAGATAATTTTCTAAACTATTTTATTGTGAGACCCTTCTTAGGAAGATCATAGAAACATCTTGAACTTGTAAGTAATGGAAAAGCTGAGAAAACTGTTAGGTGAAATTTTTCTAGTGACATTTATTTCAAGAGAGCAGTTATTATCTGGCTCAATTTAGTGTAGACCATTTGAGAGTGGTATTATAAATTGAATGCAAAACAAGCAGCCCTTGTAGGAATCAAGCCAATGACTTAGAGCACTGTTATAAAAAGAGCATGTGGCATGTGTAGAGGGCATCACCAAGTGTCAAAAACAATTTACAGAACAGTCAGCATCCCCAGAGCTCTGGCTTTCAATGACATTTCTATTGACACTTTCTACTTCCTATGAGCTCACTATAAGCTGACCGATAATTCTTACTTAAAAAGAAAAATAACTCCCACCCTCCCCTACTGCCTACCTCTGGCATGGGAGTAATTAATTTCCCCTAGTTAAATTCCACCTGTGAGACATCATAAGTAGAGTCTGTTGGTGAAGAGTGAAATGAAAATCAAAACAAGAATAACAAAAAGAACAAAGGACAAAAGTAAAACACCAAAACAATAATATCAATAATCAAGCATTTTGGTCTTCACTACAGATTCTCTGGGCATTGAAAAAGAGGAACAAAAGATTCTGTCTGGTCTTTTGGCCCAGAGAACTAGTAGAGAGATCTGTAATAATCGTGCTTGGAAGAAAATGCCATTTTGCCTTCAGGCACAGTATCAAAGGCTAAAGGTCACTTTGTAGTATCTGCATTCCCAAAAATTTTACCTACCAAGCTATCTATCCATTATCATGTTTTGTATTTTCAGGCTCAAATTATTGAGAAAAAAATTTAAACCAGGGCACCAATGGCTCAAGCCTGTAATCCTGGCTACTCAGAATGCTGGGATCTGAGGATCAGCCTGGTTAGGAATGTCCAAGAGACTCTCATCTCCAATTACTTACCAAAAAGCTGTAAGTGGAGCTGTGGCTCAAGTGGTAGAGTACTAGCCATGAGTAAAAATGCTCAGGGACAGTACCCAGTCCCTGGGTACAAAAATAAATAAAAAATAAAACTTCTACCACTAGAAAAAAGTAAAAATCTAGTACAATGTATTGAAATATACTTTGACATAAATCTGTTTCTCTGTCTTTCTCTTTTTCTTGTACATTCACACACTACATACATAGAGAAAACACAAATTTCATCTAGTTGATATTCTATTTGGGCAATCAGGTATATTTTCTGATGTTTATGGCACAGTAAACGTACTTGATTGTAAAGGTAAAGACAGTTGAATAAATTTGTGTTACAATTATATCTGCTGAAAGTACATGAAAAGCCATGTATTTGCAATGCATATGAAAGTAGAGTTTGGAAGTAAATTGGTTAATTTTTTTCCACTAATCTTCTTTAAAGGTTAGAGCACATCCCAACACAACATCTTCACAAGTCTACTTTTGTGCAGATTCTTTTGTGTGTGTGTGTGAGAATACCATACAGAGGAGTTACAATTACATGGGCAAGGTAATGAGTACATTTCCTATCAAGCACTGTTGCCTCCTCTTTGTTTCCCCTTCCCATACTCTCCCCACCTCCCCCCACCCACTCCTCCCCGCCCCCACCAAAGTTGTAAAGTTTGTTTTTCGACAAGTGCAGATTCTTGTTTATCCCCTCATGTTCTTACTGGAATAGGGAATCTGTGAGCTTGCGTTATGGTTTTTTATAATTTCTTCTGTTGATTATGTTAGCATTCTAGCTCCTATAAATAAATAACAGTAACAGCAAAAAAAATTAGAAGAAGTAAGTATGGAATGCTGAAAGTATAAAAGCAAGTAGAGAAGTATCGAAGTAAGAAGTAAATATCGCTCCCCTGGTTTCCCTTATTTGCAACAACGAGTATATGTCTAGGACAAGCAGAAAAGGTCAAAAGCTATGTACATGTGACCATATAAGATGATGTTAAGGAAAATGAACTCCAAGGCAAGGACACAATTGGTTTTTTTTTCTTAATTGCTATTGTTTCTAACAGATTTATAATGTATCATGTAATCTTTTTGTTTCTTTGTATGTTCCTCCCCCATGGTATAACCCCTGTTTTCACTGTATTTGATGTAGGTACCCTGCATCTTGTATATATGCTTCTCTAATTTGGGGAGGGGAAGGGAAAAAACAAAATGCTTAAATAGGGATACAAGTTGACCCATTGTAAGAATGAGATGTACAAGATACTATGTTAAAAAACGAACTTTACAATTTAAGTGAGGGGGAGAGTGTAGTTGTGGAGGTGGGAGGGAAGAGATGGTAGGGGAAAAACAAAGGAGGAGGTAACAATGCCTGACAGGAAATGGACTCATTACCTTGCTCATATATCCATGTAACTGTAACCCCTCTGTACAGTATTTTTACAATAAAAACATTAAAAATTAAAAAAGAAGTAAGTATAGAATGCTGAAAATTTACATTCCACAATAGCTCTTTGGTCTTTGCTTTTATCTCTGTGACTAATAAACATATTTCTTACTTTTCATGAAGAATAATAACCATTAAATGTTAATGGTTGCTAATATTATATGTATAATAAAATTATGATTGGTAATAAGCTTGAGTTGGGCAATGGAGCAGCAAATTTATCATTAGACTTCAACAGTTTTCTTATGTTGAACTATAGAAAGTAGACAGTGCATTTCTTTCTAACATCAAGTCTTTGTAGCGACATAACTGATAAATTACTGGCAAGACTAGCTAAAAATAGAAGAGTAGCTAGGACCCCGGGCTCCCAACTGTAATTCTAACTACTCAGGATGCTGGATTTGGGGGACCCATTGGGTAAGGCCAGCCTGAACAGAAAAGTTTGCTAAAGGAAGACTCATTAAGAATTTGGGTGATTGTTAGTTACCCTCTAGAATGTGGTCCCAGATGATGAATGGTTCTGTGTGTTCACTTTTTTTTTCATACAACTTTTTCAAATGATGTTTTTAGATGGATGCTTATGAGAATGGATGATAGCAGGGATTTGATTAACTGACAGCTATAAATAGGCTTCTTCACATTGCACATGAAAAATATTTTCTGTTACCTTTTATAACTTCTTCCTCATAAAACATACAGTTTCAATCATTATTATATTCCTTAAAAAATAGAAGTTTGCTGGATTCTGTCTCCAATTAACCAGAAAAAGTACCAGTCTAGTGAGCACAAAGCCCTTAGTTCAAATATCAGCATTATCATAAAAACAAAAAGGAATGAAAGATTGGTACAAATAATAACCAAAATACAGAATAAAGAAAGAATATTTCTTTTTTTTAAATTGTGCACTGCTTCAGTTGTATCTTCCACAGCAGCGTTATACACCTGATCTAGAAGAATCTCCCACGTGGAACATTTTGCAGGTGATGTTGGAAACAAGATGTTGAAAAAACAAATCATCCCTCAGTATGTTTGAGTATATGACAAAATACAAGTTAACTTATTACATTTTAGTAACAGTTCCAAGATGATTTAGTTAATTCTGCATTGGTTTGTTAGGAATGAGACAATAACACAGATAGAAAAGGTGTTAACCTCAGATAGAAAAGGTGTTAACCTGAGCGTGGGTAGCTCAGGCCTACAATCCCAGCTACTTACGAGGCTGAGAAATGAGGATCACGGTTCAAAGCAGAGAAATCCCTGAGAGTCTTATGTCTAATTAAGCAGCAAAAAGCCAGAAGTAGAATTGTGGCTCAAGTGATAGAGAAACCAGCCTTGAGAGACAGAACTAAGCTAGAGCTTGGAGACCCTGAGTTCAAACTTCAGCACACACACACACACACACACACACAGATGATATATATATATATATATATATATATATATATATAATTTATAATACATGCAAATCACATTTATTGTTCAGTCTAAAACATGTTTGTATCTTTGGTTTTCAAACTGTGATCCTAAGTGCCTGAGATTCTTTGGAGCTATTTCATTGATTTCCTTCTAAGGTTGTAAAATGGGTGAGGTTTAGATGAATATAATCTAGAAAGGTTTGAATGAGTTCTCTTTTAATAAAGAAAAAGACTGTGTGTAGTTATCAACTAATTAGTGAGTAAAGTCCAAATTGAGAGAAACAAGGACTCCAGGTAAAGGGAAATTTGGAAAAGGTTCATGATAGACAGATTACGCTTCACCAGTGTAACTGAAGGGTAAGTTCCAGGAAAAGGTTGAGCAGCACTATATTAATGAGGTTGGAATCAAACTGGGTTTTATAAAAGATGATGAATATGTTAAAACTCCTTGTACAACTAAGTGATGCTAAAAGAAAGAGATAGCAAGAGAAGGAAGGAGGAAGGAGGAGGGAAGGAAGAAAGGAAGGAAAGGAAGGAACTGAAGGAAAAGAGGAAGGAAGGAAGGAAGGAAGGAAGGAAGGAAGGAAGGAAGGAAGGAAGGAAGGAAGGAAGGAAGGAAGGAAGGAAGGAAGAATGGAAGGAAGAAAGGAAGGAAGAAAGGAAGGAAAGGAGAAAAGGAGGGAGGGAGGGAGGAAGGAAGGAAGGAAAGAAGGAAGGAAGGAAGGAAGGAAGGAAGGAAGGAAGGAAGGAAGGAAAGAAGGAAGGAAAAAAGGAAAGAAGGAAGGGAAGGTGATTTATGCTAGTAAGGTGGCTTTAGTTTTATGTTTTTATAAACTCTTTCTCTCCAAACAATTATGATGCCCACATTTGAAGAAGCACATGCTCATATTTTAAGAAGTTAATATGGTCTGAAAGTGGTTCAGAGTCAGAAGAAGCAATAGATATATAGATAGGTAAGTAGATAAATAGATAGATTGATTGATAGATAGATCAATAGATATTGTTAATTTTTTCTGTTGGGGAACAAAAAGGCAAAAGTTTATCTCAGAGTAAAATATCTCAGAACAGAAAGACAGCTTTTGGATAAAATTGATCACATACATTTTCAGAGGAGTTCTGACTTTCTCTAAAACTGAGATCCTGTCCAAATTAAATGTCTTTTTCCCAATTGATGCTAAGCAATCTTCCCTGGATGATTTATTTACATTTAAAATAATCTTTTTCCACAAGATGGCGGTATAATGCCAGTGGGCTAGGTTTAGCTTTTAGTTCCTTTCGCAGGTTAATTCTAAGAACAGAATTCATTTCCACCTTCTCATTTATTTGACAGAATTTTGCCCAGGAAATAATGACAACAGATTGAGATTTTAAAAATTCACTCATAATCTTAATTACAACAACCTTGTTTTGTCACTAAGTAAATTAACCTAAATTAAACCAGTCTATATTAAAGATCCTTTATTATGATCTAAGATATTTATTGTAATATGGAAATTCAAGTAAGACAAAAGTTATTCTCTCTACAGTTCATATAAAACTCTCTGATAAGTCTAACATACACGTTGGACAATTAAAAGAGAAAAATTCCAACTGCTATTGTGAATCAGAGACACATTAACAGCCAAAAAATACATATTTTGAAATGTGATAAGTGCTATGAAAGAAAGCATATGGTGATTTGAGGCCCTGTGACAAGATTACATAGAAATTTCCTGCCAAAAGAAATGATTATTTGACTGGGCACAGGTGGCTCATGCCTGTAATCCTAGCTAAATCAGGAGGCTAAGATCTGAAGATCAGGGTTCCAAGCCAGCCAAAGAAAGAAAAATCTGTGAGACTCTTATCTCCAATGAACCCGTCAAAAGCTGGAAGTAGAGGGAGACCTCCAAAAACACCAGGCTGTAGCAAAAATCCAAGTGAGCATGTGAGGACCTGAGTTCAGGCTTTAGTACCAACAACAACAACAACAAAAGAATAGAAAAAAAAAGAAAAAATGAAAAAACAAAGAAATATTAATTTTACTGAAATCAGCAGGATTCGATGACAAGTGAAGTGAAATGTGAGAAATGCAGAGAACTGTAGAAGACAGATAGCTCTGTCACGGGACATTGGCAAAGACTGTCAGAATTCAGGGATCCGATTCTGCCTTCAAAATAGCAGACACATTTTCAACCCACATCTGTATCATTAAGAAAAAACTATGTATGTGCATGTATATATATATACACATATATATACACATATATACATGTACATATATATACATGTACATATATGTGTATACATATATGTACACACATATATATGTATATATGTATACGCACACATATATGTATAAGCACTATGTCTCCTTGAATTCCTAAGATTAGGTTTCTGAGACGTGTAGCTGTGAATGGGTCAAAAGAAGTGGTTCAGGGCAGGCACAAGCTGTGCTTAAGCCACTGACCTCTTGAGCAAGATGGCTAGGTAGATTGTATAATACAGAATTACGTTCTACAGAGGCAGTCAGTAATTTTAGGAAAGATAAGTGCAATTCCTTCCCTCTAGATAAGCCTGTGGCTTCTATCTCAGATTAGCATATCTGAACACATTATATTTAGTTCTATTAAAAACAGCCTGTTTAATCATCACACATCAAAGATGATGGCCCCAGGAAATTCTATGATAAACACGTTCTGTTAGAACTACCTAGACAGGCATGTGATCACATAGCAGGATGTATGGTCCCATAGTAAAATGGAAGTGGTAATAGATGACCTCAAAATGCCCAATGGCACTGGTTAACAGAATAAATTAAGTCCTTTCAGATACTTTGCTTCTATTATATTCGTGCCTGTGGCTCAGAACAGCTCATCAATAGCTTCATATGGGGTGGTCTCATGATTATCTGGTACAAGAGATTAAAGATCTAGCTTGTTATAGACCCCTGCTAATTCTTTAACTTTGAATGTAATAAAATTCATATAGGGGACATCTTAACATCCAGAACTGTAAGGGAAAAAATCTGATGTTTTAAGCCTTTAAATTGGTGGGTAATTTGTACCAAAGCAATAGGCACTAATACGTAGATTCGGGTAATCAGTGATGTTCAAATCATCTGTCTAGGTACTCTTTCAATTGTTTTAAAGGGACTGTCCAAATCTCCTTGTGGTTGCAAAATTGCCTTTTATGTCCCTGTAATGCTCACGGATGTATTTAGAAACTCTGTTATTCGTGTCAGCCATATTTATGATTAGAGTTCTACCATAAACTCTGTTTTGAACAGCAGTTCACATCTCAAGTTAATTCTCTTTTGTACCACTGGGGAGCATGCCTTTGGGGGGGTTACCAGATAATTAATTATATGGCATTTATAAACAATTTAGGGTTCTAAATTCTGATTTTTAGCATGTTTCTTTCTAAGATTTCCACTCCTTTTCTCTTTATCTGTGGCTGTTTTGTTCTCAACATTGTCACCGTACAGATTTTCCCCATAGAGATCAAGAACTTAGTATAAAGTATGAGTTGCCTCAATCACTGGGATTGTCTTGTATCTTTCCTTAGCTTAAAACCCGTTTTTTTTTACAACTACTTAACAATAATAAATTAAGAATATAACAATAACACGTAACTTGAGGGTATCAGTGGAGTTGGAAAGGATGAAGGAGAAAAGGAGTGATTAAGAGTCATTGTACTTATAAACTGATTTGTTGAATTGAAATTCCTTTGTATAACTACTTACAGATAATAAAAATAAAAGTAAAATAGCAGTAGCTTCTGTGTGGCTTCAAGGTAGTTTAGGGGCCTTAGGTGTTGCTCAGTTGTAGAACACTTGCCTGACATGTGTGAGGCACTGGGTTCTATATTCAATCTCATAAAAAATGAATTAATAAATAAATGAATTAATAGTGAAAAAACCATTAAGAGCAGACACTGTGTCAACATTATTTTCTTTCTGCCATCATTGACTCTTTGCTAATGTAACCTTATCACAGAGTAGGCCCTCTGATCACATTCTAAGCCCTACCTGAGGGAGGAAATTAGGGTGGGGAGGGGAGGCATGCATACCACCAGGGAGAGTGGAAAGGCATCTCAGAATTCTGCCTATCAGAAACTTTTGTGCAAAAAGTATGCCACATGGAATTCTGCTTGGCAAATGTCATTCTCTTGTGAGGAACAAGTCACTAACTTCTTTTCCTGTTCATCTAGGGAATGTTCACAATCCCTTCTCTTTAGGGAAAAATTGTCAGTAATTCTTCTTTTGTTTTCTTTGTTCTTCTACTGATTTTTAGCAATTTTCTATTTTGGAGCCATGACTTTTTGTTTTCTGATGAGTTATTTTTCTGCCGTTTCTTATCTTCTCTAGTTCTGCCTAAACACACATCACTAGCTTTCTCTGCTTTATTGCTTTTCCACGTGTTCTTTTCTCTTGTTGATATTCCAATATTTACTCTTGCAAAGGAGACTTGAGTGTTTTCCTGTTGTACAGAACCACGCCGAGTTCATTATATAAAGCATAGACATTAACTTGATTCCATGCTGTTTCATGACTGGGGTCATTCTTTTAAAGTATCAACAAAGGCTCCAACAATTATTCTATGGCCTGAGAAAGCTGCACATAATTTACATTGTTCTTCTTAGGAATGTTTTTGAAAGAACTTAGTACACTGTAGCTTTCATGTAGCTCCGGGGGTGTTCACAATGCCGTATTATTGCTCAGGAATCGGCTTTTCATGATACCCAAGAACATAGGTTATAAATCCACCTTGGGACTGTGTCTTGTATATTAACAATCTTTAAAGATGGTATTTAAAGTTAATTCAAGATTAAAAAACATAATACATGATTATACTTGAACCAATTCACATGGCCTCTTTTCCTACAAGTCAGGTCAGATTCAAAATACTTTGTTGATTTTAACATAAAACTTCTTGTAATACCAGCTCTCCTAAGACAGTTGAAAGGAAAAACTGAAATTAGCACGGGGAGTGTAAATCCTGGCTTTCTCATCTAGAAACACCCTTGTTATACTTAGTAGTGACAGATTGTCTCTCTTGACTAAACCTTCAGCTCACCTCCTCCAAGTCCTTTGTTTACTGAACCCAATCCCAGCTTTCCAATGTATCCTGTAGAATTTAGTTCAAGAAATAATCCTGCTATAAAAGCAACAGCATGAAAAAGCTATGAGGGGCTTGAGGGATGAAGAGAAACAAGCTTTGTTGGAGGGCAGGATCTACAGGGAGGAGTCTGGGCTAAAAAGGAAGATGAAAGAGGTTGAATGTGGTCAAAATAGATTGCATTTATGAAAAGAGAACCATGAAATAAGTTAAAATTTGTTTTAGGCAGGGTGAGGGGGTACGGGAGGATTATAGAGGAGATGATATTGATGGAAATACATGGAAATGTTACCATAACACACACACACACACACACACACACACACACACACACACACACACACACACACACACACACACACACACACCCTATATAAGCAATGTATTTTAATACAAAATAAAATATTCTGATTTAGTCAATGATCTGGGAAACATCAAATCATTAAGACCTGACTCAGAGGAGATAATCAGACCTATACTGACAGAACACACAGAATTTCCAGGTCACAAATGCATATAACTCACCCTAATCTTGATTCACTCTTTTTCTATTGAATTAGGTATAATTCTATTTTAACAATTCCACTTATATTTTGTAGTTAAGGTAAGGACAAAAGTAAGAAAATGACATAAATATGAATGGTTAGAGCTTGAAAAATACTGTCTCTGTCCCTGAGTTATCTTAATGGGGGAAAAGAATTTTTTTCACTTTCTTCTAATGTGATGCATGCTGTTCCTTAAAAATAATGGAGTATCTGTCAAACTGCAAAATTTTTCCTTGGTTTGGAATTTAGTGTAGGGTGCAATGTCCTTTTCTTCTGAGTCAAAAAAAAATGTATTGAAAGGAAGAGCCTTTTTATCACTGTTTTAAATTTAGAACTTATAAAAGCTAGTTTCTAACAAAAGGAAGTCATGGAGCAGTGCTATAAAAAATCAGTGTATGTTAGAAAACACAGCTTTGTAGCAGTGTATAATTAATAGCAGTAACATATTCATTGCTTTATAAATGTCACCATTTACTTAGGCTCAGTTATGAATGCTATCTACTGTGGGTGTCTGAGGAATTTACTGGGTTAGATACCAGATAACCTCATTTTTATTTCATTAAATTATTCTTGATATTACCCTAAACCAACAGGAGAATGAAGAATTATAAGGCTAATCTTAGACATATAATATGGCCATTAAAAATAAATATGTAAATGAAATAGCATCAAACACTCAGGCATCAATTAATCTCAGTTGATTATTTGCATGAGCTTATGTATTTAACAGACAATAATATTGGTTGACACTGGTAGGTAGACACTTGCCTAGCAAGTACAAGTCCTTGAATTCAAACCTCAGTACTAAAAACAAAAACAAATTAAAAATGGAAAAAGAAGAGGACAGTGATCACTAACAAATATTCAATGTGCTGTTATTTTAAATATTTAGATTTAGTCCCAAATTCCTTCACCTGGAGTAGAATCTGTGATGAGGCAGGTTTTTAAACTCAAACTTGCTACTAGGACATGGTTCTCAAGCTCAAGTTGGTCAGAGTTCTCACATTGTTTTTTTTAGTTAAATATTCGTTAAAGTATCTTTAGGTAATTGTACAAAGGAGTTGTCATTGAACAAAGCAGTTCTTGAACACAATGCCTCTTGATCCATGTTACCATTTTTTATATTCTCAATCATTCCTTCCTATCCATACCCTCACCCACTCTGTAATTTTGTAGGAAATACATTGTTAGTTTTCCTGCAAGAGAGACAAGTCATTTTCCACACAGGCCTAAAGCTACAGGGGCAGCAAGCAGAGAGTACAATATAAACAGACTGTTCATTTTGTCCCCAGCATGGTGTTCTCATTCCTTCCTGTAAAGCAGGAATGCAGGTGGTGCCTTTTCTTTCTTTTGCCCCTACTTTACACACTCCAGAGATGAACTTAGCTTATCCAGATGTGGATGTAGTCTGACATAAAAGAAAAATGCCACCATCCACACGTAAGATGTTATCAGGCACATTTGCCTCTGCTATTCAAGCCATAAAGTCACTTTCAGGATTAGAGGCAGGAGTCAGTAGTGCAAGTGATTGCTTGGCAAGTAAAAGGTCCTGAGTTCAAACCACAATACCCCACTCAGTGATTTTTAATAACTAATGGTTCCACAAACCATTGGCAAAAGTCTTTCAATGTAACTTTGAGGCTATCCTTTCATTTACTGAACCTGTGAGCACTGGGCATTTTTTTAATCTGGCTCCCAAAACACCCCTAAGTGATGCAGAAGGAAACAGAACCTTGGAGCCAAAGCACCAACGCTTCTGTCACAGTTTTTCCATGGGTCCAGGAGGACACGGGAGAATGCCCCGGGCTGTAAGATGCTCTCTATCCCCAAATGGAACTTTAAGGTAGGCAAGGTAACTTCTGTACAGCCACAAGTTGGTGGTGAGCCCTTCAATAAGTTTTCAGGTCAAAAGAAATTAAAGATCCTTTCTTTGGTAATTCATCACCTAAGCATGACTTTGGTTTCTGTCTCTTTGGTCAGAAGATACATTTCAGTTGTCCTCTGAAAATGGGATGAAAGTTCTGATGTGACAAAAAAAAACTAAAGCTTTAGATTCAATAATGAATATTAGTCAGATGCCAATGGCTCATGCCTGTAGTCTTAACAACTCAGGAGGCTAAGATCTGAGGATCTTGGTTCAAAGCTATCCCAGGCAGGACAATCCCCATGAAACTCTTATCTCTGATTAAGCACCAGAAAAAGGGAAGCAGAGCTGTGGCCAAAAGTGATAGAGAGCTAGTACAACTTTAGTACCGAAGCCCTGAGTTCAAGCCTCACAACCAACAAAAAATAAAAAAAAAATATGCTATTACTAATATCATTATCTATTAATTTTACACATACTTTTAGTATCCACTGTAGATTATTTGTATATAAGGTAAGGAAAGCATATACTTTTCTCAAATTTGTCACCTAAATTATAGATAAACAGACCTATACAGCTTGGTAAGTCAATTTATGGTCCCATCCCCTACCATAACTCAGGTTAGTTATAGCTTTTCTTGTGAATTTTGCTCCTAGACCCATAATAGATGTGTGTTAAGAGAATGAAAGTGATATAAATATGAACACACTTGAAGTATAGGCAAATCCTTTATAAACAAACACAAAAAAGGACCACTCAGTAAATATGAAAATTTATACCCCTTCCTGTTTTTCCATAGGCACATAAGTAGGCAGTTATAAAACTAAGATCAAATTAACAGATGACTTTTGCTCATAGGTAACATACATTATACTCCTAAAACACAGAAACTACTCACCAATTCTTGTTATTTAGTATTTAGGTTTACAGTTTTGCAGCCCATGAAAACAAAGGCTTCCAGATCTCTGAAAACTAGACAAACACCAGACTGTCATCTAAATTAACCTGCCTCCTGGCTGATTCATTCAGGTCATTTTAAGTACAAATGTCAAGTTTTAATGATGCTTAGAGAAGAGATTTCTACCAAAAGAGAACTTAAATATTACTTGCAAGTGTCAGAGATTTCCCCAGAAATATCTTTCCTGTAAATCTCAATTCTACAGCTAGTGACTTCCCTTCTGATGCACGGGGGGGGGGGGGGGGGGGGGGGGGTGGAAGAGGTAAGAGAGAGGAAGGGCAAATAACTCTTCCTGGCAGGCACTTAATTAGCATCTCAATGGAGAATCCATACTGTGGGCAGAAGATTGGCTGATACACACCTAGTCTCCTGAGGACAATGCATTAGAGTTGCCTTTCTTCTTTAATAACAGGACTCACTCCCTTTTTGGCAGTGCACAAGAGCATTTACATATCATCCTAAAGGATGAATCTCCTTTGCTGTTTAGTGACACTGGAATTATTAAACATAAGTTATCAAGATAAGTGCAAATTTTAGCGGGCAGGCCTATTTTAAATCTCTGTTTTCCTACTTACGTGTTATGCTAGATGAATATCAACTTCACTAAGGAAACTACAGCAACCTGAATACACTCCCACCAGCTTGTACCACTGGTTTGTCAAGAATACCAGCTCAAAGCCAGCTTGAGCAGGAAAATCTGTGAGACTCTTACCTCCAGTTAACCCGAACAATTCAGAAGTAGATGTGTAGCTCAAATGGTCAAGCATCAGCCTTGAATAAAAAGGCAAAGAAATAGCACCTAGGCCCTGAGTTGAAGACCCAGTACTTGCACATAAACAAACAACAACAATAACAATAACAGCAACAACAAACCCTGATTCTGTTAAAGAACTCTCTATCCATCTACCTTAAGGTAGCTCAGACTCCTATCTCTTAGTTAAGATTATTGCTCCAGCCATTGACATAGATATTTCCTTCACTAAGACATCACTTCAGTGAACAAACATCTTATTTGTTCCATCTTGAAACCATCCCCCTCCCCTGCTTAGCTCTTTACCTTCCAGTTCCTGTATCATTTTTCTCCTAATCATCCAAAAACATGTCCAAAACTAGCTTTACAACGTCGGTGCGGGGGGGGGGGGGGGGGCGGGGGTAAGGGGGGGAAGGAGAAGGATTGGGATTGGGGGGAGGGGGGAGGCTGGGAAGGGATGTGAAGGGTAAACAAAGGAGGAGGCTGCAATGCTTGGTAAGAAATGTACGCATTATCCTGCCCACGTAATTGTAACTCCTCTGTACAGTATGTTCACAAATAAAATTAAATTAAATTTAAAAAAAAAAACAGCTTCTTGATACATTTCTCCCTACTCCCTGTGTCTCCGCATGTCCTTTTATTCTCTCCTGAGCACGCTTCAACTTTGTGTCACCAATGCTCCATGACAGCTATTCTTATCAAAGTCACAATATCCTCCACATGGTTAAATCTTACAGTGATTGCTCCGTGTTCACATTTCTTAGCCTGTCAACTGGACCTCTCTCTCCCCTCCTTTCAACACTTGTGGTCAAGATGACCACATTTTCTGAATTTTTGCCAGTCCCTTTTCTTGTTGCTCCATCTGTGTCAAGCATTTTAATGCTGAGAGCTTCTTTCTATATTTTCACCCATATGTGTGTGATCTGACTCATTTTTCTGGTTCAAAATACCATCTATGGCTGGGCATTGGTGGCTCACACCCATAATCCCAGCTACTCCAGGAGGCTGAGATCTGATGATTGTGGTTCAAAGCCAGCCAGGTGTAGAAAAGGCCATGTCACTCCTAATCTTCTCCAATTAACCACCAGAAAAGCAGAAATGGAGCTGTGTCTCAAATAGTAAAGTGCTATCCGTGAGCAGAAAAGCTCAGGGACTGTGCCTATCACCATGACACATGAAACAAAAACAAAAACAAAACACACACACACACACCACAAAGAAAAATACCTATGGGCAGATGGCTCTCAAATCTATCTTAATCACGTGACTATTGCACAATCTGCCACTGGACTTCTCCCTTCAAATGGTCACTAAGCATCTCAAACTACCATAGTGACATTTACTTCCTAATGTTCCCCCCCCCCCCAAATCCTGGTTTTCTTTTGCAGTTTGCAGTTTTCTGCATCAATATTTAGGTCACTCCATCTTTCTGTTGAAAATGTCAAAATACCTGGTATCATTTCTTCTGTCCTTATCATTCTGCAGTTGAGTACTGCTGATTTCACTAACATAATATAACCACAAAGAAAACACTTCTCCCCATCCATCCCTCTTTTTAACTTCATAGTCTAATCACTATATGACTATAATAGACTCTTTCCTTCTAACTTTAACCCTACCCAAACTCAAACAATTTACTGGTTTAAGGTGTGGATTTTTTTTTTCTGCTGAGGACCAACCCCAGGGACAGTTACATAATTTGTTCTCAAGCAAACAGGAATGAACTCTATCAAAAAATAAATCTGCTTGGGTACTGACAACTCACAGCTGTAATCCTAACTAGTCAAGAGATCGCAGTGCTGTTATGTGTGTATTATGTTTACAGTCCCAATTTATGCTCTGTTATTTTGAAATTACTATGTCTTCTAAGTGAAAAGCATGTAATAGCTTATAGCATGTTTAATAACGTATATCCTCAGCTAAACATACTAAATACAACTAATGACAGTCATTGCAATTTTAATTATTATATTTGATGCCAAATTCCACAGCTGATATTAGCTGAACTCAAACCTGAGATAATCTTCTCTTCCATGTGTTATTTAGATGTACTACTCACTGTCCTTAGATGTCTGAGCCGAATGACCTTTGTTCCATTTGTATGTGCTTAAAATTTCAGCTTTCCCTGTAATACTGTCTCAACACCACTGCATATATTACCAAATTTCAATAAAATAAAGGAACAATTGAACAGAGAATGAGTACAATATTAAATAGAAAAGATACATGAAAGCATGTTAGCAGGTTGATTATTAGAATATAATAGTCTAACTTTTAATATAACCTTGATCTATGAAAGGAGGCTATGAATCTCTCCCCAACACTGTTTGGCTTTTAGGGTTTCACAGATAATCTTGATGTCTCAAGATAATAGTTTCCTATTACTGCTGCAGCAGATCTTCAAAAGATATATTGATGTGAGTTAACACACACAAACACATGTAATCTGACAAGTATATAATTCTGAAGTCAGAGATATACAGGTTTCACCAGATTAAAATCAAGGCACCCAGAACCCATCCTCTGTCTCAAAGCCAGCCATGGAAAGTCCTTTCAGGGTACGTCACTTCCTTCCACTATCAAATTTTTTTTGATTGTCTTCTTCTGTCTCTTTCCATAACTTTCAAGGATATTTATAATTACCTCTATTCCACTCTTATATTCCAAAATAATCTTCCCATTTAAAGGTCTTTTATTCACAACCACTTTCCCAAGTAATGTAAACACATTCACAGATTGAAGAGTTAGGACAAAGTCATCTTTGGGGACACTTCTCTACTTGCTGCAAATATTTTCTTTGTCAAATTTATTTTAACTATTGGATACTCAAAGCATACCTGCATGCACACAGACACACACACACACAGAGGAAGTAGGAAAGAAGAATGAAACTAAAGATAACTAAAGATAGGCAACATTATATGCATATTTCAGGTGAGGTAATGCAGATTGCAAAAAGTAATGTCATTTTCGCAACTGTTCAGTGCATGTGAACTCAGATCCCGCATACAATTTTGAACTGTTCCTTTAATTACACTAGACTCTATAAAAATTACTGCTGACAGTATATGTTTTAAAGATACACTGGCTAACTTCTTGTGTACTTCAAACTTTCCTTGACTTTATAAGCATTCATAACTTCATATTAAAAGTAATGCTTTCTATGTGGTTATTTTTCATGAAGCCAATAGATTTGTTTAACATGCTTTTTGTCAAAAAAAAGCATGGATTCTAATTTACAAGTTTCACCATAGTAGTCATACCATGTAATTTTGTTATAACTATAACAATAGGTTTCTGTAGAAGCCTGTAAAACACAGCTTGATATGATTTTGGAAGAGAGTTATTGTCTTATCTTGTTCTGATAGGGTTAAATTTAATCAGGAAGTTAACACAGACATTTTGGAGTTCTCACTTGCTGATACATAAGAAGCAAGCACTTATTTGCATAATGCATCCTGACAAGTTCTAGTGAATAAATAGTATGCTAGAACATAATTTAGTGAAATAAGAAAATGCAGCAATCTAAAAAAATATCTTGTCAAGATCAGTATTGTCAGTTCTCAATATATGTGTGTATGTAGATAATATATATGTATGAATATCATAGAGTTCTCAGAATTGTTTGTGCTAACTAAAAAATTTGATTGAAATATTTGCTGAATAGGCCTGTACAGCTTTATAAACAAATGGATGGTATGTCTTAGACAAATTTGATTTTTTATATCTAAATTTATTTTTTCTCAATATTTTGGCACAAGTCTAGTATAATCCTTATGTATTGTAAGGAGTACAAAATTATCTGATCTCAATATTTGTTTCTAAGAGAATGGATGTTCATCTAAGAACAGCTAATATTTAGATAGCAACTTATATAGAATTAAAATTGTTACTCTTTAGGAAGTCAAGTTTTGGAGAAAAGAGAAGATAGAACAATGCTTTTTTTATATCTATGTGATGAAAAATGAAGCAAAAGATGAATTAATCTGCATTTTGTTCACCATATCAAATTGTCAACCTGAAAAATGTCTCCCATACAACTGTAGAATTTATTAGGACATTCACTGATGGTTGTAATGACTTTGAGGTTTCTTGTGCTTGTTTAGGCAATTTTTTAAGAGCTACTGTTACAACACAATTAGGGTAACTGAATTCTGTCCATCAGCACTAAAGCAGAATGGATCGATTAGAAGAATAGAACAACATAGATGAGATCTCACTGTGAGCCTTGGATGACTGTTGGGTGTCACATTAAAGACTATAATATGACAGATTTTTCTTTCCACTAAAATAAAAAAACATCCTTAAGTTTCATCCTAATAAAAAAAGACATGCAAAGTTGACATAAGATAGGAAAATGACTACCAATTTCAAGTGGGGGGAAATAGTGCCTTGTTTCCTAGTGGTATTTTGATTATTTAAGGAGATTTCAAGCAGATCTTTAAAATGTTATTTTATTGTTAAGATACTGTAAATAGGGGTAAGGCAGTGAGTACATTACTTGTTGATCATTGTTACCCCTTCCCTTCATTGTTATTGTCCCACTATCCCTTCCTTCCCCCACCTTTCACACTCCTCCCCTCCCTATCCCAATCCTCCCCCCCACACACACACACACCTGAAGTTGTAAAGTTCATTTCCAATATACTATTCTTTGGGTATCCTTGTTTCAGTGGGTCATCCTGTGTCCTTGTTTCAGCATTTTGTTATTCCTCTTCCTTTACCCAGATTAGACATATGTATATACAGATGCAGGGTATCAAAATCAAGTACAATGGCAACAGAGCATATGTCATAGGGGAAAGAACATACAAAGGAAACAACAACAACAAATTAAATCACATGGTACATTTAAAACAATAACAATAAAGACAGACCTCTTAGGGCTATATCTTGGGGTTCATTTCACTTAACATCATCTTATATGGTCATTTGTACATGGCTTTTGAGCTTTTCAGCTCCTCTGATAAGATTATCTTATATGTATACTAATTATTGCAAATAAGGGAAACCATGGGACCTAAATTTCTTTGGGACTGAGTAGCTTCACTTGATATGATCTTTTTCCAAGTCTTTCCATTTCCTAACAAGTGGGGTGGTGTCATTCTTTCTGATGGAAGCATAGAATTCAAATGACCAGAGTATAGTTTCACTATTCTATATATCAATAAAATCTGCTTGATCCATTTAGTAGATGAGTGGATGAATGGATCAAGCAGATTCTATTGATATCTAGGCTGTGTTCATGTTTATTCCTTGAGAGAAAGAACAGATAAAAAGAAGCAAACATAAGGATGACATTATCTAAATCACAAGGGATGGTAGATCACAGACAGTGCAGGTATTTATTTAAAACACAGGTATTTATTAAAAGCTTAGAATTTTCTCAGTAGTATATTAAATGCTGCAATCACAAAGGAGATCACCTATGCCTACTTGGGCACATGATCCAGAGAAGGAATCACCTTGAAAGGCACCAGATAGCTTTCATAATGATCTTCTTTGGAATCCAAAGCACAGGTTGTAATATTCCAAATGGAAGCACATGACAACTTCTCTATACTTTTCTCCTCTATCTCCCTGAATCCTGGATGACCTCCAAATATCCGAGATCACTGTGGTCCTTCGTAGCACAAGCATATTCATTTTTCCACATCCCTAATTCCTAAAGGGATTGAAACATCATCTCAGTTTCTCCAATAGTTATATCCCATTATTCTCCTAGATTCATGCAAGGAGATCTCCTTCATCCTTTAAAACTTGTAGCATCCAAATTCAGTATTCTCTAAACATTCTACGTTCTGAGAAGTCAGTTGATTCCTATATACAGTAAAAAGTCTAACTCACAAGTTTAAGTTTACATTCTTTGGGCCTGGCTTACTTCACTTAATATAATTTTTCCAAGTCTTTCCAGTTCCTAACAAATGGGGCAATGTCATTCTTTCTGATGGAGGCATAGAATTCCATTGTGTATATATACCACATTTCCTTGATCCTTTCATCTCCTGAGGGGCATCTGGGTTGCTTCCATATCTTAGCTATGGTAAATAATGCTGCAATAAACACAGTTGTGCTGGTAGCTTTAGTGTGGTCTTGTTTGCCATCATTTGGGTAAATGTCCAAAAGTGGGTTTGCTGGGTCATAGGGGAGGTCTATGTGGAGTCTTTTAAGGAATCTCCATACTACTTTCCAAAGTGGTTGAACAAGTTTACACTCCCACCCACAATGTAGTAAGGTTCCCTTCTGTCCACATCCCCTCCAGCATCTATTGTTATTAGAGTTCTTGATTATAGCCATCCTAACTGGGGTGAGGTGGTATCTCAATGTTGTTTGGATTTGCATTTCTTTTATGGCTAGGGAGGTTGAGCATTTTTTCATGTGTCTATTGGCCATCCTTCTTTCCTCTTCAGAGAAGTTTCTCTTTAAGTCTTTAGCCCACTTATTTATTGGGCAGTTGTTTCTTTGAGGATTTGTTGTTGGGGGATTTAATTTTTTGAATTCCAGGTATATTTTAGATATGAGACCCTTGTCCATTGTATGGCTAGTGAAGATCTTCTCCCAATCTGTGGGCTTTCTATTGATCTTGCTAGCTATGTCCTTTGCCATGCAGAAGCTCTGCAATTTCATGCAATCCCATTTGTGCAACCTTTCTTTGATTTGTTGTGTTTCTGGGTCTCTATTAAGAAAATTTTGGCCTGTGCCAAGGAAACCTAGGGTTTCTCCTATTCCAATCCTGTAATGTTTTCAGAGTGTCTGCTTTGATTCCGAGGTCTTTGATCCATTTGGAGTTGATTCTGGTGCAGGGTGATATATAAGGATCTAGCTTTAGTTTTATACAAGTAGTTAACCAATTTTGCCAGCACCATTTACATTACCATTTACAACTTTGGCTGGGGGGAGGCTGTGGAGGAGTGGTTGTTGGAAGATGGAAAGGGATGGGAAGGGGAAACAAAGGAGGAGGCAACAATGCTTGATAAGAAATGTACTCATTATCTTGCCCATGTAATTGTAGCCCCTCTGTACAGTATTTTCACAATAAAAAAAGTTTACATTCTTCTCCGCTACTCATTTTTCTTCATATTTTAGGAGATTTCTAGAGAGCGGGGTGAGGGGGGGAGAATGTTCTTATCCAAACACCTGAGCGTTGTTACCATTTACTACCATTTCTACTTGGGTTCACGACACACTGCCAAGACAGCACCCTGGAAGATAGCATCTGATCCTTCACACACCTAGACATGTTAACATCCATCAAATCCTTCCTTCACCAAATTCCCTTCTCTCCTGTCTTTCTCAATTCCTTTTCCCCAATTACCTCCGTTGTTAAACTGAGACCTTTATTGGCTTCTCCTGGCATCTCAAATCATCAATCTTCCCCTTGCCCTATCAACTCATGTGATTGTTGGTCCCAGAAGCAAATAACCTGACGCAGATCCTTCAGTGCAAAATGACTGAAAGTATCCTTGGTCGGCTCCTTCTCCCCTTTCTGCTCTTCAACTCCAGAGAATATCAAATTCATATTCTGGGCCCCTCTCATCTTACTCCCTGCTGAGTAGTCTGCCAAATTCTGCTAGTGAATGCTTTTTCTAGAGTGTGAAGTGTTCCCTTTTACTAACATCTTACTTTTCATTTAGAAAAAGAACTGACAATGAATGAAGACTGCAGCCTACCTCTAGAATATCTTAAGTGTTAGCTTCTTCTTGGTAGGGTATAAATACATTATTGCTTCCATTTGGGAAGATATAACCTTCCTAAACTCCTCACAACATCATAGCAGACCGACTACTTTTCATTTTAAAAAACACATTCCTTAGAAATATAATAGTTACACATGGTTACTTTTATTTCTGCATACATTATTCATCCTCATTTTCCAAGAATCTGACTTCCACCTGCAAAATATTTCCAAATATTCCCTAGGATCTTTGCTGTGCCTAGAGCAGCTTCTGGATCAGCTTTTTCCTAGAACCATATCTGTATTAAAGAGCACTTGTGCCTCACTCCACTGCTTTTAATTTTTTTAGGGTCTGAACATAGATTCTCAGGTTTGCTCTACCACTCACCTCTAATCTGACTTTCTGTTGTTGTGCTGGTACTGGGGCTTGAGCTCGGACGGCTGGCCTGGGTACAGTCCCTGAAGATTTGTTTGCTCAAGATTATCACTCTACCATTCAAACCACATCTCCATTTCTGGCTTTTTCTTGGTAGTTTTTTGGAGACTCTCTCAGACTCTTGCTGGGACTGGCTCTGAATCATGTTCCTCAAATACTAGCATCCGAGTAGTTAGGATTGTAGAAATAAACCACCACTGTCTGGCCAGTCTTACTTTTTGCTAGCCATTTTAGAAATAGTCTTATGTGCTGGGAAGGTGGCTCAGTGGTAGAGTGCTTGCCTTGCATTCATGAGGCTCTGAGTTTGATTCCTCAGCACCACATAAGCAGAAAAAGCCAGAAGTTACGTTGTGGCCCAAGTGCTACCTTGAGCTGAAGAGCTGAGGGACAGCGTCCAGGCCCAGAGTTCAGGCCCCACAGCTGGCAAAAAAGAAAAGAAAAGAAAAGAAATCGTCTTATGGACTTTTGTTTCCAGGTTATTCTTAGCCTCCTTAGGAGCTAGAATTACAGATGAATGCCACCAGCACATTATAATTTCTTAATTGTTGCTATTTCTTAACATAGTAATTATGTCTTCAAAAACTGTATTTTGCCTGACTGCTACAGTGACTATATCATAGTAGGTCCTTAAGTAATATTAAACTATATGAATAGACCACTATAGCTAGTAAATTTAACATATATTACTCCTATATATTCATAGAAATCTGTCACTGAAAATGTATTGTAATCATTCAATATTTCTGAGACAATCTAAAAGAATTACCTCTGCTATTCCCTATTATCAAGAATTTTGTCCAAGTTTTTAAAGAATAAATGAAGCTATGTTCTCACATTAAATCCTGTGAAGTATAAAATGTCCTGGGAAGTTTTAGGAAAAGTTTTAGCAATGAGTTAGCAAGAGGATCTTCTAGAATCTTTCTGCTTAACTTTGACTTAGCCAGACACCTAAATTAATCTATTTTTCTCCTAGTTTTCAAATAATATAGAATTTTTCTCTAATTTACTAATTTACTCTAATTTTATAAAGTCTTCATTGGTCACATAAAAAGACTGGAAAAAACTATAGTCTTTCATGATTCTGAAATGTACTTGCTCCCAACTCACTTTTCAACACAGATGACAGCACAGAAGTACTTCCCTTGGGTGAAGGAAGTCAAGTTGTTACTTAGAGTATCCGATTGCTACCGCTGAAGCACCTCAGAGTAGTTGTCAATGAATGGGTCAATGAGAGAGAGGAAGATTGGCTGCCAATTCAGAATTGAAATATTTCCTACCTCACTGTAAGTGATGGGTTACAAATAGAAACCCAAAAGCTGTTTAAATCCTTCTTCACTGTTTTGAAGGTGCATGGGAATGATAAAGAGACACCTCAGATAACAAAATCAATGTCTATCACTCACATGATTGTGTTCCAATGGAACCAAAGTCTGTCACACTAAACCATTATGTTCCAGAGTTTTACATTTCCTGCAAATATGCTAATAAATAAAAGTAAAATAGAGAATTTGAATCGCTGCACTGGTTTTGCCTATTCTCTTCCTGTGCAGGTTGGGCGATGTTCTATTTTTACCGCTCAGGCTATCAGTTTCCTGAAGCAGTCCAATGCACCCCGGAGGACAAAGGTATCACCGCTCTGAAGGGCATGAGCTGTGAGGCAGAGATGCTCTTGGAGCTCTGTTCTGTTGACTAAGTGTCTCTTCAGACCAGGAGAGAGACAAATTGAATGCATCAGCAGATTTACTGCCTCTGCTCACAGCAGATCAAGCAGGTCAATGGTATCTCCAGAGCTCCCCACATAGGGACAGTATCTTTTACTGGAAGGTAAAATAAAAACTCCATGCAGTCATGGACTGCAATTCTCTGCTTTAAAATATGGACTTCCACAGGAGAGAATGTGTGCACTAGATAGACAGATGGGGGGACTAGTTCACAAGAGCCTAGCTCCGTAACATAGAAGTAAAAGGTCCAACACCAACCTTTCAAAACTATCTTATCAAGAATCTTGTCAAAGACTCACCGATTTATGAAAACCTTCAAATCCTAAGCCAGATGCATTCCCAAGTCTTAAAGAACAAAAGGAGCTGTGTTTTTACGTTAAATCCCGTAAAATGCACTAGTAAGTTTTAGGAAAAGGTTTAGCAATAAGTTAGCAAGAGGATCTTCTAGAATGAAAGTTTGATGCTTAACTTTGGTTTAACCAACTAAATGAATGCTGTATTTCTTCTAGTTTTCAAATAATATAGAATTTGACTATACTTTTCAAGTTTATCAGCTACTTCCAGTTTTCACATATAAAGGAAGACATGAATCCATTTTCTCTTTGTGTGTCTCACTTACTTTACTTAGCATACTTTCTTTTCCAAGTCTTTCCATTTCTTTTCCTTTTTTTCTGATTTTTATTTTTATTTATTTTATTTTATTTTATTTGTGAACATATTGTACAGAGGGGTTACAATTACATGGGCAGGATAATGCATACATTTCTTACCAAGCATTGCAGCCTCCTCCATTGTATACCCTTCACATCCCTTCCCAGCCTCCCCCCTCCCCCCCAATCCTTCCCCCAACCCCACCGATGTTGTAAAGCTCGTTTTCGACATGACAACTTGTACTTCTCATTGTTGCAACAGGTCCACCTGTATCCTTAAACGACTTGTTTTTCCCCATCTCCTCCACAAGTTATACTGACATCAAATATAGTGAAAGCAGGGGTTATACTGTGGGGGAGGGACATACAAAGCAACAAAGAAATAATCTTATAAATGCGTAAGAAACACATGCATGAAAGAAAAAAAGTTAAAATACATACCTAAGGGTTCATTTCCCTAACATCACATTATCTGTCCTTTTCCGCTTGACTCATACATATACTGGATATTACAAATAAGGGAAACCATGGGACCTATCTTTCTTTGGGCCTGGCTTACTTCACTTAATATAATTTTTTCCAAGTTCTTCCATTTCCTAACAAATGGGGCAATGTCATTCTTTCTGATGGAGGCATAGAATTCCATTGTGTATATATACCACATTTCCTTGATCCATTCATCTACTGAGGGGCATCTGGGTTGGTTCCATATCTTAGCTATGGTAAATAGTGCTGCAGTAAACATAGTTGTGCTGGTAGCTTTATTGTGGTCTTGTTTGTAAACATTTGGGTAAATGCCCAAAAGTGGGATTGCTGGGTCATAGGGGAGCTCTATGTGAAGTCTTTTGAGGAACCTCCATACTGCTTTCCAAAGTGATTGAACAAGTTTACATTCCCACCAACAATGAAGTAAGGTTCCCTTTTTTTAATTGTGAAAGTGATATACAGAAGGATTATAGTTACATAAGTCAGGTAACGAGTACATTTCTTTTTGAACAGTGTCACCTCTTCCATTGTTTTCTCCTACTTTTTCCCTCCTAACCTCCTGCTCTACAAGATGTATAGTTCATTTTCAACATCGTGTCTACTGAGTATCACTGCTGCATTAGTTCACCCTTTGTCTCATCATTTCTGTGCTTCTCCTTCTTCTCCCAAAATCAGATAAACTTACATATTATAAAAATGAACTTTACAACTTTGGTGGGGGAGTGGGGGGAGGATGGGAAGGGAAAACAAAGGAGGAGGCTACAATGCTTGATAAGAAATGTACTCATTGTCTTGCCCATGTAATTATAACCCCTCTGTACAGTATTTCCACAATGAAAAATAAATAAAAATTAAAAAAAATTGAAAAAAACAAAAGGTACAGAAATCTAAAACACAACAGAGGAGGAAAACACACACCCACCACACACACACACACACACACACACACACACACACACACACACACACACACTCAAACCAAAAGGAAAATAACAAAAAAAATCTCTTTCCACTTATTGGAGTGCATTTCAATAAACTTGTAGATTTATAGATACATTATAATCACTAAGCATGCAACCTATGTTTCTTTGGGCCTGGCTTACTTTGGTTAATATAATTTTTTCCAGGTCTTTCTATTTCCTTATATCATCCTTTCTAATGGAAACATGGACTTCCATTGTATATATATCACATTTTCTGATCCATTTGTCCACTGAGAGGCATCTGGATTTATTCCATATCTTAGCTATGGAGAACAATGCTACAATGAATAAGGTTGTAGTAGTAGTTTAGTGTGGCCTTGTTTGTGGTATACTGGAAAAATGAAATCTTTCAATTTCTTTGCAAATGATACAATACCATTCCTACTAATGGATGAGTAAAATTACTATATATACCACATTATCTATTGAGGGGCATCTGGGCAGATTCCATAGCTTGACTATGGTGAGTAGTGCTACTCTAACAATCATTGTACTAGGGGCTCTACTGCATCCTGGTTTGTAATCTTTAGTATAAATGCTCAGGAGTGGAATTGCTGGATCATAGGGTAGCTAGTTCTATGGTTAAATATTTGAGGAACCCCCATACTCCTTTACAGTATGGTTAAACATGTTTACATTCCCACCAACAGTGTATTATAGGGTTCTCTTTTAGTCAAATCCTCCCAGCATCTGTTATTGTTTCAAACTGGAGTGAGGTGGAATCTCAGTGTTGTTTTATTAGCATTTCCATTATAGCCAGAGATGTTGAGCCTGTCTTCATGGCCTATGGTCCATTTTTACTTTGGTGCTGGGAAAACTGAAACTGGACCCTTGTCTATCACCTTGCACTGGCATTAATTCAAAGTAGGCCAAAGACCTCAATGGAAGACCAGAAACTTTCTCAGTACATGTCTGGAAGCACAGAAAAATCTAAGGGAGGCTTTATAGATGGGATTGAGTCAAACTGAAATGTTTCTGCAATGCAAAGGTTATATCCAACAAGCCAAAAAGACAGCCTACAGAACAGAAGATTTTTGCCAGCTATACATCATATAGTGGCCTAATATCTAGTGTACAGAGAGAACTTAAAAAATTAAACCCACAAAAAACAACAACTCATTATTGCAAATAAGGGAAACCATGGGACCTATGTTTCTTTGGGCCTGGTTTACTTCACTTTTTCCAAGTCTTTCCATTTCCTAACAAATGGGGTAGTGTCATTCTTTCTGATGGAGGCATAGAATTTCATATATATATATAATATATTATATATTATAAATTATATTATTATTATACATATTATATAATAATATATTATATATATATAACATTTTCTTGATCCATTCATCTACTGAGGGGCATCTAGGTTGGTTCCATATTTTAGCTATGGTAAATGATACTGCAAAAAACATAGTTGTGCTGATAGCTTTAGTATGGCCTTGTTTATAAGCATTTGGGTAAAGGCCCAAAAGTGGGATTGCTGGGTCATAGAGGAGCTCTATGTGAAGTTTTTTGAGGAAACTCCATAGTGCTGAACAAGTGTTGAACAAGTTACACTCCCACCAACAATGCAGTAGGATTCTCTTCTGGCCACATCCCCTTCAACATCTGTTGTTATTAGAGTTCTTGATTATAGCTATTCTAACTGTAGTGGGGTGGAATCGCAATGTTGTTTTGATTTGCATTTCTTTTATGGCTAGAGAAGTTGAGCATTTCCTCTATTATATGTCTAGGACAAGCAGAAAAGGTCAAAAGCTATGTACATATGACCATATAAGATGATGCTAAGTGAAATGAACCCCAAGATAGGGGCACAAGTGGTTTTTTCTTTCTTACTATTGTTTTTAACGTATTTATAATGTGCTTTGTGAGTTTTTTGTTTCTTTTGTATGTTCTTCCCCCATGGTATACCCTCTGTTTTCACTGTATTTGATTATGTTGCCTTGCAATCTGTATATATACGTTTTTCTAATTTGGGGAGGGGAAGGGAAATAACAAAATGCTGAAATAAGGGTACAGGTTGACCCCTTGTAATAATGAGATGTACAAGACACTATGTTGAAAATGAACCTTACAACTTTGGGGGAGGGAGAATTGTTGGGGAGGTGTGGAGGGAAGGGATGGTAGGGGAAAAACAAAGGAAGAGGTAAAAATGCTCAATAAGAAATGTACTCATTACCTTACTCATATAACTATAACCCTTCTGTACAGTATTTTTACAATAAAAACATCTATCTATCTATCTATCTATCTATCTATCTATCTATCTATCTATCTATCTATCTATCTATCTATCTATCTATCTATCTATCTACAAAACAGCCAGGTTAATAAGTGGGTTAATGAGTTAAAACGAGTCTTCTCAGACGAAGACATAAAAATGATTGATGATTTTAAAAAATCACAGTCAGATGTGACAGACCAACTATATGATTTGAACATAATTTTTTGTTTTTATTTTTATTGTAATGGTAATGTACTGAGGGGTTGCCATTACACGTCAGGTAATGAGTACATTTCTTTTAAAGAACTAAATGATTTTATTTTGAGCATAACCATTCCTAATATTAGTTAAGTCATTTTCAGTCATTCAGATCTATAAGTCCCCTATCAAACACATAAAGAATAGTTCAGTAAGCTTCTAAAACAAAGGCACTGACATTAAATTCCAATTTAATTTGTTCCAGCAATATAAGAAATAAGAATGCATTATATAAGAGTGTATATGGACTGGGACTCAAACCATAAAAGAAGTGCCAAAACCATTACGAAAATTCTAAGAAGTGAAAGGTCTACCCACATAGTATATTAGATTAGCCTTCTCAGAAGAATAAAGTTTTGCTGAAGAACAAAGTTTAGGTAGCTGGGATTAAATTTGTCAAGCAACAATTATGGCAAAGCTTCACAATAAGAATGAGATTGTATAGAAAAAAGACAGATTATTGACAGCAACATTTTTGTGTCCCTTATGACCACTTGCAAGTATGTGGTTTAAGGGAAAGACAAGTTTAAGAGAGTATGTCAGAAAATGTGTAAACAGAAGGAGACACTAATGGAAATTAATATCTACTTATCTATCAATGGAATCTTAAGCCTCTAAAAGAGAAAGGGAAGAAACAAATCTTAGTCAGAGTTTAACAGTGTGAAAGCTCTCCAAAATAGAAGAATGGAGGTTCCCTCCTGGATTGTTTCTGTTTTTTGGTATTTTTATGTACTTTTCTTTCCCTCTTTGAGTGATGTAAGCCAGACTCGAACAGTCATATGTTCTCTCTCACATATTAACATTAGAGTTTAACTATAACCCTATATGGAAACATATCGGTCTAAAGTATGATATACTCAGGTGTGAAATACCATGGTAAACTCCTTTGATTAACAAAGTATGAATATTAAGAAATTGAACCATTTTGTTTGGGGCATTGGTACCAGTACAGGGGAAAGGAAGATGAATGTATACAAAATTCTTTATATAAAAGTGTGAAAATGGTACACGACCCTTTGGGGAAGGGGAGAAGGAGAGGATGAATGATGGAAGATCATGATCAAGATGCACTGTGTACATAAATGGACATGAGAAAATGAAACAGTCTTGTACAATTAACTAATACTTGTTTTGGAAAAAGGCAGGTGAATACACAAAGTTTGAGTGAGAATGTAAGTGTCTGGAGCAAGTTGCTCAGCTTGCATTTTATATACAGTTTCAAAATGAGGTTAAAATGATTATTCATATTTTATATTCAACAACATAAAGATATAGTGACACATAGCCTTTGGTACTGTTCTGTATGAAGAAAATCCATAAAATGTGAACTGAACTCTGGTTCACATCTTGAAACAAGTTCTCAAGAAAATTATATTAATGGGGAGATAAGAAGTTCTGATTATTTAAAATAGAACAAATATTTTGATATTACATCTTTTGGAGTGTGAGCAAAATTAAGAAGAATTTCTTTAGTGACACTTAGGCAAGCAATAAAATATTTAGCAACCCCCTTGCTTTTGGACACCTACAGTATTCGTATAATTTGCATCTCTTACTGACACTGGTCTGTTCAGTTTAGGTATCTAGTTTAAGGATCATAAGACAATTAACAATTAATAACAGGCTCAAGTAGCTTACCTGATACAGTATCTATGGCATTAGCAGCTTCTTTCAGTCCCTTTACATCAGTGCTGCTAAATCAAAACACAGGATGCTAAATAAGTCAAGAAAAGGATGAGAATATTTTTAAATCCATAATATTTAAGGTTTATCTTTGCCATATAATTCTTATCAATGGTATGGTGGTGTGTATTTGCCTTAAGAATATTCAACTTCTGTATATTATATAAATCCTATGGACTAAGTCAATTTCAACAATCATAAAGGTGATTTTTTTTTACAAATGTAATAAGGCCATCTATAAATATAGAGAAACCTAGGTCACTAAATTTGTAGGTCACCAAGCCTATTTAACTTTTTCTCACTTTCATATGATCCAATCAGTGTTCAAATTAATGCTTTAGTTTTGTCTTGTTTGTTTACTGTTTTAACATTTGATGAACATGTATTTTAGTGTATTTTTAAATTTATAAAAGAAACCAATAACATTTATTCCTAGCTGCACTAAAAATTCTGCTCTGCCAGCTGCCAGTGGTTCAAGCCTGTAATACTAGCTACTCAGGAGGCTGAGATCTGAGGATGGCAGTTAAAGTCAGCCCTGAAGCATGTTCACAAGACTCTTACCTCCAATTAGTCACCAAAAACCTGCAAGTAGAGCTATGACTAAAGTGGTAGATAATTAGGCTTCAACTCTGGGCCTAGGCACTGTCCCTTAGCTTTTGTGCTGAAGACAACACTCTGGGCTCATTGCTCTTTTTAAAGTAATACATGGTGTGCATGAGTTGTATTGTGTGTGTGTGGGTATGTGGGTGTGTGTGTGGGGGTGGGTGGGTGCATGTGTTAGCACTACTTGGGAGTTGATGAGTCCCTTAGACTCACAGTTTTATATGTCATATCAAAATTGGAAAATATTCACTGATATTTTTGTAAATAGCTCTTTCCTTTTCTAAAACTCCAATTATTATTATTTTTTTTTTTTTGGGGTCCGGTCGTGGGGCCTGAACTCTGGGCCTGGGTGCTGTCCCTCAGCTCTTCAGCTCAAGGCTAGCACTCTATTGAGCTACAGTGCCACTTCCAGTTTTTTTCTTTGTGCTTATGTGGTGCTGAGGAGTCGAACCCAGGGCCTCATGCATGCAAGGCAAGCACTCTACCATGGAGCCACCTTCCCAGCTCCCAATTATGTTTTTTTAAGAATATTTGACAATGTCCCACATGCAACTGATACTTTAACCCTTGAAGCCTTATTTTTTGTTATTTTGCATTGAAGTATTTTTATACACTTCTTTAATCTCATGCACATCATAATGTTCATTCCACTAACATTTTTCTACCTTGAATCTTTTTATATATTCTATTTCTCTCCTCATCATATGTCTATTCTTTAGCACGCTCTTGAATATATGGAACCTATTTATAAGAACCATTTTAACACTGTATCTTTAAATTTTATTACTGATTGTTCAGTAATTGTTATTTCCTTCTAAGTTATTGATCATCTCTTTCTGCTTCACTGAAGATTGGTTAACTGTTTATTAAATGGAGCTCATTAAAGGCTGCAGATGAAACACGTTTGACTCTCATATTGAATGGGAATAAAAATAATCCCTATTGTGTCGTGTTATTTTCCAGAAATTAACTGGCTATTTCTTGGTAGTTGTTTCTCTAGTATTGGGTAAATTTTCTTATGAATATAAATCAGTTTTGATATTGAAATTCAAGAAAGTGTGTAGGTAGATCTCTGAATTCTCTGTGTGCAGCTACGAACTCTAAAGATTTTATACAACATTGTACCATCTTGAACTTTCCAAACACCAAGCACGATCTCTTCTATTTACTACAATTGTGTTCATCATGCTGTACTGTGTGGCCTGAAAACTTCTAGATGCAATAAGGCGGAGCATCAATCAAATCACAACATGTAACTTTTTTTCTGGTATGAGTCACTGTTTCATATTGCTGATATCAGATGTCCAAAACTATGATTTTATACAAATTTGTCAGAATATCAAACAATATATGTTATTGAACTACAAAATGATTAACTACAGACAAGAAATGAGCAGAGTATGAGAATTTATCTCCCCTATAGGAGGTGGAGCAAGAACGTATTTTTTTATGCAAAAGCATAAATTTTAAAAGATCATGACATAAACTGCTTTGTAAAAGGGCAATTCCTTTGTACAACTACTTAAACATAATAAAAGTACACTTTAAAAAATCATTATGGGGAGAGTACAAAAATCAAGGGCAAAAGGGGTAAACAAGTGTGGCAGTGGGGTTCACCAGACACTGATGGAAGTGAACTATACAACTTGTGGCTCGAGATGGGAGAGAGGGGCTGGGAGAAAATGGAACAGAAGACACTGTACAAAAGAAAATGTACTCATTACCTGACTCATGTAAAAGTAAAGTCTTTATACATCACCTTTATAATAATAATACAGTAAAATAATAGTAAAAAGGAAAACCCACCAACAATCATTAACCAACTCACTCCTATGTACTACTTTCATAAGCAGACATTCTGATATAATGCAATCACTTTCTGAGTCTCTTCTCCCCCCTGATCAAAGGCAAAGAGTGAACCTGGGATGGGAAGCCAGACTCTGAATTGACTTGTGCCCGAGGTAGAGACCTCACACTGTAGTCCAGAAACCATCCTATTTGTTATAGTTTTAAGTAGATTCACCTACTGTATCCTATTGCCTGGCTAATCTCTTTAGCAGTGCCTGTGCATTCAGGTCACAGCTCACACTGACTTAAGGCTGTAAGGAATTAATGGAGCAGACAGGAAAGGATAGTGTTATCTTCCCTGAATGCCCTACACTGATGTTCAGGCAGCAAGATGTGGTCTAACACATCCTCTCTGTTGATAATATTTAAATGAGTGAATATTAACTCCTATTTCTTGTACGGGGAGATGAATATGTTTTCCTTTCTTTCCCACCAGCTTCAACTGTCCCAGTTATACTAAAATATGTCCTTCCTAAAATTTTGTGTATGTGTGCACATGTGTATATGGATGCGTTTTTATGTTTGTGGGTGTAGATGTGTAATTTGAGGGCCATTGACTAGTTGCCCATGATACGTGAATTTAAAAGATGTGAGCAGTTTCATTTAACAGCCCTACATCTTTCAACTAAAGAAACTTCTTTAAAAAAATAAATTTTATTGTCAAGGTGATGTACAGAGAGGTTACAGTTATATACGTAAGGTAATGAGATCATTTCTTGTTGAACTTTTTTTCTCCCACTTTCCCTCCCCAACTCCACCCTCCAAAGTCCATTTTCCAACATATTGTTTTGTGTGTATCGTGGTTTCATTGGTTCACCTTTTCTCCTTTGCCTCACCATTTTACTTCTTAACATGTGCTATGTGTCAGCTTATGGGAGATGCATCTTAGTGGAACTCTGAGCGCTGAGATTCCTCGCCCATCCACGAAGAAGATGGCTGGGTGGATTACCATTACAGGCAGCCATAATGGACAGCCCAGAATAAGTTTTCCCAGGACACTTCTCCATGAAGCCGAAAAGAGAAAGAGCTCTTCAGGACTTTCTCTCCCTCAGTGTAGGATACAGTTGCAATTACCATACACATAAAAATGCTTCTTGATTCCCATTTTTAAAAGTCAGTTCTTTTCTTTTCTTTTCTTTTTTTCCTTATTTTCATTTTTTGCTAGTCCTGGGGCTTGAACTCTGGGCCTGGGCACTGTCCTTGAGGTTCTTTTGCTCAAGGCTAATGCTCTACCACTTGAGCCACAGTGTCACTTCCAGTTTTCTCTGAGTAGTTTATTGGAGATAAGAGTCTCACAAACGTTCCTACCTGGGCTGGCTTTGAACCTGTCTGAGTAGCTAGGATTATAGGCCTAAGCCACTAGCACCTGGCTTACAAGTCAGTTCCATTCATGGACAAGTACCCTACCCCAAATATACAGCTTCAAATGATAGCAATGGGTGGTTTTCTTGAATTTAAAAGATTTAGAAATAATTGGTTGCTTTTTGTAGTTTCTACTTTCAGGAAATACAAAATTATGATACATAATTTCTTGCTGTCATGGCTTATGATTAAATATCTCTAAAACATGTCAGTGAAAATATTAATTCCTTCTTTTTTGGTTTTTCTTTAGCAGTATGAAGGTTTGAACACAAGTCCTTGTGCTTGCTTAGTCTTCCTTGCTCTGCTGGTACTCTACCACCTGAGCAATGCCTGCAACACTGTTTTGTGCCAGTCATTTGGTAAAAAGAGTCTTGCAGTTTTTTGGGGGGAGGAGGGACCTGGGCTGGCTGTGAATTTTTATCTTCTAGGTATCAGCCTCCTCAGTAGCTAGGATGACAAATATAAGCTGCTCCTAGTACCTGCATAATATTTTTAATGATCAAGAACACCAATGGAGAGCCCAGAAAATACTGAGGAGACAGACCCTTTTCTCTTTTGTACATATTGTGTTCTGTTTCGAGAGCTTTCTAGTCTCACAAACTCTGAGTAATTTTCTTTGACTTTAAAGCTGTTAATTTTGTTGCTCTGGCCAAATCAACAGCTCAAATTTGATCTTGATCCTGCATCTGAATTCCTAGTTCCAATAATTCTTTCCTTCCAAGTCTAAAATAGACATGGCTGACTTTCACCAGGCAGGACATTGTCTAGTATTCCTTGATTCAGCAGATTTGCCTGAGGGTGAATAAATGATGCACAAAGATTTAGATGTGACTGTCTAATATTCATATGTACTATTATACAACTAATAAGAATTCAATTTTGAGCCCTAGTGATTCATAGGCTTCAAAGTCAACTCAATTTATTTTGGTATATAATTAGCAAAACAGAAAAGTCAAGTGATCAATTCACACAAAAGACAGCATGTCATTTGCTGTATAATAAATAGGCCATGAAATTTTTAACTACAATTCATCACCAACAAGCCAGAAGTGGAACTGTGGCTCAGGTGGTAGAGTGCTAGCCTTGTACACAAAAGCTCAAGCATAGTGCCCAGGCCTTGAATTCAAACTCCAACACCAGCATACACACACACACACACACACACACACACACACACACACACACACACACACAAATTGGTAAATGCTATGAAATTACAAATGAGAAAAAAAATCTTGTCAGAAGAATATATGACTTCCAGTGAGCTATTTACAGTATCTAACTACTTTATTTAGCCTTATTAATAATATTGATTTTAATAGGGTTACTTTCTGGAGGAAAAGTTGGAATTTCATCATATGGTAATAAGTTTGTCAATGCTAATTATTTAGATGTTTGCTAAAATTGGTGCTAATTTGCAGGGCTATATTCATTCGAGTACTTCCAAGTTTCTAATATTTGTAGATTCTGAAACAAAATGGTGACTAGAACTTAAATGTCATCAAGTTACTCCATAATGGTGTGTAAGAGCACAGAATATTTGTTACAAAAATTTTCGGTACATACCCTTAAAAACACCAGATGGTACTCTTAATGAGACATGTGAGTGGAGGCTGAGAGGTTAAGAACTTTAATAAAAAGCTGTCAACCTTTCTTCTAGTACATGCCTTTAGTATGTGACCTGTTTCCACATAACTTTCTTAAAAAGCTATATATTAGCATCAGAATCAATTATTACCTTATTATTTTTTGCAGTCAGTATTGATAATATTCTTGGCATTTGTATCACTGATATTTGTGGAACTACAGTTGAATAATGAACAAATATTTTAGTGGTTTTTCCTTGACTAGGTGAAAAAAATAACAGTACTGAGAGATGGTCCATCAGAAAGAAATACACTGCCCCATTTATAAGGAAGTGGAAAGACTTGGAAAAAAAATCATATCGAGTGAAGTAAGCCAGACCCAAAGAAACGTAGGTTCCATGGTCTCCCTTATTTACAATAATTAGTGTACATCTAGAATAATCTTAGCAGATGAGCTGAATGGCTCAATAGCTATGTACATATAACCATATAAGATGATGCTAAGCAAAATGAACTCTAAGACATGGATACGTGTTTTTTTTCTTTATTATTGTTTTTTAATGTACTATGTGATTTTTTTTGTTTCTTTTGTATATTCTTCCCCCTATCATATATCTTCTGTTGTTACTGTATTTGATTTCAGTACCCTGGTATTGTATAAACATTTATTTGAATTATGGAAGGGAAGGGGATAAACAGAATGTTGAGACAAAGGACAAAGGGGAATGCAACATCAATATACACAAGAAAATATGTGGGGAATGATCTGTACAATGTAGGGGGGGTGGGGAGGGAAAGTAGGAGAAAATTGAGGGAAGGGGTAACAAGGTTGACAAGAAATGTACTCATTATACCTTACTTATATAACTGAAACACCTCTGTACATTACCTTGACAATAAAAAAAACAGAAATAAATTACAGATAGAAAAACAGAATATTTTGCTCCACTTTCCTTTGACTTCTGATATGTCTAAAATCTTTATATAAGCCACTACTTTTGTTAGAAAAACAAGTGATCAGCCGGAAGTGGCGCTGTGCCTCAAGTGGTATAGCGCTAGCCTTGAGCTGAAGAGCTGAGGGACAGTGCCCAGGCCCAGAGTTCAGGTCCCACGACTGGACACCCCCCCCCCAAAAAAAGAAAAACAAGTGATCTATCACTACTTTATTTTTTATTTTATTGTATTTTTATTATGTTTAGTTCTACACAGGAACTACCATTAGTTTCTGTTAGATAGCTTGAAATTTTTAATAAAAGTTTTTAAGATATTAAATTAATAGGGCAGTAAATTCTAATAGTACAAAAAGCAGTAATATAAAATATATTTAGCCTCTCTATAAGTCACTTTTATAGTAATAAAAAAATTTAAAGGATTCAGTGTATATCCCACTAAGTTACAAAGAGTGAGGGAAGGAATGGGAGGAATGTTGAATGAGGTGGCATTGATCAAGACACATTGTATTGATGAACTGCTTTGTTAAATGGCAACTCCTCTGTAAAAACTAAAGATAAAAAAGTATACTAAAGGTAAGAAAGCATAAAATATTTAGTCAAGCAACTATAACCCATTATGGAGTTCTTCTTTCATCTTGCATTGATTTTCATCATATACTGAATGATGGTTGCAATTTTTTTCTAGTGGAGATTTTTCATCTTTCACACAGTTCTCAAATAATATTCTGATGAATATGTCTGATTTTGAAAGTATTACGTGAGAGTGTAAGGTCACTGGCCCTTCTGGATATAACCACCATTATGGTGGCCATTCACTAACAATGGGAAAATATGCATGTGATTATATCATGACAGGGCTAAATATGTGTTTCTAAACACACACACACACACACACACACACATTCAAGTCTAACACACCTAAGTTGACATTTTTGGACTGTGTTCTGAGGAAAAAGATCTGTGCCCAAAGATGTAAAGTCTTTGCTATGGTTTGGATGTGGTTTGTTCTTAACAAATATGGGATTTGGCTGCCAATGTAGGGGGTAGAGAGATAGTGGATTGTTTAAAAGGGCCTTATGGAGTCTCCTTTCTCATGAATGAGTTAAAGTCTTTCTCCTGAGAATATATGATTATTCACAGGAATGAACAAGTACTTGAGAAAGCAGGTTATAATAAAATAAGACTACCATGCCACTCTCTCATATGTATGTGCCTTTTGCATGTGTCCATTGCCTCTTCCAAGAATCCCCACCCTTTCAGCAAAAAGTTGGTACAACAGGCTCCCTTAGTCATGAGTAACTGACCAATCTGGGGCTTCTCAGTTTTCAGAACTGTGACCTGAGATAAACTTCTCTTCTTTATAAATTTCCTGGTCATACGTATTCTGTCATGTCAAATAGAAAACAGACTAAAGCAGAACGCTCACTAAACAATTAAGAGTCACAGCAGCAGTAGAAGAAAATCACCTTTGCAGTTCTTCATCTCTTTATGTCATGGAACCCAATAGTGACATTTTTATCACAAATGCTTTTGCATAAATTTGTTCACATGTACTTATAGTTCTTTATGTGAATTAGAAACTGATATTAAGCCACCTTTTAGAAAACTTGTAAGAACATTGTAAGAGTTTCTGCCCTGGTCCCAGTGATTCACTCTGTAATCCTAGCTGCTTAGGATGCTTAGATCTGAGGATCAAGGTTGGAATCCAGTCCAGCATGAAAGTCCATTAAACTCTGAGCTCCAATGAACTACTAGAAAACCAGAAGTAGAGCTGCAACTCAAATGGTAGAGAGATAACCTTGAGCAAAGAACTCAGGCACAGTATTTATGCCCTAAATTCAAGCTTTAGAACCATGACACACACACACACAATGTTTCTGGCAGAGACATAAATGGTGATGAAAGTGAACTTACAAAAATCTATTAATAAATATTTAAGGAAGCATGATTCACTGAGAATAGTAAACACATTTAATTGACTAAATCATAATGGTAAAACTAAATGACAACAATAAAACAAGACTAGGGTCATATAAGAGCGTTTATTAGAGAAACTGTACATTCACCTAGTGATAACCAAAGCAAAATATTAACAGAAAATATAGGCAAGGATTATGGTTTCTTAATGTAGAGATTAGGGGAAAAAAACTAAAATAGCCTGCTTAAAAAAGTTCAAATGAAAAGGTTCTTTATGAAAAGCTAGATGGTATTTTACTCAAATGAGTACTGATTGATCAATATGCCTTCAACAATAGCCCCCCTGGATTAATACATGAATTGTTACATGAATTGTAAGTATGGTTTCACCATCAAAATAATATTGGTGACTCATGTACAAAATTCTAGCTACTCAGCAAGCTGAGATCTGAGGATCACAGTTCAAAGCCAGAACAAGCAGAAAAGCACTTGAGATGCTAATCTACAATTAACCACCTAAAAGCTGGAAGTAGTAGAATGTTAGCCTTGAATGAAAAGATCTAGGACCTGAGTTCAAGCTCCAGTATCAGCCACATACACACACACACACACACACACACACACACACACACACACACACACGCACACACACACACACACGCACATACACAAACACACAAGTAATTTTTCTCACACCTTTTAAAATGGCCACTTTTCTTATTAGTGATAGTCTCCTTTTGTTTGTATCAATAAGGCAAAATAAAATATATCCAAGTCATCTGAATATTGACTCAAAGAAAACCAGTTGAAAATAAGCAATAAAAATAAAAATCTGGGCTGGGAAGATGGCTCAGTGATAGAGCGCTTGCCTTGCATGCCTGCAGCCCTGGGTTCGATTCCTCAGCACCACATAAGCAAAAAGAAAAACGCCAGAAGTGGTGTGTGGCTCAAGTGGTAGAGCGCTAGCCTTGAGCTAAAGAGCTGAGGGACAGAGCCCAGGCCCAGAGTTCAGGTCCCATGACTGGACTCATAAATAAATAAATAAATAAATAAATAAATAAAATAAAAATTTACTTTAAGCAACATTAGAAAAACTAATACATAGTGCCTGCATCTTGATCTATCTATCTATTATCACTAATAAGAATATTAAAAGCATATGAGTAAGAATACAGTTATTATAGTCAATGCACATTATGTAAAAATCAAACCTTGTAATTTGAGGATAAGGATGATACAGGGAAAGATGGCAAAGAATGATGGAAGGGTGAGATTAATCAAGCTGCATTGTTCTCATAACATGGCTTGTAGAATTACAACCCCTTTGTATAACTGCTTAATGTAAAAGTGTGAGTAACAAATGACTTAAATACATAAAGCACAATTGTGTTAGGTAAAGGAGTGAACAGGAAAAATATTCCAACCTTTTGATACCAAAGGAACTGAAAATAAAAACAAAAGTAAGATATTCACTTTACCTATTAAAATAGGAAAAAATAATTTAAATGTCCATTGTGATAATTCTCAGTAGTGACCAAGGGATCTATAAAAGTGTAAGTTTTGCTGTCTGACAATTTGGATTTTAATTCTGGGTCTTTCTGTTGCCTAGTATTATCCATAATGTATTAATCTGTCTGAGTCTCTTTTTGCTCTTCTGCAAATCTGTAGATTAAGAAAATAGGGGCTGGGAAGGTGGCTCAGTGGTAGAGCACTTGCCTTGCATGCCTGAGGCCCTGGGTTCGATTCCTCAGCACCACATAAGCAAAACGAAAGAAGTCGGAAGTGGCACTGTGGCTAAAGTGCTAGCCTTGAGCTGAAGAGCTGAGGGACAGCACCCAGGCCCAGAGTTCAGGCCCCACAACTGGACCCCCCAAAAAATACTTCAACAACAAAAAAAATAAGAAAATAAGTTTCTTTTTGAGACTATGGAAAAAGTTAGCAAAATAAGAATTTCTTTTTTTTTTTTTCAGCAGTGAGTACCAATGCCTGGCATGTAAACTGGCACTCACACTCAATGTTTTTCAAGTGAATTAAGGAAATATTACACAGACTGAGTATTTACCAAACATACATGTGTGTCATGTAGGTAAAAGCCCAGGCACTTCTGTGTCAAGGCTGAATGTTAGATTTGCAGGATGAGTGGGTCATACTGACAGGGTGGGATTGTATCTCAGACAAAACAGGCCCCAAAGAATTGCCTTCACTCTTTCCTGTGATGGTTCAGCCAAAAGGATACTTACATGAACTGGGAAATTGGACTCACCTGCCACGAATCTACTGGGTTATCACCAGACATAATCTGCTAACACTAAGATCTTTAACTTCTGAGATACTAGTTCACAGTTGTCATAAATTTGTTTAATAGAGTTACTGCTCTTGAATCCATCTTTCAGGAATGACATAAATTCAAAAGAGTTTAACAGTTTAATCCTGTTAAACCTGTGGTCTAGTTAAAATTTCCTCTTCTCTAAGACAGCTCTGTTGGGGGGAAATTATCATCTGGAAGGAAGGGTGAGAAGAAGGTAATCTAAGAGCTTTACAGGCATGGATGAATGAATCCAAGTGTTTATAAGTGGTAAAGAGGAATAGGGCAAAGTGGTAGAGGGAAGGAGGTTGATGGGAGTATGTTGTATGCATGTATGGAAATCCTTTGTACAGCTAATGTGTGCTAATAAAATATTTTTAAAAGGAACACACAAAAACAGAAAAAAAACAACTTTGTTTCCTGAAGTAGATGTTGAGAAATAGCCTTTTGTTATCTGACTGACCTCAAAACTAGTACATTCCAAAGCTGATGATCATGATAAAACCTGCAGGTCAACACCAAGATCATATAAACAAAGATCCTTCTGGCCAGAGAGTTCTCTTGAACCTAGCCAACCTTCCATCTCCATAGGAAAGCCAACAGGAAATGCCTATGGACTTTCATAGAGATGCAAGTTCCAAAACCTCCTTATCACTTCACACCCACTGATTGATCACCTCCTGATGCTTCTGGACTCCCTATGGGCCCTTTCAGGACTCTTGACATCATTGGCAAAGACCTGTGATAAATTCCTTGCTTTGGACATTTTAGTTTCACTTCCTCATTGTGACTCACCTGTGTAACACACCCAAATTTACCTTTCCCCTCCCTGTCAGACTTCTCCTAGAGAATGAACCATTATCTTGGTTTATGGTTACTCTCATATCTGGGACATCAAAACTAAAATGCAAGTAGAGAGAGACCACACAATACAAATCACAATGGCATTTCACTCTAGCAGCTGGAATGGATTAAGAACTATGAATAAATGGAAGAACAGACACAAACAGAAAAGCAATTGAAAGAGCAATATGCCAAGAGACCCTTCATAAATATTTATCCCTCTCTTTACTTTTGCTGATGACAATGCAAATCTGTTCAACTCTTTTAGATATTAATTGTGTTATAATTATTTTACAAAGTGACATTAACAAAATGGTTGTCCAAGCCAACAATCTTACCTATGCAGTAGGATTGAAATTTATCCTAAGTAAGACAAATGCTTTATGAGAAACCCTTTACAATATATTGCTAAGTGTAACAGTGAAAAATTAAAGCAACTTATATGTACATCAACTGAGAACTTAATAAGATCTATGTATGTAGTATCTTGAATATTGTATAGACAATTTAGTAGATAAATAAAATATTTAGATAAAACATTAAGTAATTCAAATATAATTGATAATAATGAATGTATATCTAAAATCATAAATGAAAGGACTTATTTTATTTAGTTGCAGCCTTACTTGTTTATACTTGTAGACACTTTCATATATTACTGTGCATTAACATTTTAATTAGAAGGATAAAGTAAAAAAATAAAGATGTAGGGGCTAAAGGCATTGCTCAGGCAGTAGAACACAAGCCTTTGAGAGAAAGCATCAGACACCAGGTTCAAATACATGTTCTGGAAAAGGAAATGTTTTAACTATGTGAACTTAATCTTTAATCCATATATCTACAAAATTCTCTGAGAATGTAGGTACTTAAGTATCAGGACTTACTTTGGAAGGAAGACAATGGACTCTGGATAGTAACCAACATACCCACACCCAACATATCCCACTGAGGAAAGATTTATTGTCTAATATTTATGGACCTGTAAAACGGGAAACAAATTCAGTGCCAACTGTTATTTCCAAGGAATAGATATCACTCATGAAGTTCACAGATCTGTTTAGAAATGGGGATTTCCGACCTGATGCATCTCAAGGGAATAATTAGGATTTCTTGATCTGTCCTTCAAGCTAGGCCTTCTATATGGGGATTACTTACCATTCCTGTGTGCCTAGTTCTCTGTCTTATAACATGGCCAGGGCACCCTAAGTCTTTTGACTGTAGATTAACCAGAAAACTAGTTAACTGGTATCCCCTTAGCTGAGTTCAAAGCCTGCCTCAAGTGTGTTTGTGGGATTTATTTACTTTTTGCTCATGTGTGTGTGTGTGTTTGCACACGTGCATGTGCCAGTCTTTTTGTTGTTGTTGTTGTTGGTCATGGGGCTTGAACTCTGGGCCCGGGTGCTGTCCCTCAGCTCTTCAGCTCAAGGCAAGCGCTCTACCACTTGAGCCACAGTGCCACTTCCAACGTGCCAGCCTTGGAGCTTGATCTCAGAGCCTGGATGCAGTCCCTGTGACTTCTTGCTAAAAGGGCTAGTGCTCTATCAATTAAGCCACAGCTCCACTTCTGGTGTTGTGGTGTAGGTAAAAAAGTTTTATGGACTTTTCTGCCTAGGCTGGCTTTGAACAATGACCCTTAGATCTCAGTCTCCTGAATAGAATTATTAGCATGGGTCACTGGCACAGCGTCCCCCTCCCCCACCTGCCCTCCAACTTTTTAAAACAACAACCTAGCTCATTCTCCTATAACTCTATCCATATTTACATGGACATTGGTTTACGAATTGTTCAATAACTGTGTGCATGTATGTGTGTGTGAGAGAGAGAGAGAGAGAAAGTGAGAGGCAGAGACAGACTGAGAGAGAGAGAATGCACATGCGCGCGTGATTATGGCAGTCCTAGGGCATGAAATCAGAGCCTGTTCCTGAGCTTTTGTGCACAAAGCTCTACCACTTGAGCCAGAGCTTTTTAATAATTAAGTAGAGATAAGAATCTCACGGACTTTCCTGTCTGGTCTGGTTTTGAAATGCAATCCTCAGACAGATCTCAGCCTCCTGAGTAGCTAGGAGTACAGGCATGAACTACCTGTGCCAGACAACAAGCTGACATTTTAAATTGGTTTTGTCATATCTCTGAATGTGACAAATCAACTTTAATTTTATATGAAGAGAAGAAAAAAGAAATGATCAAATGAATTCAATTTCGGATTACCTTTTTTATTATTTCTTAATTGAAATTGTATTCTCTGGTGGATAAATTCTGAAGAAGAAAATTAATATTATTTTTCAAGAAATAATTCAAAAATTCCATTAAGCTTTAAAATATCCACCAGAGTCTGGTGGCTCACACCTGTAATCCTAGCTCTTCTGGATGCTGAACTATGAGGATCTTGGTTCAATGACCACCTGGGCAGGAAAATCCATGAATCTTTTTATCTCAACTTAACCACTAGAAAACCAGAAGTAGCCCTATGGCTCAGAGCAAAACTGCTCAGATATGACACTCAGGCCTTGAGTTCAAACCCCATGACTGACCAAAAACAACAACAACAAAAATCTACTTACTCAGACATGCACCATCACCCTCACTATGAGTGATGACTCAGTCAGGTGTGATAATATCTTCAAGGCAAATACTTCAGGTGCATAAGCCATTTCCATTTTCCTGTTTCTACCTAATCTTGCTTTGTGAATCCCTAATCCTCAGAAATACTTGAACTTAAATTTTTAAGTTATTGTATAAGAAAAACAAATTTACATTAAAACCACCAATTTCAAAGTAAATTTTGGAAGAGATGATTTCATTACTAAAAAGAAATAATAAGGGAAAAGGATGAAATAGGAATATAATAATCAGGAAAGTAGAGTGAATGGAAAATTTTGAAGAAAAGTCCCTTTTTTATTCAAATTTAACTGTTGTGGAAAGTGGATGACTGGGAGAGTAACAAAGGCATGTTTCTTTTTTTGGGGGGGGGGTCCAGTTGTGGGGCCTGAACTCTGGACTTGGGCGCTGTCCCTCAGCTCTTCAGCTCAAGGCTAGCGCTCTACCACTTGAGCCACAGCGCCACTGCTGGATTTTTTCTTTTTTCTTATGTGGTGCTGAGGAATCGAACCCAGGGCCTCATGCATGCAAGGCAAGCGATCTACCACTGAACCACCTTCCCAGCCCCATAAAGGCATGTTTCTAAAGGCATCTTCCTAAACAACAGCAACTTGGAATGCCAATACCATTGTTGGTTAATTATTTTACATTTCATGAAATGAAGGATGACAAGAACCATTCTAGCATGGAATTATGAGAGTTTTTGTAGACGTAAAGGTGAACTAATGGCAGATTATAGCACCATATCTGTGCCTTTGAATTTGGCTTGAAGCTACAGAAAAGCTATGTATACAAAGACATTACTCTCCCAACCTCCACAAACCAGCACACAGACTCCAAACTTCACCTGCCACTTAAGTCAGTGTTCCTGCGCAGCAAGTATGAGGTTCTGAGTTTAAATTTCAGTACCAATAATAATAATAATAACAAGTCATAAATATATGAATGCAAAGATATAATAGTATTTTATACTACTGTAACTTACTCATATCAATTCATGGCAAAATAAATTGCTGCCTTCTTATGGAATGGTAGGAAGTAGCTCTATTTTTCAATCAAAACGTTGAAGATGATTAAACTTAAAAAAAATAGAGCTGGGTGATGGTAGCTCCTATCTGTCATCCTAGCTACTCAGGAGGCTTGAGGTCTGAGTATTGAGGTTTGCAGCTAGTATGGTCTGCAAAACTGACAAAAAGAACAATTCAGTCTCTGTAGTAAGAGGGTGACCAACAAAGCAGTGAGGTTAGTGAAAAGTCATATTCTCCAGTAGCCACACTGAAGCTTAACTCTAAAGGTGGTTTGGAGGATGGGGAGGGATGGGAAGGGGAAACAAAGGAGGAGGCTACAATGCTTAATAAGAAATGTACTCATTATCTTGCCCATGTAAGTGTAACTCCTCTGTATAGTATTTTCATAATAAAAAAGGTCTCTATCTCCTTTTGTTCATTTATTTATGTGTTTATTTTGTTTTATTTATAATCTGATTTAAAACACCCACATTCAAGTTGGTTTATTTTAGTTATTTACCCACCTGAACTGATGGAGTTTTAAAAACAACTGGAAGGAATTTTGTCTATAGTTTGACTGACTTAGAAATTTATTTTCTTATAAGTGTGTTTTTCATGTATATATATATATATATATATATATATATATATATGTACAAAAGTTAATATAGCTGGCCACTGGTGGCTCATACCTATACTCTGAGCTACTCAAGAGGCTGACATACAAGAATGACAGTTCAAAGTTAGTCTAGTCTGGTTGGGAATGTTTTTGAGACTCTTATTTCCAATTGACCAGCAAAAAGCCTAAAGCAGAGGTATGGCTCAAGTAGTAGAGAACCGCCTTTGAGTAAAAATCCTAAGAAGTGCTGGGAAGGTGGCTCAGTGGTAAAGTGCTTGCCTAGCATGCATAAGGCCCTGGGTTTGATGCCTCAGCACCACACAAACAGAAAAAGTCAGAAGTGGCGCTGTGGCTCAAGTGGTAGAGCGCTAGCCTTGAGCTGAAGAGCTGAGGGACAGCACCCAGGCCCAGATTTCAAGTCCCACGACTGACTAAACAGCAACAACAACAACAAAAAAAAACACTAAGAAACAGCTTGTAGGACCTGAGGTCAAGCCCCAATATAGGCACACATACACAGATACACACAAATGATAAAGAGGTACTTTCCCAAGGGAAAATTATTTAGCTTCATCCTTTTAGCTTATATATCTGAAAATGGAGGGAAAGCAGTACAGCAGCCTCTGCTTTCACTCTTTTACTTTCTATTTTGTAAAGTGCAAACATAATATTAGAGGTGGCTGGGTAGTTTCCATCACTTACCTTCCAATTCACTGTTATAAAATCTATTAGACCATTCCATTTCTATTCAGCTTCTTTGGCTACACAATTTTTCCTCATGAGGTTCTTCATATCCAACTCATAATCTCTCTCTCTCTCTCTCTCTCTCTCTCTCTCTCTCTCTCTCTCTCTCTCTCTCTCTCTCTCTCTCTCTCTCTCTCTCTCTCTCTCACACACACACACACACACACACACACACACATATGATTTTCCAGGGTGCATCAGCACAGGTAGAACACAACAGGGAGATACAACTCCATTTTCAAAACTGACTCACAAGAAGTATTAGGAGGCTGTTGTCCCTGTTGCTACTCTATAGGTAGAAAAGTTGCGTTGTATAACTTATATGATTATTCTATCTCACCAGATGAAGACAAAAAATGCATCTAAATATTATATATAAAGATTTCATATGTATATCTATGTATACATATATAAACTATGGGGTATATAAACATCTAAAATATCCTAAATGTCCATCAAAGAACATTTTGAAGAGAAAATAAGGCGCATTTCCTTTAGACTAGAATGCAGATCCTATCACCCTGCACCAGAATCAACTCCAAATGGATCAAAGACCTCAGAGTCAAGGCAGACACCCTGAAAACATTACAGGATGGAATAGGAGAAACCCTAGGTCTCCTTGGCACAGGCCAAAATTTTCTTAATAGAGGGCTGGAAACACAACAAATCAAAGAAAGGTTGGACAAATGGGATTGCATGAAACTGCAGACTATCTGCATGGCAAAGGGTATAGATAGCAAGATCAATAGAAAGCCCACAGATTGGGAGATCTTCACTAGCCATACAACAGACAAGGGTCTCATATCTAAAATATACCTGGAACTCAAAAAATTAAATCCCCCAACAACAAATCCTCAAAGAAACAATTACCCGATAAATAAATGGGCTAAAGACTTACAGAGAAACTTCTCTGAAGAGGAAATAAGAAGAGCCAATAGACACATGAAGAAATGCTCAACCTCCTTAGCTATAAAAGAAATGCAAATCAAAACAACATTGAGATACCACCTCACCTCAGTTAGAATGGCTATAATCAAGAACTCTAATAACAACAGATTCTGGAGGGGATGTGGACAGAAAGGAACCTTACTGCATTGTTGGTGGAAGTGTAAACTTGTTCAACCACTTCGGAAAGCAGTATGGAGGTTCCTCAAAAGACTCCACATAGAGCTCTCCTATGACCCAACAATCCCACTTTTGGGCATTTACCGAAACAATCACAAACAAGGCCATATTAAAGCTACCAGCACAACTATGTTTATCACAACATTATTCACCATAGCTAAGATATGGAACCAACCCAGATGCCCCTCAGTAGATAAATGGATCAAGAAAATTTGTGTGTGTCTATCTCTCTATCTATCTGTCTGTCTGTCTAACTATCTATCTATTTATATGAATTCTATTCCTCCATCAGAAAGAATGACATCACCCCATTTGTTAGGAAATGGAAAGACTTGGGAAAAATATATTAAGTGAAGTAAGCCAGGCCCACCCAAAGAAACATAGCTCCCATGGTTTCTCTTATTTGCAATAACTAGTGTATGTCTGGGATAAGTAGAAAAGGTCATATATAAATATGACCAGATGAGATGAAGTTAAATGAAATGAACCCCAAGATAGGGACACAAGTGGTTTTTTCTTTCTTGCTATTGTTTCTAACGTATTTATAAGGTACCATGTGATTTTTTTGTTGCTTTGTATGTTCCTCCCCCACAGTGTAACCCTCGTTTTCTCTCTATTTGATGTTGGTATAATTTGGGGAGGAGAAGGAAAAAAAACAAAATGTTTAAGTAACAATGAGATGTACAAGACACTATGTTGAAAAACAAACTTTACAATTTGGAGGAGACCAGACTGTAGTTGTAGAATTGGAAGGGAAAGGATGGTAGGGGAAAAACAACAGAGGAGGCAACAATGCTTGATAAGAAATATACTCATTACCTTGCTCATGTAACTGTAACCCGTCTGTACAGTATTTTCACAATACAAAACATAAAACATTAAAAAATTAAAAAAAGAAAGCCAACTTTTTCCTGGATGGGCAGGACTTCTGAAATTTCACTATATTTCAACTAAGATCTATATTCAATGGCCAGAGACCAGCATACAGGTTCTGCAGTGAATCCAAGATGTTCTAGTAACCCCAGAAAAACATCTATCCCTAAGTGAAATTTCAAAGTGACAAGAGTCTAATGCATTTTGCCGCTCCCTCCTCCTCTTCATCCTCCCTCCCATCATATGGCCCTCACTAAGTACTATGCTACCACGGAGCTGTCAAAGTATAGCAGCAATTATATACCAAAAAACAGCTCATTATAATCACTACATTTTCCTAAAAGCACTGTAGTAAGTGAAGATTAATTGCTTAAGTCAATATCATAAAGCTTATAAGCAAGCTTAGACAGGAAAAGCAGGAATTACATGTAGGTAAAGAAACACTTCATTGTAGGAATCCTTCCCCTTATCCCTAAACCGACAAGAAACTGACTTCATTTAGACATGCATTTGGCTCTACTTGTAGGAGAGCTCATGGCTTTTTATAGGTGTGCTTGGTAGTTTATGTCTTCAGTTACTTAGATTAAACAGGCTACTGGGGCAGCAAGAGGCCATTTGCTTGGAGATTGCCTCCTAGAAATCCCATTGCTAGAGCGTAAGTCTGTTAAGGATCATGTGGAAGTGGGAAGCTTCCAAAATAGATAAAGCAAAAAGATAAATCATGAATCATCCAGGGTCTTGTAATCCAGCTAGTGGGTGGATGTGGGATGTCTATTTTGTCACTATTATAATTGCAAGAAAATATTTTTGGGAGGAGGAGGAAGGAGAGGGAGTAAGAGAAGGTTTTTGTGGTGGTTGTCATTATGGTAGAGAGGTTATTAATTAAGAGCTGTAAGAAGTTCAGAGATACCTGGGCTTATTCAAGAAAATAGGATCGATTGAACATCCTTTTATAAAACCAGACATCCTTATCACGAAGGGTGGTTTTATGTGAAATAGAAGACATAGCCAATATAAAGTAAGCTCATATTGTCTGTCTTCATCTGGTGAGATAGAATAATCATACAAGTTACACAAAATAACTCTGCTACCTAGAGAGAGGCAACAGGGAAAACAGACTTGTAGGATTTCCTATGAGCCAGTTCTGTTTGGCCTAGGCCAAACAGAGTTGTAACTGCCTGTGCTGTAGCTGATAGACCCTGGAAAACACATGGTCATGGTTTATATTCTGGGGACCTAAGGTTTACTGGACTGAAAACATCAAGGATTCCTGTTCACAGGGGAAGACAGAATAGAGCCTATGCTGTGCTCTACAGTCCCTTCGTCTCCCAGATGTTACATTACTTGCATATTCTACAGTTAACCTGAGATTTGCATTTATTTGCTTGATTATTTAAACTCAGGGGTGCTGTACCCTAGCTTTATCAATCAAGGATGGTGCAATTGATATTTGATCCACAGTTTTACTTTTGGCTTTCTGTTGGTTAATTGGATATAAGAGTCTCACAGACTTTCCATCCTGGGCTAGCTTTGAATTTTGATCCTCAGATCTCACCCTCCAGTGTAGCTAGGATTATAGGTGTAGGCCACCAGTGCCTGGTACTATAGTTTTTCTTGAGGATTACCAATGAGAAAGAGAGGAAGCATAGGTCAGTCCTAGGACACTCAGAGGTCTCTGTAGTTATTCTTTTTGAGATTAAAATATGTTGAGATAAGGTACATATAATAATGTGATGCAAAGTCATATGGAAGCTGGGCACTGGTGTCTTACACTTGTAATCCCAGCTATATAGGAGGCTGAAACTGGTAGACATGAACTCTTTTTTTGGGTCCGGTCGTGGGGCCTGAATTCTGGGCCTGGGCGCTGTCCCTCAGCTCTTCAGCTCAAGGCTAGCACTCTACCACTTGAGCCACAGTGGCACTTCCGGCTTTTTTCTTTTTGCATATGTGGTGCTGAGGAATCGAACCCAGGGCCTCGAGAATACAAGGCAAGCACTCTACCACTGAGCCACCTTCCCAGCCCCGGTAAACATGAACTCTAATACTATTAGCACATACTACAAGTTATTGACTTGAAATTCCTATCTTCGTTCTTTATTGAAGTAATCCAACTCAAGAACTTTCTAATGGGTTGCTATGTGTATTTCATTTAATCTTCTTAGTAGAAGTACTTATCTGATAAATATTTCTTAAAATAGTGGGCTTGCAAGAAGCCATTATTTTAGATGGTACTACTATTTGAGTTCATATTTGCTAGACAGGCACTTGATCACTTGAACTATGCCTGCAGCAATTTTTGCCTTTAGGTCATCTTTTCAGATAAGGTCTCAAGCTTTTTAACTAGGCATAGTATGAATCACAATTCTACCTATAACTCCTGTATAGCGGGATCATACGTATGAATCACATCTACTTCATTGGTTGAGATGAGGGTCTCAGTTTGGGCCTGGAATATCCTGAAACCAAGCTCCAGTTCTCTAGTAGCTGGGGTTATAAGAGTGAGTCACTGTGGCCAACTGTAAAGCTTAAATTTGAACCCTTTTACTTATTGATGACCGGTTGGAGTCCCCAGAGAATTGAGACTATACCTCATAGTCCCACATATTTTTTTTCACTCTAGCGCTTTTTTTTTTTTTTTTTTACCAGATACACTAAAGATTTGGTGGTTTTGTTAATTTCTTCTTTTAATACATAATATTTAATCTGTTTGTTGTGTCTTTTAGATTTGTTTGTTTGGTTTGTGCCAAGTCCTGGGCACCATCTCTAGCTTTTTTTGCTTAAGGTTAGTACTCTACTAGTTGACCCACAGTTCCACTTCTGCATTTTTTGGTAGTTTTTTTTTTTTTGAGATGAGTCCTGTGGACTTACCTACCCTGTCTGGCTTCAAACTATGATCCTCCTCAGCCTCCTGGAAAGCTAGGAAGTTAGCCACGTGGGCCCAACTCTCTATTTATTTTTTTATTTTATTTTTCCTTTAAAATATTTTGCCTGTAGTCTGTGCCTTACAGTCACTTGGCTTTTTTGATCTTGACTCGTTTCCTATCACTTGAAATCTCCCCTCCAGCCAGTCTTCTTAAAGTAATATCATCTCTGGATTACTTCTTCTAATAGATAAAACACTAGAAGCAAAGAAAGTAGGATGATTTCAACATCTTGTTAAATTGAGCAAGTTTGGAGCCTGAAAAGCTTCTAAAGAACATTTAATGCATTACATGTATATATCATTTTATCAATAAAAGCAGATTACATCTTAGGCTAAACCATGTTTCTTACGTAAGTCAGTTCTGCCTGGTAAAATGTTTTACACAAGCTAGACAAAAAGATACTGCTGAGATAAGGCAGTTTTAACTTGCTATAATTTTTCATTGCAACTGTCTTTAATTGTCGCTAACCTAGACGACTATTGATAACAGCAACCAATAATTTTATTATCATTTGGAATCATTTTTACTTTTCTATAAGTTTGGTGAAGAAATATTACTGAGCCTTTCACCTTTAACATCTTGCCAATAGTAAAACACAACGGAGAAAGAGACAACACATGAAATGAGATAGCTGATCACTCTTCTGTTCTTTGTGTATTTTTCAAGAAATATGTAGAGTTCCTAGCTTCCTGGGGACAGCTATGGGCACTTGAATAAAATATTCAATATAAGGAAATATTATAAATAAATAAAATATAAACAGCCATATGCGCATATAAATAAAATATTTTCCTTAAAAATAGCAGTGTATCATTATTTGTGTGTGTGTGTGTGTGTGTGTGTGTGTGTGTGTGTGTGTGTGTGTGAGTGCATTCTGGGGCTTGAACTTAGGGAGTGGGCACTGTCCCTGAGCTTTTTAGCTCAACTCTAGCACTCTACCACTTGAACCACAGCCCTGTTTCCCAGCTTTCTGATGGTTAATTGGAGAGAATAGTCTCAAGGACTTTCCTGGCTTTGAACCTTGATCCTCTGATCTTAGCCTCCTGAGTATCTAAGATGACTGGATTGAGTCACCAGTGCCTGGCAGTTTGTCATCTTTTAAAGGAAACAGAAAATATATTCTCCATGAGAGAAGATAATCTGGGCAAGACTCAAGTTCTATTAAAAACCTTTATAACCACAGTCATAGAAAACAGTAGTATCAGTAGTAATAGCAGTAGTATACAGATGCTGGTGACTTATGCCTATAAATGTAGTTACCCTGGAGGTTGAGATCTGAGGATCAAGGTTCCAAGTCAATCCAGGCAGACAAATCCATGAGACTCTCACTTATTACTAATTGGCAAAATGCTTGAAGTAGAGGTGTGGTGTAAGTGATAGAGCACCAGCCATGAGAGTGTGAAGTCCTGAGTTCAAGCCCTAGTACGGGCAATGCTGCTGCTGCTGGTCTGGTCATGAAATGGAGGAACCACTCACAGCATAGTGGAACAAAATATGAAGAATAACAATGAAGAAATAATCACTAAGGAGATCAGCATACCTGAGATATCTGAAGCTAACTAATCATAAAGATGGTTGATGCTGTCTCTATTAATCAGCCATCCAACAGGGTCCACCACACACCCAGTGGCCTGCTCTGCGGAGGACAATGACAGCTTTTACTGGTGTGGTAAGTAATATCTTTGCTGCCATAGACTGATGGAATGGGGAATGCTCCATCCCTGTTCCACCCCCAAAAAGGCACTGCTCTGCTATGAGCTGCGGTTACCACATTCTTGACACCATACATACTCCAGACCTGGAGCTTTGGCTGCTTGGATCAAATCTCCACTCTGGATCCCTCCTTAGTAGGTAAATTGCATTTTCCCTCCTCTTAGACCCCCCAGACACATCATTACTCTAGACTTGACCATTCCTCAGATTTTGGGGTTTCTCTGTATGAACTCTGGTCCCCAGAGCTCCTGTACCTCTTATTGTGCATATCCACTGATAGACTGTAACTCTACAGATACTCCACACACTTCATACTTCATACACCTTTACCAATGCAACAGCATGGGTACTTGCACCTAGGCAATGGTGACCTCATTGCTGAGCATCCCAGAATAACAGTTCCTCCAAGTGCACATGCTCCACACCCAACTCTACAACTTCTTCACAAGACACCAGAACCACTGCCACCACAAGTATGATGATGGCTATGAGCTGAACCCAACACCAAGAAGAATGCTTTTGGCCATTGCTTCCTCAGTGGGATTCCTCATAGCTTTCTTCACAAAAGACCATAACAGTCCTCATTGCCTATGAAGACCCCTACTGCCTTGGCTGCTGAAGATTCCTGCATCTTTGTTAATGCTGGCCTCGGCTGACAGAGCTGAAGATCAATTATAATATCCACACAAGAGCCAGAACCACAGCACCTCTAGGCAAATCTTTGCAACCACAGGTAAGCAAAGGCATTTCCTTACCAAAACCAGCCCATAAAATCTAGAAGAGATGACTTCTCTATCGAATGCATAGACATTAATGAAAAAAAAACAAAATGTAAAAACCACAACAGCAAACAAACAATAAACACACGGGCAAACCTTCATGACATTGCTCTTCATAATGATTTTCTTTTGATATGACACTCTAATATGATATGATAGGATAAGGCACCTAAAATGAAAATAAGTAAGCAGCATAATATCAAACCAAAGTTTCTGCAATAACCTAAAACACAAACAACAGATGAAAGATCAATAACAGAACTGTGAGAAAATATCCGTAAAGCAAATTCAAATTATATTAGGGTATCAATAACTCTATACTAAAATTTTTAAAAATCCCCAACTATCCCAATAAAAAAATAAGAAAAGGACCTAGTAGTTACTTTTTCCAAAGAAAACATGCAAATGTCCAATGGGTGCTCATCGTAAGTATTTACAAAAACTCAAAATCAAAACTATAGTGAAATATCACCTCCCAGTTGTTGAATACCTGTTGTCAATGGTCATTAATAATAAACATTAGTGAGTGTGAAGAAAAGTAAAGCCCTTGCACATCATTAGTAGGAATGTAGATTTGGATGCTCATTATAGAAAAAAAATTATGGTTTCTTCTCAATGTATTAGAGCTACTCTCTACTTCTGTAATCAAATGTCTGAACATATATATATATATATATATATACATATATATATACATATATATAGCAGTTAACAATTAAAAGTATATTGAAAGGAAATAAAATCTCTGTGTGGAAGAGAGATCTGAACATCTATGTTCATACAGTATTATTTACAATAATACTGGGAAAAACTGTTGACAAATGAATGGGTAAAAAAATGTTGATTAAGTCCAAACTGGAAAATAGTCTTTAAAAAGGGTAAGAACTCCAAGACATGGACACAGAGGTTTTTCTTTGTTTGTGTTGTTGTTGTTTTTTAAATTTTATTTTATTTTATTTGTGAACATACTATACAGAGGGGTTACAATTACATGGGCAGGATAATGAGTACATTTCTAATCAAGCATTTCAGCCTCCTCCTTTGTTTACCCTTCACATCCCTTCCCAGCCTCCCCCTTCCCCCGCATCCCAATCCTCCCCCCCCCCTGTTGTTTTTAATGTACTATGTGATTTCTTCTTTCTTGTGTATGTTCTTCCCCTTACGGCATATTCCCTGTTGTCCCTGTATTTGATTTTGGTACCCTGGGTATTTTATATATGTTTATCTGAATTAGGGAAGGGAACGGGAACAAAATAAATGGTGAGAGAAAGGACAAAGGGGGAGCCAATGCAACAGTGATACACATAAGACACTATGATGGAAATGATCTGTGAAACTTGGGGAGGAATGGGGTTAAGGAAAGAGGGAGAAAAATGAGGGAAGGGGTAACAAGTTCAACAAGAACTGATGTATCTGTAAATCCACTGTACACCACCTGGACAATAAAATTAAAAAAAAACTGTTGACAAGTGAATAGGCAAAAAATATTGATTAAGTATAAACTGGAAAATAGACTTTAAAAAGGGAAAGAACTACTACTATTTCATATAGCATGATAGACTTGGTGGAAATTGTTCTAAATTTAATCATCGATACACAATAAGACAAATCTTGCAATTATGCACTAATATGTGGAATCTAAAACAAATCAAACCAACAGAGATGGAGAAGGAAGGATGATAATCAGGACTTAGTGAGTTTCTAAACTAGGAAGGTGGGTTAAATGGCTTGCAGATATGGAATACATGAGTTCTAGAAGTGTATGGTAACTTCCAATAGTAATGGATTGTATTCTTAAAATTTTCTAAGAGAGTTTGCTTGATCTCATCTTTCACATACAAAAAGGTTATTATGTAAAGTTACTAAAATATCTAGGTATACCTCACTAAGGTTTTTGCTTGTTTGTTTCTGTCAGTTTTGGGGCTTGAGCTCAGGGCCTGGGCACTGTCCCCACGCCCCTTTGTGCTCAAGCCTAGCACCCTACCACTTGAGCCACAGCACCACTTCCAGCTTTTTCTGAGTAGCTTAATGGAGATAAGAGCCTCATGGACTTTGCTTCCTAGACTGGCTTCAAACTGTGATCCTACAGATCTCAGCCTCCTGAGTAGCTAGGATTACAGATGTGAGCCACTGGCACTTGGCTCTCACTAGGTTTAAAGGAAATACTTATTATAATAATACTCTAAGAATAAAAAAGTGCCTGATTACATGATTTCAAATGACAATTATGTAATTGAGACTATGAGTGCCAGAAAAATCTCCCCACACAACTTTCACAACATTTTATTCTGATACGCTAAAGGATGTGAAAGGATGGTTAATAATTATCCAGGAAGCAAAAGTGGTAACAACCTGAGAATAAGAAAACAGAGTAAGGGGAGATAATCATACTGTCCATGGCTCCATCTATCCCATTAGATGTTTTATAGTGTTACAGGGTAAGGAATGTAGAATGTGGACTAAAGGTCCCATCTCCTAGTCAGTATTTCTCATCTTCCCTCACCTGTCTGTGTCATCCTACCTTCCCTCCAGCTCCTGGACCTTACGCTATATGGTTCTTTCTAGAGGCAAGCCTTTCCTTGTTGGCTGTTTCCCTTTAGAACCCTCAGTGTTATGTGGAATCAATTCAGGCTAGGCAAAGAACCCAAGCTAAAATCAGAGGTTACATAAATCCCCAAAGTTGCATCCTCTGCCTGCCATTCTTCATAAACACATGGTTCTTTCGTATCATGTTGGAAATGTGAACCCATTCTAATGAAGGTCCTATTCAGTATGTATCTAACATTTGCTGCATTCTCTCTAAATGTTAACTATCCATGAAGAAAAACAAGGAGTTGTAAGAACAAGGAAGTAATAGAGAACCAACTTGCTTGTGTTAGAGAAATAAGAGAGAAAAAATGAATACTTATCATTGAAATTAAAAACCAACAAATCTATCCAGGAAACCATGCCTACTTAAAATCATTACAGAATTTTGAACCTAAATGAAAGCCCACACAACAACAACAACCACAAAATAGCCCTCAGATGTCTTTTACTTTGTCACCAGGGACATCAAATATATCTCACTCACAATTTGGGTTCTTAAATATTTCTCTATATTAAGCCATGAAATTTTACTCCCATCCTTTGACGTGCTGTTTTAGTCAGGTAATGAATGGAACATGCTACTGAAAAAAGTATATATGTATACATTTTGATTTTTGCTTTTCTGAAGCTTCATTGTTCATTTCCCCCTGCTTCACTAAGACTCCTTGCACTGAACGCCTCTGATTGCATTCCACTCCATACAAAGACATAGTTTAGGGTCGTACCTCTCACAAAGAGGTATTGATGGGCCAGGAATCAGATTTTAGACAAATGGACATTTCATTATAACACAGCGTAATTGTTAAAGCTCTTCTTCTTGAAAAGAATAAAAATTTCATTAGTCATCACAGTAACTCAGCTCAAACTCCTCCTCCTTCTCCCCACAAGACAAAGAAAGAGCATTTTAAAACTCCCATTTGAAACCTTTTGCTCTTGATGTGTTTATAAGTATTTTAGTAACAAATAATGATTACTATAATTGTAAATAAAAAATGTGTGGCATTCTTTTTTGTTTTGTTCAGCCATCACAGGCAAATATAGCTCAAGTTAAGGGCAGCCTGAAGAGCCAACTCTTATGGGAGCCTTTGAATTATTCTGTGAAATGAATCAGGATTTATGAGAGCAGCAAGTTTTATCTATGACAAAAACAACAGTGCTTTACAATGGTGAAGTTTCTACAGATTTAACATGATGAAATTTACACTGGTGAATCTGCCTGCTACCACAGCTTTTGATTTTAATATCCTCTATACTTCTAGAAATGGTATGTTTTCATCACTACTCTATAAAAACTGAAAGGCACTCATCACAGGTGGCTCTCACCTGTAATCCTAGCTACTCAGGAGGTTGAGAAGGGTGGTTCAGAGCCAGCCTGAGTAGATCAATCGGAGAGATTCTTTGTCTCCAAGTATTCAGACAAAAGGTAAAAGTAGAGTATGGCTCATAAGGCAGAGCACCAGCTGTGAGTAAGCTAAATGAGAGCTGGACACCCAGAGTCAAAAATGAAACATAAATCCAAATCTAAGATCTCGAATGTCAAGCTACAATACAGTCACCAAATCTCGAGATTAGTTAGATGATTATGGTAAATAAATCTGTCAGACATTCATTTTATTAGGATGGTGAAAAGGTCAAGATAGGACTAGATAATCTTGAAAGGTTTATAGTTGTGCAGGCATTCTTAGCTGATCACAGGAGTATTTCTCATGAAGATAGTGTTCACTTTTAAAATCTTCATCAATATACTAACCAATCAAGTTGAGCTGAACTGAAATCTGTTTAATAGAGCCTATCCTCATACACGAGGACTTGTTACTGTAGCCTCCAATGACAGAAGAGATGAAAAAGCCAGGGAGCTTTGCCCTCACGCATGAGGACAGAACCTTTGCAGCATGATTTCTACTCCAATAGTTCTTAATAGCATCACCTTGAATTTTAAAATGAACAGGAATTATGGAAGAATACATACACTGCAACCAAAAGCACTGTTTCTTGGAGGAAAGTTCTAGATTTAGGAAACTGCCTCAGATTACTTTAGAAGATAAACTAAACTTGTCAAACCATGATTCAACAGTCTAATCAGAGAAAAGGGGGGAAGAGAAGAATGATCTAAGTCTGCTCTAAACTTTAATTTCAAGTTACGAGTTTCTCAGTATAAGAGGAAATTACAGAGAATACTTTCATTTCTAAATGCAAAGGTTTAACTCAAGATTCTGGAAAACTTGAAGTTATCCTATTCTACCTAACTACATAATCAATAAATGTTAAACAACATTAAGAACAGAAAATCTAAATTCTGAATTTAGATTTCAGAATTTAGAGTCTGATGAAAACAGAAGGGAGAAAGGATGGGTGGGAGATTTCTTCTCATCTTCCCTCATAGCCATCCTGGTTTGTCTGCTTAGGTGTAATATGTTTAGGAGGACATGTTATGTTAGGGCAATGGTCATAGCTCAGCTTGGTATACACTTAGGCCTAGTAAAGAAAGAAATGTTGTAAAAGAAATAAAAAGGACTTAATTTTATTACTCAAAATTTTCCTTTAGAAAACTTTATTTTACTTATAAGCTAGTTTAAGCAAGAGCCTTCATAAATCTTATCCACAGTCTCCACCAAGTCTCTTTGTTCACAAATATGGCTTCACAAAGTGACCTAGGTGTTCATTCTGTAATATAAAATGTTTTAGTTATGATATTTAGGTTTATTCATGTAAGATCAGACAAGTTATAAGGATATAAATTGCTGATCCCTCTTGAGGAGGGTGAGGTTGGGGATAAATTCTAGGTGATGGAGTTCAAGACAGCAAGATTATCTTTATAATACAGGTATTTTCTCTTATCTTTCTAAGTAAGTGCTCCTACCTATTTAAATAACTTATAATCTACCATCTTGCAACCTCATAGCAGAAGGGCTGCCTAATCATATTATTAATAAAATAATAAAAATAGAGGTGATGTGGCTGAACATGTTTGAGAGATTTTTTTTAAGATTTAATCTCAAGGGGTCAGCAGTAAAGTGACAGCATTATCATGAATGTAGTTGATTCAATTTTTTATTTTTGCTTTCTGTCGGTGGCAGCACTATGCATCCAATTATTGATCAAGAAATGTTTATTGATGACCTTTCACACTGTAAGTTAAGGAGCTAATAAAACAAAAAACAGAATTCCTGCACCTCTGTACTGTTGGAACATAACCAATAATTAAGATACCAATGGTAAGGAGATTGCAAGGGACTGAGAAGAACCAAACTGGGCTGTGAGCTTTGGGAGATGGCTGCCTAGAAGAAATTCTGAGCCACAGATGAGTTGGTAGTAGTTATGGACAAGGGAGAATCTCTGAATTATAAGAACACAGCCTTATTCAGAAAAAAAAAAAAACTTCTGAAGGATCAAGACTGGGAACTCTGTAGAATCAATTAAAGTCACACTACTCATACTCTTTCAAACTATCCTCTACATCCCTACACAATACTGACATAACACAATTTTATATTTAGGAAAATTACTTTATTTCCTGTTTTGTCCACTATCGTCTTGAGTGTAAAGTAGGCACTCCATATTTATTCAATTAATGGAAAAACAAATGGCTTACAGGTGAGGAAAGAAATATCAGGAAAGCCTTTAGTAAGACAGGGCACAAATAAAATAGACAATTCTCTGTCATAGGATGGAGTTCTAATTCTTTGGCATATTCTGGAAATCTTAATTCCATCCTGTTATGCCCAGAAAATGGAGACCAGCCTAATGGTACAGCTTTCACTGTTGAGATATAGTTTTGGCTACAATGTAAAGAATGGATCAGAAAAATCAGGCGTCAATTTATCAATTACCTTAGTAAACTGGGATTATGACATTTGAGAGATCTGAGAGATACTTAGGAAGATAAATCATTAAGGCTTGCTGATTGGTCAAATAATCGAAGAATAAATTTTTACAAAATGAAACATTGGCTGTTGGACTAACTAAAACCATTCAATGAGTAATTGCACTTGATGCAAATATTACCAGTATCAGGATGTGGTAGGAAGCAGGGAAAAGGCCAAAATAACTGCAGCCAACTCAACTCTACACAGAAGTGGACTGAACTTGTTTCATATGGATGGAGCCATCACGTTAATGGCAGCAATTCCTTCCTTGAATCCATCAGTAAACATTGTAGGCACAGAGGACAGAGGAGAGGGGAGGCAGGAATAATGTTGGGGAAAATAAAAGGTGTAACCTTAAAAAAAATTGCAAGTTAGCCAGGCCCAAAGAAACATAGGTCCCTGGTTTCCCTTATTTGCAATATCTATTATATGTCTGAGTCAAGCAGAAAAGGTCAGATAAGGTGATGTTAGGGAAATGAACCCTAAGATATGTATTCAAATGTTTTCTTTTTCTTTCATGCGATTGTTTCTAACACATTTATAAGATGATTTCTTTGTTGCTTTGTATGTCCTCCCCCACAGTATAACCCCTGTTTTCACTGTATTTGATGTTGGTATAATTTGTGGAGGGGAAGGGGAAAAACATCGTTTAAATCGGGATACAGGTGGACCCATTGCAACAATGAGATATACAAGTCGTTGTGTCGAAAACGAACTTTACAACTTTCGTAGGGGGGCGGGCGGGGAAGATTGGGTGGGGGTCAAGGGGGGAGAATGGGAAGGGATGGGAAGGGGAAACAAAGGAGAAGGCTACAATGCTTGATATGACATGTACTCATTATCTTGCTTATGTAATTGTAACTCCTCTGTACAGTATTTTCACAATAAAAAAATTGTAACAGTTTATCAGTAGGATAATGAGAAGAAAGAAGGCCTGTGAAGGCTGCCAGGGCCATCTGCCAAAGCTGTGAGGGTTCATAAAGCCATTGTACCTGCAACTGAATATGAGGATGAATAGCAAGGTCAGGTGACACAAGTTGACACTAGTTGACACAATCTGTGCTGGTCCTTCACAATCTGCTTGCTAATTTTAGTCAGCAGGTAAAAGGACATAACCAGATGCAGGAAGCAACAGACACTCTATTGGTCTTTTAAGTTGTCAAAGAAGTCCCATGGGAGTATAATCTGTGTGTAAAACAATTGTGTAAATAGGCTCATTATAAACAATATGAGTTAAATGAGTGCTGTAAGGCACTTTGACCTTCTGGTGTCAGCTCCCTGGGGAGAAGCATTATTAGAAGATCCCCAAAACATGTCAAACAAGGGCTTAAGGTCACCAGTGGTTAATTTTAGATTGGTTCTAATCCAATTTATGTCTCTCAACAATTTTTTGAAAATTATTTAAGGTTCTTAAATGATTCATTTTTAATGCAGGCATCTGAGGGCAAATGTCTTTTCAGTTATAATATGACCCAAATAACACAAGGTACATGAAACTTGAGTTTTTCTGTTAGTAATACAGAGGCCTGCACAACAAAGATGTTGCTTAACACTGTAAAACAAACCCTCTGATAATTTTGGATTAGAATGAGTCAAGAGAATATCATCCATGTAATGCAAAATATATGCATCAGAAGGGGCATCTCCAAAGGGCTAAATTAGCAAAGCAGCTACAAATATTTGACACAAAGTGGGGTTATTGCCCACGGTCTTGAGTCAAGACTTTCCTGTGATATCATTGCCATGAGTGCTTGAAAATTTAAGGATAAAACACTAAAAGGAAATCGAGGGCAATCCTAAGGGTAAAGAGGAATAGTAAAACAAACAAACAATAAAAAAGTCTTTACAATCAATAATAAGCAAATAAAAATTCAAGGGAATAGCAGTTGGAGGTGGCAAACCAGGCTGTAAGGGACCTATAACTTTTATTGTAGCATTAATTGCTCTGAGATCCTATAAAAGTCTCCATTTACCATATTTCTTTTTTATTACAAACATAGGGGTATTCCATGGGCTATTGGTTCATTCATTATGTCCTGCTTTTAGCTGAAATTGAACTAATTCATGAGCTGCTTGTAATTTTTCCTGAGTAAGGATCCACTGATCCACCCACACAGGTTCCTCAGAAAGCCAAGTAATGGGATTAGCAACCAAGGGCTGGACTGCAGGAAATATCAGGGCTCTTCCTGAAAATTGTCAATTGCGATCTTTTGAGTTTTGGAGCATGAATAATAGGAGATGTTCTGCCTTGGACTCTTTTCCTCAGTCCTTGCTTAGGGTCATAGTTCCACTTTAACATCATATTTTTAACATCATTGGGGCTCTTAAGTAGGACTTCCATTTCCTTCAGAATGTTCCTATCCCAGAGATTAATAGGCAATCCAGGAAGAACAGAGTGTCCCTGTTTGGTGCCATTTGCCAGATACCAATCCAGAACTTGAAAGACATTGGTAGAAGCTGAAAGAAAAGAAAGACTAACAAAACATGCTATTGAAAGGACCAAGTAGACTGATAACCTAATCTTTATTTCACAGTATTATAGTCACCCAAGCAGAATATTAGATTAACTTGCCCAGAAAGAATAAAATATCAGTAATTACTGACCTAATTTTTAGACAGTGGTTTTCCTAAGGACAAACACATTTCACAGCCATGGTTAGAACAAAATATCTGCTTTGTTGGTCCAAAGCACATCAGCCAGCACAGGGTATACTGAATGAGGAAGATAAGAGAAGGTAAGCAATACAAAGCATTTGTCCCTGGCTATCCTGGTCAGCTTCCAAATCCTTTCTATACCTCAGCAGCTACCACAAAGTTACCTGTCAATACCTGTTGGACTCAGAAGGAATTCTCACTATATTCCAGTAAGAAGTTTCTTCTAAGATGGGGTAATCTTCTTTCTCTTAGGAACAAGTTGTTCCACATTGAATTTTAATAGACTTGGTGAAGACAAAGTTTAAACCAGGAAAAGCAATTTTAAACCCACACCCTGAATACTATCTGAAAGATAAATAATATTTTTTTACATTACTAAATTGGAAATAAATCTTATTAAGAGAACTAGTCACTTGTAGGTGTATTCATTATTTCACAATGTAACTTATGGATGGTTAATTTATGTGTAGATTTAAGTAGGCTGAGAGTTGACCAGATACCTAAATATCTTGATGTGTGAGGACGTTTCTGGAAGGTATTGCTATTCAAATGATAAATTGAGTAAGGAAGATAGCCCTTTCTTGTGTGTGGGGGCATTACCCAATCAGTTGAGGGCTCAAATTGAGCAAAAGGCCAAGGAGGAGTGAATGTATTCTTTTTGCTTTAGTTAAGTCATCCACCTCCTCCCTTTCTTAGACCTCAGCACTGTTGTGGACTTAGGCCAGGACTTACATATTGGTCCCCAATTTTCACCTTTGAACTCGGATTAAACTACACCATCAGATTTCTCAGGTCTTTAGTTTGCAGTGATCAGCCCATGGGGTTTCTTGACCTCCATAACCAGATGAGTCAATTCCTGGAATGTCTCCTGTTACATATAGTGCACATACATCCTACTAATTTGATTTCTGTGGAGAAGCCTCAGAAACACATCCAGTTGTATACTCTTCGTGTTCGCTGGTCTTTGGTTCCAAGGAGATCATCACTGAGGAAAACCCACTCATGCTAGATCCATGTATACAATTCATGGCTAAACTACGGATGCTTAATTTTTCCCATAACACTGCCCAACTTCCACTAAAGATATGCTGCCTTTCCTCAAAACTTGAATATTTTTGTTTCAATTAAACACAATCAATTTACCTTGATTTTGGAGCACTATTTGGTTTGGGGGGGTGGAATTTATTTCCTGAGGCAGGGCAATGACTACAAGATCACCCAAGGTTTTCACAGAACCAATGATAATCCAGCACTGACTGAGATTTCTGCATCAACTAAGCTGCATAATGCACACCTTGGAATTGATTTTTTTTGTCAGTTGTGGGGCCTGAACTCTGGGCCTGGGTACTGTCCCTCAGCTCTTCAGCTCAAGGGTAGCGCTCTACCACTTGAGCCGCAGCGCCACTTCCGATTTTCTGGTGGTTTACTGGAGATAAGAATCTCACAGACTTTCCTGCCCAGGCTGGTTTTGAACCATGATCCTCAGATCTCTGAGCCTCCTTAGTAGCTAGGATTGAAGGCATGATTCACCAGTGCCCGGCTGGGAATTTAAATTTTTGGTTTGGGGATTTCCTATTTTAAATATTTACAATTTTTTTGTTGCACTTGGTCAAAACCATATGAAATAAAGCCTTCAAACAAGGCAGGCTAACTGTACATATATGGCTTACTGTGTAAATATACACATGTACTAACATATGTACATATATACATACGTATATCAATATATATGTATGTGCATCTATGTATACATATGTGTATCTCTTTCTCTCTTTCTATATGTGTTTGGATAGATATTCAATATAGTTCCTAGCAACAATTAAAGATAGGCATTTAGAGCTAGAGACTGTCATAATAATTAATTCCAAATCACAGAAATCAACCTTGTTATACTCTATATTATTAAATTAATCAAAATGAATGGCTGCTTCTTGAAATAGTTTGAAATAGATACTTGTCTATCCAACCAAATCACTTCCAAACTTCCTGTTTGTAGAAGCCATCTGGACATTTAACTAAGAGCATTGAAGTTTTTTAGTTGCCACACCTGACTTTGGGCTTGGATCTCTTAACACAATTGTTCATAACCTTCGTTACACTTTGAAAACCTAAGACAATTTTAAACATTACTTCTGCCTGTGAGGAGGCACAGAGATGTTGATTCATTCTGCACAGTAGCTTGAAGATCTAGATTTTTTAAATATTCCCCAGGAAGATGAAGATAGGGACCTCCCTTCTAGGGAATTGAGCTAGAGAGTATGGTCAAGCAACTGTGGAGAACAATGATGTATTAAATCTCTGTGGATTTATGTTGAATATACACCCCCCCATCTGTGTCCTGGTTCACACTCTCTCTGATATATCTAAATAATCTGCAAAACAATGATTCTGTTGCATCAGAGTTTTAGGACCTGTAGTTCCTTTTACTAATTCAGATTTTTTAATAAGTTTTTTTTATTGTGAAAAATACCATACAGAGGGTTACAATTACATGAGCAAGGTAATAATGAGTACATTTCTTATCAAGCATTGTTGCCTCCTCCTTTGTTTCCCCTTCCCATCCATCTCTGCCCTCCCATCTCTGCCCGCCCCCTCCCTACCAAAGTTGTTAAGTTTGTTTTGGGACATAGCATCTTGTACATTTCATTGTTGCAATGGGTCCACTGGGGTCCATCTCTATCCTTACTTAAACAATTTGTTTTTTCCCTTCCCCTGCCCAAATTATACCAACATCAAATACAGTGAAAACAGGGGTTATACCGTGGGGGAGGAACATACAAAACAACAAAAAAAAAATCACCTTATAAATATGTTAGAAACAATAGCAAGAAAGAAAAACCACTTGAGTCCTTATCTTGGGGTTCATTTTGCCTAACATCAACTTATATGAACTTTTCTGTTTGTCTCAGACAAGAGACTGGTTAATTCATATTCCTGAGCTAATCCCTAGACTTCATGAGTAATTTTACTAAAGGTGGAGCTTGTGTTTTTAAGAAGCTTCCTGAATAATCCCTGGCTATAGTTAAGTTCATATTACAACTTTATAAGCCACCTGGAATGTAGAACAAGAGGAAATAAATGGATTACTTAGCCCAAGAAGCAGATCTAAACATCCTGCTATTATTCCTTCCCAGTCATACCACCTTTCATAACATGAAACCAATCTGTTCAATAGGATTCCTAAAGAAAACTTTTCACAGGGATTGATGTGTGAGATTGTGAAAACGCTTTGTCAGAAAGATGGGTATGATTCACAAGTCAACATAATTGCATTCTGTTATATAATAAATCCAATTTACTATGTTCCTGGGGGAGAATTTATAGGCCCTGGCTAGGGAGACAGAAGAGACTAGGACTAATTTCAACATGATGTCACTGCCCAGAATGCCCACCTTGTTCCCATTGGGCCACATGGACTCAGGGCCCTTGTTGCATAGGACTTGCCTGAGCTGTGGTTGAGCCCTTTCCCAACTTTGCTGCTTGTGGAAATATTCCTTCTATACTTGGGCTCCAAGGTGGAGGTCCCAATCAAAAGCAAATATCACTCATGCCCAGAGCTTAGGAAACTATTCATGAGACCTCCTGGTGGTTCAGGACTGCTACTTGACCTAGTAAACAAACATAGGCCCCTATGCAATAATAATGGTGGGGTCATTTAAACATTTTCCTGCCTTTTAGATCTTTCCTTGGTGGAGAAGACTTATCTGACTCTAGACAAAATAATTCAGACATTCGAGGTCTATGTGTACAGGGGTGTAGAGCCCTAAAATTAGCACTTATGGTTACCAACACATAACCAGTTTTTAATTCTTTGGTCTAATAGTTTCCATGTAACCCAAGAATTTGAGATCATGAATTCATTTGCTAGAACAATAAATCTAAAGGTTTTGATTAATGTCTTTAATTGTACATTGAAAGGCATTTTCTTATTTCCACCAAAAATGCAACAAAGCAAAAACACTACAATAACCCAAAGTTGAATACACTAATGTAAAGTTGTCTACACTGCTAGACAGGAATTGCATATTTTGTCTTGTATACCTAGTATGCGGCACTGTAGTTTGAATGTGAGTGTCGATGTGTAACTCAAAAGTTAGTGCTTCTAATTAGCTTCTGTGTTAGCATCCAGCAAGAGAATAATATTTATCAACCCCTGAATAATATAAGTAAGCAGCTGGACTCTAATTAGAGACGATGATTATTTGGGTGGCCAGATTGATATTGTTTATTTTCCTAAGACATGGAGACAGGATTCAGGACTACCCTAAAACACAAGGACAATAGTCTCAGGACTTCCCTTTGACAGACATGTCTCCAATTTTCTGTCTCTAACCATTCAAGCAGGTTTGCACCTTCTTACCACCTCAAAGAAGGATGAGCTAGATCTTCCCCTTATGTTCTCTATTCTTGGGAAGGAGAAGGAAATGGGAGAAAGGGAGCTTGCTGCTCTGTCCTTATTTCACTTCTTAGTTCAGATTTCAGAGTCTGAACATTTTGATACTTATTGTTTTTATTATTTATAACATGTTATATATTATTACATTTTAAATACATAATGTATTGCATTTGCATGTTATATTTTATTTTTAGTTTGTTCCTCTTGTCTTGCCTTAAAAGGAAACCCATACCTACCAACTGTTTAAAATTCTGCAAATTAGAAACCGTGAAGTTTTTCTACTAATATGCACAGTCAAAATATATAGGAAACAATTATAGTCATGGCAGCATCTTCCACAATCTAGTCAGTTTAAATCTGGAAATATAAAATAAACTCACATTTATTTATGTTCGTTCTAGACAAGAAGTACAAAGGTAATGATTATTCATTTTATTTTTTTTTATTTCATTTATTGTGTGCCAGTATTACAGCTTGAACAAAGAGCCAGAGTCAGAATGTTCTCTCTTACCACTTTCGCACAGGGCTTGACACTTGAGCCACAGCTCCACTTTACAGCGTTTTGCTGATTAACTGGAGATGAGAGGTACTTGGACTTTTCTACTTGGGCAGGCTTCAAAGTTTGATCCTCAGATCTCAGCCTCCTGAGTAGCTAGGATTACAGGAGTGAGTCACTAAGTGTCTGCCATATTATTCATTATACATTTGAAAAAGTTATTTTTCTGATACCTCACTAAATACCTCAAAGACCAAAGGCTGGATATCTACCTGGATGGTCTTTGGTGTATGGGGAGTCCTAGATGTCTGATCAGTACTTGCACATGGCATCTAAGATTAGGATGCTGCTCCATCCAGGTCCAGCAGAAGTGCCTGAATAGAGAAGAACACTTCAAAGGGAGTTAGGCAGGAGGTTGGATAAAGCCATTTATGGGAGTTATTCGGGATTGGTTATATTGTCCTATAAGGTAAGTTTGTGAATGGCCTGGAATTGAGGTCTTCTCCAAATGGATTGGTGAGTACACACTGGTTGTTTAGATGTGGGGAGTCGTATTCCTGTTTATTTGTTATCCTTTCTCTTCTAGTTTTAACTTTTGACATGGGAAGAGGGCCATATAAAGATTATATAGACCTGATTTCTTAATCATTAGTACAAGTTGTGATCACGTTCACTGTTGGTTGGGGTAATCTTAGGCCAGCTGTTACTCCATTAGTGCTTTATTATTCTGTCCTAAGGAGAAATGGTCGTATTTTCTCATTTTTTTTCTCTATAGGCTAACAGGTAATACATCTCTTTCTCTTTCTATGGATATATATGTGTGTGTATGTGTGTGTGTGTGTGTGTGTGTGTGTGTGTGTGTGTATTAGCTACCTTACTATCTATCTACCTACCTACATACCTACCTATCTATCCATCTACCAACTGAAAAGATCAAAGATTGATTGAATGCATATGTAAGCTTGATAGTTTATAAGCTTTAAGCATTGTTTCTGTTCATTTTTTCTATTCTAATTTTCTATTACAATCATTTATTTAGAAAAAATATAAGCACCATACTAAGAGTATTTCACAGTAGGTAAGTGCCATGATCCAAATCTAATTGCTAACTTTATCACTTAATAGATTTATTATACAACATTGCACGGGGTTATAGTCCAATAGACTTATAGAAGGGACTGTTTCTGTATTTGAAGTTGTTATTTAGGCCATTAAAAGTGGACCATATATTTCACAGAGGTCATAACTGAAGGAAACAACCTCCATCTCTAATACGGGAGGAAGAGTAAGATGGAATTATTGAGGACTTGGTGGGAGGACAATAAATTGTGAGCCCTAGACCTCTCAGGATATTATCCCTTGGTGGACCTGAATTTTGGACTGTCTAACAGTTGCAAACTGAGTTCTCTTGCAACCAGAAGAAAGGCTTCCGGTGTTGGGAAGAGGCACCAGGCAGACTTACTGAATTGCCTACAGGAAGCAAAACAGGTATGAGGTCTACAGAAAGCCCATAGAAAGAAGCCAAGAAAATTCACCTTCTTCTTCTACCGGACTCTTGCAGCCTCATGTATAAAGGGCTAGAAAAACATGAATTTGGCTTCCTTGCTTCAGAATGTCAATCCAGAAGCAAGAAAGGCAGTTTAAACCTAAGAGATAAATTAATAACTGGTGCAGGTGGCATACTATACTGATATGAATTGCCTGTGGTATTCAGAGGTAAAGATTAGAATAATTGATACAGTAATATAGTTCAATGGTCTCTTGTTTTTAAAGAAGAACTTCTGACTATGTTAGTCTCTAGTGTTTACAAGACTGTAACACTTGAGATGACTGGGACTTATAGTAATATTTCTGAGATTTAATATGGACATTTCATACAGTAAGATTCAGAAACTGAATCTATGATAGAATGCTCATAGACCATTTGATTAATTAATGATTCATTAATTCATTGTTTTCCCATCATATGGCCCTGTCATCACAGGACATGAAGTTTAGTTGAAGATATAGATCACTGAAAAACTTCAATAAAGGAGTTGCATATTTTTTATATTGCTGTTTTTATTGCTATTATAAAGGTGTTATACCGAGGGGTTATAGTTTCATAAGTCATGTAATTAGTACATTTCTTTTTGGACAATGTTACCTATCACCCCTTTCTTTGCTTTTTCCCAATTTTTCCCTCTCATCCCCACCCACAAGTTGAATAGTTTATTTTCAGCATACTGTCTAGTGAGTACCATTGCTGCAATTGTTCACCCTTTGTCCCTCCGTTTCTTACATTTAATAAAAGTGTAGTGTAAGAGCTTGGTATATTTTTATTAAAATTGTTATTTCCATCTTTATTATTGTATTAGCATAATACAATGAGACTCCCAATTGCAAGTTGTGTGCTCTTATATTTAACAAGGTTTATTCCTGTATTTAGCTACTTGATACTGGAGTAATTCTGTACAAAGGAAAGGCTATGTTAATGAGATAAGTGATTGGTACATGGTGGCTTGACTTATTTTAGAATTAGAAGTAGGTTAAAGGTGTACTTTCTTGTGAAAAGTATCTTTGTTTCAAGAGATTTTTTCCTTCTTTCCTTCATTCCTCTTTCTTTTTTTAAGTGTTATGAAATCTGTTAAATTTATTATATTAATTGATTCAATAGAAAGCAAATAATTGATAGATAATTGAAGGGCAGTTGGTAAGGCTGCCTAGCAAAATTGGGGCACATGAAAAAGTATCTTATTTTTTTTATTGTGAAAATACTGTACAGAGGGGTTACAATTACATGGGCAAGATAATGAGTACATTTCTTATCAAGCATTTTAGCCTCCTGCTTTGTTTCCCCTTTCCATCCTTTTCTATTCTCCCTCTCCCCCTCCTCCCACCGAATCCTCCTCCCTCCCTCCCCTCCACCAAAGTTGTAAAGTTCATTTTTCTTTTTTTTCAGGGGGGGGGTCCAGTCGTGGGGCCTGAACTCTGGGCCTGGGCACTGTCCCTCAGCTCTTCAGCTCAAGGCTAGCGCTCTACCACTTGAGCCACAGCGCCACTTCCGGCTTTTTTCTTTTTGCTTATGTGCTGCTGAGGAATGGAACCCAGGGCCTCAGGCATGCAAGGCAAGCTCTCAACCACTGAGCTACCTTTCCAACCCCTAAAGTTCGTTTTTGGACATAATGACTTGTATGTATCATTGTTGCAATGGGTCCACCTGTATGCATATTTTTATTAACATTAGCTTTACAAAGAGGGAAGGTCACTGTGAAATTTCCAGTAATTATTCATAGGGTCACAATTTTCATTAATTTCCTGTGTATTTCCTATAGCTTGTCTTAAATATCTTGCATCACACTTGTAATTCTCCATATCAGTTCCCTTTCATACCTTGAACTCTTCCTTATCTGAGAACATTTTTGGTATGATTTTCCCTTATGGATATGAGGCTATATTTTTATTTTAATACTCACTCAATGAATGCGTGCTATTAGGTATATGTAATGGAAAGTTAGAGTAAATGATATCATTCTTGTCCACAAGGAATTCACATTCCTATAGGCATTTGCAGACTGTACTGATATCAAGAGAAAGATCTCCTCCAAGGAACTATAGATATCTGAAGGAAGATAGAGTCACTCTGGAAATAGCTCACAGTGGAATAGCAATTTCCAAGATGGTTAGAATATTTTGGTCAACCCATCAAGGAATGTACATATGTGCTGTGGGGAAATTAAGTGGAAGGAATCAATGTACCTTCTCTTTCTTTCCCTCAGCTTTGGATTATTATTATGTTTTCACTATTTAATCACTTTTTAATTTTTCTTATTGAAAACCTTGGAGTAGTGCTTATTAATTTATTTGAAACTTTAATAATCTAGAGTAGTGCTTATTAATTTATTTGAATTTTAATACCACTAATGCACAGAAATAAAGTTAGCTGATTGGAAGCTGGAGGCATGCCTCAAGTCCCTGCCTAGGAAGACAAGTTCAACTCTCCAGTACTGTCAAAATAAGAAGCAAAGAGAAGGAGGAGGGGAAGAAGAAAAAGAAAATGAAGGAGTAGAGGATGGAGAAGAGGAAGAAGAAAGAAGAAAAGGAGAAAGGAGTAGAAAAAGAGATGAATAAGAAGAGGAAAGAGAGGCTGGAAAGGTGGCTCTGTGGTAGAGTGCTTGCCTTGCATGCATGAAGCCCTGGATTCGATTCCTCAGCACCACATAAGAAAAAAGAAAAAAGCCGGAAGTGGCGCTGTGGCTCAAGTGGTAGAGCGCTAGCCTTGAGCTGAAGAGCTGAGGGACAGCGCCCAGGCCGAGTTCAGGCCCCATGACCGGAAACCCCCCCCCAAAAAAAAAGAAGAGGAAAGAAAATAGGAAGAGGAAGGAGGAGAACAAAGGAAGAATAAGAAGGAAGAAGAAGAAAAGAAAGGAGTAGATGATGTAGAAGAGGAAGAAGAAAGAAGAGGAAGAGAAGAGGAAAAAAAAGAGGATGGAGTTAGAGGATGGAGAAGAGCAAAAGTGAGGAGGAAGAGGAGGAGGAGGAGAAAGAGGAGGAGAAAGAAGGGGAAGAAGGAGGAAGAGGAGAAGGAGGAGGAAGAGGAGGAGAAGAAAAAGGAGAAGGAGGAGGAGGAAGAGGAGGAAGAAGAGGAAGGAGAAGAAGACAACTTAAACAAGTGGTACAAGTAGCTACTCAGAAGGCTGATAGCTACAGGAATTGCAGTTTATAGCTAGCTTGGGTAAAAAAGTATAAAGTCTATAAAAGTTGACCTCCAAACTAACCAGCAAAAGTCAGGTATTGGTTCTCATACAGGCAATACTAGCAACTCAGGCAGTTGAGATCTGATGACTGTGTTTCAAAGCAAGCCTGTGAAGACAAATCCTTTAGACTCTTATCTCTAGCAAAAAAAGTAAAATGAGAGTGTGGCTCAAGTGGTAGAGTGTGCCAGCATTGAGGAAGAGTGCAAGGTCCTGAGTTCAAGCCTAGTACTGACACCAAAACAAACAAAATACATAAACATAGCCAAGGCAAAGCCAGGCTAGAGGCAAGATTCAAGTGCTGAGGCACAAGCCAAACAGTAGAGAAGTCCAGAGGTAAAACTTAGGTGCTAACAGAAATTCTGATTTGACTATTAAATATAAAAAAGAAGGAGATATTAAAATTTATTTCACTTGCTAAGAGTACATGCTTGGAGCATTGTAGGTTTTGCTTGCTTTTCTACGTAATAAAGACCTTGTGATTTGGGATAGGTCCATATGACTTATCTTGACTGAATGCATTGTTTCCTTTTCTGTTTGGTCTTACCTTGGTGGCCTAATATTACTTGGTGTACCTATATTTGCTAATACGTAGCTCTCATTTATCACCAATTGGAAATTTTTATAACAGGAATTTTAGTTCCTGTTCTGGGGAGATATTAGAGGAATCAGATCCACCTACTAGAGTAAAACTAACAACACCACTTGATTCCTAGTTTTGATTCCTCATCATTCCAATATGTATCATGTTCTATGTAGATAGGCCACCAGTTTTTCTATTCTCCTTAATCACATGTGCCCCTGGTTTCAAGCAGTGACCCTGGACTTGGGTTTCTTCCTGTGGGGCATATTATGTTTATGATTGCTAAAAAATATCCCACAAACCTATAAACAAATAATATATTGAAACCACATACCTTTTATTATCTCCCAGTATTTATGGATCAAGAGGTTGTAAGTTAGGTGTGTTCTCTGCTTAGGGTTTCAATCAAGGTCTTGTCCAGGTTGCATTTTCATCTGAAGGACTGACTGAGGAAGAACATACATTGGTTGTTGGCAGAATTCATTTCCCTGAAGTATATGGCTGAGGACTCCGGTGGTTTACTGGTTGTTAGTTGGAAGCTCTCCTTCAAGTCTGAGAGGCTGTGCTCCATTCTTTGCCATGTGAGATTCCCCATCAAGCCATAGGATGCTTCCTTTTTCCAGGGGCCCACTTGTTCTTTGGTAGATTTTTGCCTTATTAAGTCTTAGTCATTCAGAATCATCTCCTGTTTAAAAAGCTCAAAATCACCAAATATTGGACCTCAATTACATGATGGAAGTCCCTTTTGGCAGATTCTACTAAATAGCATATCACATGATCCACCCGTGCAGGACAGATGGGAATTGTAGAGAGCAGGAAAGCCAGAAAATGAGAGCCTATGGGGTCACCATGAGTTCTGTGTGTGACAATCACTTTTAGTTCATATAAGTACTGTGAGCTAAACTACTGTGTTACTGTAGCTGTGCACTTCTAAGCTCTCTCCCTGGCCAGTCCCTGAAGTTATTAGTGACTTTGATCCCAGTATGACAACTTGCTTTGTATTTCTATCCTATCCCTTTTTTCTCTTTTTTTGTGCTTTCATTGCATTTCAGTGGTTTCATGTGTAATTTAGTCTTCACTAAAATTCTGAGTTCCTTAAGAGGTAAAGGATCTCCTTTCATCGGAACTCATGACTTGACTATCCAGCAGATTCTCTGAACTCATAGGTACTCCATTGTCTCTTTGGTTGGGGTTGAAACAGTAGAAAAGTACAAGAAAGCACAGCAATAGATTTCAAGTTTAAAATATAAAGGATTCCTTTTTTTATTTTTCAGTACTTTAAGGTAGCTTTACTAGTTCTGTTGGGGAAGAATTAGTAATTGAGCGTTTTATTCTCAAAGTACCCTTTAATTCCAATACTCTTTTTTTCAGATCCTAAGTAGAATTATTTCCAATATCCATTTTGCCTATCTAATGTTAATCTCTATTTCTCCCTCTACTCCCTCACTGGATACTGAACTTAGGGCCTGGTGCTTGCTAGGCAGACAATGTATTATTTGAGCTATACCCCAAGCCTCTTCCCTCACTTTTATTGCCCTTACAATGTACCTGACACGTGATTACATTTAAAATGTTATGATTTTATGCCCATCTAATTTTCTAAGTATACATATTTGTTTACCCAGCTAAGAGCAGAATCCATAAACTACTTTTTCAATTAATAACTTCTTTTTTTGGTGGGGGGGTCTGGTTGTGGGGCCTGAACTCTGAGCCTGGGCACTGTCCCTCAGCTCTTCAGCTCAAGGCTAGCGCTCTACCACTTGAGCCACAGAGCCACTTCTGGCTTTTTTTCTTTTTGCTTATGTGGTGCTGGGGAATTGAAACCAGGGCCTCATGCATGCAAGGCAAGCGCTCTACCACTGAGCCACCTTCCCAGCCCCAATTAATAACTTCTTTATTCAATACTGTCATCATAAATACAGGGAATGGGGGATGGAGGAAGAACAAAACCCTCTACAAATCTTGCTAATACCAGCTTATCCAACAAGACGAAAATGCTTTGTCCCATACTCAATCACTAACATAATAAGTCACAAATAAAATCTTCTCTGGAAGATACATTGCTCCTCTTTGAGACAGAAAAGTAAAGGATCCAGAAGAGAGGTAGGAGGCTTTATTCTTTTGGCAGATCTCAGTCAGTATAGTTATTGCTGCACTGTTAATTTAAAAAATATGCCTCTCTGTAAAGCATTTTAAAAACATTTCAACGATGAGATGGCTGAAGTCTCAGCTCAAGTATCTCCAAATACATTGTTGTCCATTCTGACTTTTCCGTGTGTTATTTCTTGGTTGTTTTCCAGATCAGTGTCATTCTCTGTTTACAAGCTTCTGTGGTGCAAGCTTTTTGGTAGGGGCGGATTTCTTCAGAGCCAAAAACTAGGATCCACATGTTCCACTGGCATTCTAGATGCAGCTAGATGTCCTTCAACTCCAGGGCATTTGACTTGTGATGCTGTGTGAGGTGAAAGGCTACTGTCACTACACTCTCAATAACATCCTCAGTGATCTGCCAGCAGCATCTCCTCCACATCTTCATCCAACTGCTCATTAGGTTCCACTTCTCTCACTAAGTCCTGTAATTTTTTCTTGGTTAAAACCTAGTTGTTTTCAGGGCTAAGATGCCCCCAAGTCCCAGGAGTACCTGGTATTTTTACCACCATTGTCATTGGCTATCAAGCGTTGTGGAGAGGTGCTGGGTGGTTCTGTTCTAATGGATGAGAAATTGGAGAGGTTGATTGGGACTGAGGGGCCAAAATGGTTCATAATCTGCTGAGCTTTGGACTTCGACTGATAGAGCTTATCAAGATCCTATTTTTTTTTGGAGCTGTGAGGACCAAGGCCAATCAAAGCAGCAGTGTCGATCCCCCCATGGTATGCGGAGACTGCTCCAGTGAAGCTTTCCTCTCAGCGGCCAGTCCAATCTCTAGAAAATAATTTTATCAGGTCTTAATGGGACACCTTTTTTATAGTGCTTATTAAACTGAACATATAGTAATATAGAAAATAATTCATTGTACTTTAAAAAAACAGCATAAACAGGAAGCTTGACCAAAATGTGGTGGTACTTTCATGGTAAAAGGTACAAAACTAGAAGAATTTGATCGTATCAGGGCACTGCATGAAAAATAATTTCTAGGATCAAGATAGGTAGCAAAGCACCTTAAACAAGATATTTTAAAATATGCTCCCATCAGCAATAACATATCTTTAATCTGTTTGTCAGTAAACGTAACGACCCCAACAAAACTCAATAATTCTCCCATTATCAGAAGTAAAGATAGATAAAATTAGCATTTGCTAAATGCTCACTGGGTCCCAAGAGCGGAGTATTATGTAATTTCTACCTTAATTACTATAACTTTATGCAGTAGATTCTATTATTATATTCATTTTATAGGCAAAGAAACCAAGACACAAAGAAGTTAGGTAACATGACAAAGCTCACGCAGGTAACAAAAAGTGAGTCTGAAATTAAGCTCTGGTATTCAGTTCAAAAGTTAATGATTGTCAGGATAAACTGTTATCTCTCATATGATTATTGCTATATCCAGGAACAGCATAAAGGCCCAACACCATGAAAAATTACAACAATCTTTTAAACTATAATGACAAATTGAATAAATGTATATAGTACATAAAAATAATGAGAAAATTTTATTCCTTATTGGTTGTAGCTTCCTTACAGATATGCTGTCAAATTCAACGTTCTATAGTCTAACAGGATTAGAATCTTGAGGATGGGGAAAATATGAAAAAAATATGCAAATCTTTAAAAAGAATCATTAAAAATTAGGGGAGGGCGTGTCTTACTGATTTCTTGGTCTTACAGTTTCAAAATCCAAAAATGTAAATTCATCTGTAATTTATCCCAAGACCAGCTAAATTTAAACAATGGGACACCCTTCCAGTATAGAGTTGTGAATAATTCAGCATCATATATAAACCAGGGAGAACAATAAGTAAACCTTAAATACAATAGAATGGGCATATCTGCACATATGTAGGAAAGCCATCTATATCCATCTATTGCTAATAATCACCTATGTTTAATGCTTCTTTTAAGTTTAACTAGTGCAATTTAAATAAGAAATAAACACACAGTATCATATACTTCCCAGGTCAGATACAAAGATTTCTAATTTGTAAAGGTCAGTGCTTTTGCTTATATGAACATGGAATCTGAAAATCCCTCTATCAGTAATGAACATCCATGAGCACATGGATCTTAGGTCTGTTACTGCGTATGTGTGTGTGAGTGTGAGTGTGTGTGTTGGGGCTTGAACTCAGGACCTCAGTGCCTTTAATTAAAGCTGATGCTCTATCATTTGAGCTACATCTCCAAGTTTAGCTTCTTGCTAGATAATTAGAGATGGAAAACTGTAATCCTCAGATATCAGACTCCTGAGTACCTAGTATTACAGGCATCTGTTATGTCTGTTAAGCAGACAAAATAAAATAACATATTTGGTTCTTTTTTTCATTTATCACTAAGTAACAGTATCTATAATAAAATATAAAATTCAGTTTTCTTATTTAAATACTGAGATTCCCAATTTTTTTTTCTTCAGCTCTGGGGCTTGAACTCTGGACCTGTGCTCTTCCTGAGCTTCTTTAGCTGTAGGTGAGCCACAGAACCACTTCCAGCTTTTCTGAGTAGCTTATTGGAGCTGAGAGTCCCATGCAGTTTCCCACGAGGACTGGTTTAAAACTGTGATACTCAGGTCTTAACTTCTTGAGTAGCTAGGATTTTTACAGGTGTGAGCCACGGGTGCCCAGCTTTTCTGTTTGTGTTTCTGGTTTTCTTTCTTTCTCTTTTAAAAAATCTCAGTTTGGTCAAGTAAGAAACAATTTTACTTAGCATTTTATTTTCTTTTTAAAATTCCTATAGATTAAACACAACATTTCAGTGACGTCATGGCATAGTAGCTTCTAAAACTTATGGCTGGCCATTTCTAAACGTTGCTATGATATGCATATATAAAATGACATCATGCCTGCATATACAAGTAATGTTAGTATGATCCATATATATGCATATATATGTGTGTATATCTATATCCATATATATGTCCTACAAGACAATGCCATCAGGCTGTGAGCAAAAGAGGACACTATTAGACTTTCATGGTTCTCATGCAGCTTGTAATCTACCACTGGGAACTTAAAAATGCTTAGCCTCTCCTTGCTGGGTTGCCACAAGAATAATACTCCAGCAGGCTTGTGTAAAGTTGCTTCCTGGCCTAGAACGCCAATTTGGCAGAGATAGGCTGCTGGCACACACAGATGAGACGGAATAAAGTACCCACAGACTCAATCCCGCAAAGCATAAATGGCTCTTTCAGGATGAGCCCCAACTAAAGCATGTCATTGAACCCAGCCAACCCAACTGATTTTCCCCAAGGTCCCCACACCCGCGCTTTCCACAGCTTTCCCAAGGTCCTGCGGCCCAGACGTGAAGTCTTGGCTTAGCTACTTTGCAGATGCACAAGATGGGGGGTCGTGGGGGGGGCACTTAATAATTTCCCGCTTATTCTTGTCCTATCTCTTCCATCGAGTTGTCCAAAATCAACTTCAGATCGGAACTAGGACTAGTCCAGAAGCTCAGGTAATAGTTACTGGCTGGTGACCAAAAGTAAAATAAGAGAGAGAAAGAAGTGACACTGGTGGCTCAAGTAGGAGAGCGCTAAGCGCTCAGGGCCACAGCCCAGGCCCTGAGTTCAAGCGCCACCATGGACAGATAAAGATGGAGAGAGAGATAAAGGCAGGCGGGACCTGGGGAGCTGGGCGGGTGGTGACCCCCAAGCCCACGGCCTGGGCCGGCCCGCGGGGAGTGGGGGAACTGGAGGCCCGGATGCGTGCCCCCGCAGCGCAGGGCCCGCGGGCGGCCGACCCTCCCCGGGAGCGCGGGGTGGGCCCCGGCTTCCCGACGCCGCCGAGCTTCGCGCCCAGCCCGAGCGCGCGCAGCACGCGGGAGGGCGCGAGCGCACGCGGGCCCCAGCCCGGGAGCGGCTCGAGTGCGGCCGAGCGCGTGGCGCGGCGGGCGGACGGGCGGGCGCGCGGGGCGGGGCGCGGCGGGCTCGGCTGGGGGCGGCGGGGTGTGTGTGGTGTGTGGTGTGCGCGGGAGGCGCGCCGCGGACCCGAAGGAAGACACCACGGAAGCCCTGCCACCCCTCGGGCCGCCTTCCGCGAAGTCCGCGCGGACTCCGCGGCTCCCCTCCTCACGCCCCCGCCCCCCTCCAAGTCACTTAAAGGCGGCGACACCTGATCCCGGCGCGCTCCACACGGGTCCCCGCCGGCCCCGGACACCCCTGCGCGGCAGCCGGGACACCAGGCGAGGTGAGCGGGCGACGGGGGCGAGCCCGGGTGTGGGGACGGGAGGAGGGCTGGTGGTGGGGGGGCGGCCCGGAGGAGAGGGGCGTTGTGGGCTCGGGAGGTGAGTGCGGGCGAGCGGCCGCGCCCCCGGGGTCAGGCAGGGGACGGGAGACTCCCTTCAGGGTGCGCCTCGCAGCCGGGCACCCGGCACCCTGAGGAGCCCGTCGGGCTGCAAGACCTTGTGCTTGACCCGGGAGTGATGGGCTCGGCGGGGCAGGGTGCGGGACCGTGGGGGGGGGCGCGGGTGCGGGATGCGAAGGAGCCTTTGGGACTTGGCGGGGGTGCGGGTGGCTGAGGGGGCGCGGGCCGCGGTGGGGGCCCGGGACTTGGCGGGGACCCGGCACGCGGAGGGCGGGGAGGGGGGGGGCGCAGGGCCACACTTGTCCCAACTCTTCTCGGTCTTCCCGCTAAGGGTGAGGTGGAGAGTTGGGGGGGAGTGCACTGGGATGGGGCGAAGCCTCGGTGGAACTACCCCCCCCACCCCGCCCCCCACACACACCCTCCCCCCAGTGATGCACGGACAGCGGAGGAGCCTGGGGTGCCCAGGCCTGGGGAGAAGGGAACTCGCGCCTGGGGAGAAGGGCAACTTCCCTGGCCTGGAGAAGCCGTTCCCCCCCCCCCGAAGATCCCCCTCCCCCGGGGAGGAGCTGAGGCTTTGGGGTTACCCCGAGGTCACCGCGGCGACCTAGGGCATGCATCTGTCTGTGCAGTGCGTCAGGGAGAAAGGACACTTGGAGGTGGCCAGGGGCAGGTACTGGATTTGTCTATGCAAACTTCACGGGTTGGCAGGGAGAGGGTTTTGGAAAGTTGGGTAGGGGGCAGGGGTGAGGGGTGGGGAGGGTGCTGTGAGTGAGTGAGCCACTGGGCTGCACACTTCCTTTAGGGAAGAGTGTCATTCTCTCTCTACCTGTGTGTCACAGGCTCTCAACACCTTTCAGCCTTTGGGAGGAAGGGCCAGAAGATGGAAAACTCCCAGGAGTGCAGAAACTAACCCAGAGGCCAAATTGCACTGACCTGGCATTGCCAGCCAGGAAAGGCAGGGTTGGATGGAGGTTGCAAATCAGACCCTCTGTGGGAGAGGGCTAGGGGTTAGAACTGGGGCCCCTGCCATTTGTTTTGTAGGATTCGCATTGGAAATGGGTTTAAAAAAAATCAACAAATTCTAGATATTTCCAGTCACCTTGTGCAACTGACATTTTCAAAATTAATGGCAGAAGGAATATGTAGTATTTTGGCAACTACACATTTGCAGGAGGAATGTGTAGTATTTTGGCTACTACACATTTGCAGGGGCTAAAGCCCCAGCAAAATAATGATCATAAAAATAAAGTACTACCATCTACAGAAATGATATAAAATATTTTTTCAATGAGAACATTATAAGAACATTAGGTATTCTAGGCATTCTAGCACTGGGCGATACTTCAAGTAATTAAAAAGTCGGTGTATCTCAATAAATAGAACTTCATGCTTCTTGGGTTAAGCCTGGACCCAGAGCCTTCCTTATTTTTCTTTCTAATAAAAGCTAATTTGGTATTACTGCTTTAGAAGTGTGTCTAAACAAAGCAACTATTCTAGATAGGGCTAAAGGAAAATGCTCCAGGGTTGTTTGATTTCCTTGCTCCCAGCAAGGTTAAGTTGTCACCTCATATGAGGTGACCATGTGCTTATAGAAGTGTTTTAAAGTCCTGAAGGTTGGTGTGTTCTCATTTAGTAAACCATCTTGAATCTGTGAGGGGCCTGGCCACAACAGGAATAGACAGGAGACTTCCACACTTTCTAAATCTGAAATACCACAGGTTTGTGCTGAGATGTATGATTCATGTATTTGTTAGAATAAACAAAGGAAGTTATATTGATTACAAAGTATTTTTGTGTAAAATTGAAATTTGGGGAGTATTTTTTATTTCTATTATTTATTTTTATTAAGCTTAAGTAGCTGCACAAAGGGGGTTTTGATTCAGCATGTCAGTTTGTGAGTTCACTGCATCTTGATTAATGTCATCCCATGAATTAATGGATGTCCAAACATTTGGCCTCAAATTTGCCATTAAAATTTGCTATTAAACTTTTTGTGGCTTTTTTTTCTTTTTAAGTCTTGGTCTGTCCTTGGAGGATATTGAATATGTTACTTCTTGTTGTTGCCTTGTCTTGGTGATCATGAATCCCTTACCAATTCAATAGTGCTATTCGTTGAGGTGTAGAGAGCTGTTTTGTTTAGAGTAGATAGTCCCAGCCTCCTGGTTTGAAATACTAGAATGGAGACAGAAGTACCATTCTTCTTAGGCTTTTCTGGTTCTTCTTTCTGTTATCAGCTATCATTTCCACTGCTGTTGGGCTGTGAGTAGGCCCTGCATTATATTGTATTGTGTTGGTTCTCCCCCATGAAATGATGTGGACTCTGGATAAAGCCTGTGGACTTTGTGACAAGTGCTTTCTATTCAAATGCTTTATTTCTGGGCTGGATTGTAAATTGAATGGTTGTGGTTTTCAGAGGAGTGTCGTTTCTACACCAACTTTTCATATTTATTATAGAAACTTTAGTATGTGAGATCTTTACAAACATATTTTAATTTTCCACAGTGAAGTCTTTTAGAAAAAAAAAATTGCCTGCCTGCCTTCCTGCCTGCCTTCCTGCATGCCTTCCTTCCTTCCTTCCTTCCTTCCTTCCTTCCTTCCTTCCTTCCTTTTTTCTTTCATCTTGCACTTTCTCCCTTGCTCCTTCTGTCTTTCATTTTCTTTTTCTCTTTCTCTCTCCCTTCCACCTCCCCTTCCTTCCCTTCCTTTCCCTTCCCTTCCCTTTCTTCTTTTTTTGTTTCATTCTCTCCTTTCTTTCTCTCTTTCCCTTTCCCTCACTCTCTCCATCTCCCAAACGCACCCAGCTCCTTCCCCGTCCCCCCCCCCCCCCCCCAGCCTATGCTGGTCCTGGGGCTTAAATTCAGGACCTGGGACCTGGGTGCTATGTCTGAAATTTTATTGCTTACCAACCTGACCACAGTTCTAGTTCCGACTTTATTATTTTTATTTTTATTTTTTTCTGAAGCTCATTGAAGATAAGAGCCTCATAGACTTTCCTGCCCAGACTGGCAGCTTTGAACCATGATCCTCAGATCTCAGCTCCTTGAGTAGCTAGGATTACAGGCATGAATCATGGAACAGTATTTGCTTTTCTAAGAAATTGAAGCAGTCTTGAAAAGTTTGCTTTAAAAAATTTGAGTGTGTAGATTGTTTTTCTTTAGGAATATATATGCTTTGATGTTTATATATTATTTTCTGTCACTGAAACTCATTGATTTATGTAGTGATGATAATATTTCTTTACTTAGGAGCTAGGAAGAAGCAGGGTAATTTGATAATCTTGCTAGCCATACTGGACGTTTGGCCAATTATGTAAACATTATTTTACATAGCTACCTAAGAAAGAGCTATCTGATCAAGCCAGTTTGAATTTTTTTAAAAAATAGTAGTAAGCACATCTTTTTTTTTTTCCATCCTGGGGCTTTTACTCTGGGTCTGGGGGCCACCCCTCAGCCCTTCATTTCTTTTTCTTTATTAAAAAATTTTAATAAGTTTTTTATTGTGAAAATACCGTACAGGGGGATTACAATTAAATGAGCTAGGAAATGAGTACCAGGGGAAACAAAGGAAGAGGCAACAATGCTTGATAAGAAATGTACTCATTTTCAGCTCTTCATTTCAAAACTAGTGCTCTACCACTTGAGCCACAGTGCCACTTCCTGTTTTCTGAGTGGTTTATTGGAGATTTGAGTTGCAAGGACTTTCCTGCCATGGCTGGCATTGAACCATGATCCTCAGATCTCAGCCTCCAGATTACAGGCATGAGCCATCAGTGCCCAGGAGCATATCTTCTTAAACTGAGACATTTCACATAAAAAATTCTTCTTTTTCTCCAGTAGGTAGTTATTAAAAGTATTCTCTGGGCCAGTTTCTGTGCTTTAAGGACAATTAAGATTTAGTAAGGCTGTGAGCTTAGGAGGTGGAGACAGGAAAGATATAGCAATATCCTGGAGAGCTCTTTGCCATTTCCTAAGATGAAAAGTCTGATCTCATCACAGTCTAGAAGGAATGTGACCAGGGTACTGAGGTACTGAAGTGATTGTGGTTAAAACCAAACTGTACCAATAGGGTAATGATGAGATTGGTCATGAAGTTGTTCAGGTGGTAGAGTCTGTAGGATGAGGTGACTTATTAGAGGGTGTGTGTTGCAGGAGGATACAACAGTTCTGAGCAGAGAGGTATTGGGCCAGATAGTAGATGAATAGATGGATGGATGCATGCATGAATGCATGGACAAATGAAGTTATTTTATATTTATAATTATGAAAATACATATTGGAGATTTTCCAGGACAAATGTTAGGGAAATCTGAAAGTATGAGAAATAGGAAGAAGCCACATATGAGAACATACAGATCAGGAGAGAAGAATAATATTGAGTGAAAAGTTTTTTTTATTTTATGCCAATACTGAGGCTTGAACTTAAGACCTTATATTTATACTTGACTTTTTCATGCAAGACTGGTACATTTGACCAACACCTTCACTTCATTTTTTTCTTTTTTTTCCTGGTGAATTGCAGGTAAGAGTCTTTACGGACTTTTCAACCTTGGGCTGGTTTGATCCGTGACTCTTGATCTTAGCCTCCTGAGTAGCTAGGATTATAGGCATGAGCCACTGGTGCCTGGCTATGGAGCAGAGTTTTTGTAGCTAATGGAGGAGAGAATTTCAAGTAGTGAGCGGGCAGCTACTAAAATGAGGTGTGCAGGATAGTTCTGGTTCTGTTGCTACCAGTCCTGTCACCTTGAGCTCACAGTTTAGTTCCTTTCATCTACAAAATTGGGACCAGAATACTTCCTTCATAGGGTTTCTGTGAGGATCAAGCCAAGGAATCTGTGAGAGCTTGGAAAGCTACTGAGCTATTCTATTGAAAGCAAGTCTTGGAGGAGGGATTAGGGGTCCCATGGTGACTTCTGCTTTCTGAAGTGAAGTGCAGTTGTCAGGGCTCAGAAAGAGTGACTTAAAAGAGCTGTTTTAAGATGAAAATTTGATTCTGTTTTTTAGCCATTTGGGTTAGAAGCCATTTTTTTTTAAATGAAGGGACAAAGGAGGCAACTGCACAAGCACTTGAAGAGAGGATGGGAGGGAGTTGCCGCCATACCCCAGGGGGATGCTAGGTTTTCAGGAGAAGCCTTCTTCCCAGCTTGGAGGGGCTAGCAGCTTATATACTGTGATTCAAACACATCTGATCAGCTAGGAACATTAATTCATACCCATAATCCTGGCTACTCAGGAGTAAAAGGTTGGGAGGATCCTGGTTTGAGGATAGTCTAGGAAAAAAAAAGTTCAGGAGACCCCAAATCAACCAATGTAAAAATGAGCACTGCCATCCAGCTAAGTGGGATGCATAAATAGGTGGACTGCAGTTGAGGTTAGCCCGGATATAGGAAGATAATGACAGCAAGAGGACTGGAGTCCTGGCTTAAGTGGTAGAGGACCTGCTTGGCAAGTGCAAGGTTTTAAGTTCAAACCCAAGTACCACCCAAGAAAGAAAGAGGAAGAAAGGAAGAGAAAGGAAAGAAGGAAGGAAGGAGAGAGAAAGAAAAGAAAGAGAAAGAAAGGAAAAGAAGGGAAGAAAGGAAGAAAGGAAGAGAAAAGAAGGAAGGAGAGAGAAAGAAAAGAAAGAGAAAGAAAAAGGGAAGGAAGGAAGGAAGAAAGAAAGGAAGGAAGGAGAAAGAAAAGAAAGAGAAAAAGGGAAGGAAGGAAGAAAGAAAGGAAGGAAGAAAGAAAGAAAGAAAGAAAGAAGGCAAAAAAGAAAGAAAAGAAAGAGACAAACCACCCAACCACCCTCTGGGAGACCACCACCCCCCAACTCCTCATTCTGGTATCTAGGTTTGAACAAAGAGTTTTGGTTCTGCTTAGCTGATGTTCTACCACTTGATCCACATCTCCAGCTTCGGTTTTGTTGCTTGATAATTTCTAGTTAGAGCTTCACAGACCATGCTGGCTTTGAACCTTAATTATCTGGATCTTAGCCTCTTGGGTAGCCAAGATTACTGATGTGAGCTGATAGTTTCTAGTTAGAGCTACCAGCACCTGGACAGTAGACTTTTTTTTAATGTTTTGGTTGTGGGACTTGAACTCAGGGTGTGGGCACTATCTTTGGGCCTCTTTGTGCTAAAGGCTAGCATTCTACCACTTGAGCCACAGCATCACTTCTGGGTTTTGAGTGGTTAATTTGAAACCAGAGTCTCATGAAGACTATTCTACCTGGTCTGGCTTCAAGCCACGATCCTCAGATCTCAGCTTCCTGAGTAGCTAGGATTATAGACATGAGCAATCATTGCTTGGCTGACAGTAGACATTTTAAAATAGATGTTCAAAGTATCCTTGGTATTGTAAATGTCCTTTAGAGCTTTAATCTAATTGGTTATTGGTTATTGGGTATTCATTTGAACAGAACCTGAAAACAAAGGCAGAAAGAGAGACAACTGGCATGGAAAGTTAACAAATTATAATTTAATATTTAATGACTCAGAAACCATTGTCAACCGGATAGGCTATTACAAGTTAGCATTTTGAAACATAATGACAAATGTGTGTAATAGCAGAGGGACTTATTCCTAAAGGTTTGTTGACTTCTCTTCTTTTTGAGTTTACTATTCTAATATTTAAATATGTTTCCTTTTTATTTTAGGATGTTAGTGACATAGATGATGTCATGCTTCTTATAAGTGATAGACATTTCAAATTAGATTTCAGAAATCTACATTACAGAAATATATTCCCCAACAATTAATGGGTATTTGGATATTTATACCTGTGGACTGCTTTGATAACAAGTCAACAATTGAACATAGTGAATATTGTTTATAAATTGGTTGTAAGGTATAATGGAGATTAAATGGTTAAAGTGGGAGGCTAGGCCAGGGGCTCATGTATGTTCTTCTAGTTACTCAGGATGATGAGATCAGGAGAGTCAAAACTCAATGACAACACAGACAGAAAAGCCCAAGAGATTCAATCTCCAAAATAATCAGCAAAGAGCCAGGCTGGAGGCATAACTCAAGTGGTAGAGTAGCAGAAAAGCAAGGAAGCTGAGCCAGTGCCAAGACCAAATTTGACACTGGTGAAAGAGAGAGAGGGAAGGAGGGAGGGAGAGAGGGAGGGAAGAGGAAGGAAGGATGAGGGTTAAAAATTGGTTATATATTTATTTTTTAGTTAAAATGACTTTAAATTTAGTGTCATTACTCTGTACTGTTAATTGCTTACTATTTTTGCAGCACTATTTTTCATAGTGCTTAGTATACCCAACAAATAGGTATGGGAATTGTATTTTCTACATCTTAAAGTAGAAATGCAGTCTGTTCTTTAGAGAGCCTCTGAATTCTATTGCAGTCTTCACTGGCCTCAGTACCTGTTGCTACTGGAGTTGAGTTTTGGTGCTTCTGATCCACTGTGCTTACTACCTTGTAACCTGCAACACACAGATTTCTGTGCAGGCAATTTTCAGTTTAGATTTCTCCCACTTCCACCCTGCGTGTATACCAACTCAGTTTTCCACTTTGTAGTCTTGCAGAGAATTTGTTTACATAGATCATAAGTGCCAACGTTGAAATTTGTTTAGACAGGAGTGCAACCCTTAAGTAAGCATTTAGGAGTTCAAAGCTCAAACCAAAAAAATATTACTATGAGATTGATGAATGGCAAAGTACCTAGGACATCCTAAGACAATTTCTATTCTCAGATGGAAATGTATGCGTGTTTTAAGCAAAGCACTTACATTGGATGGGAAAAATGGGTAGTAAAATTGTTTTAGACATCTTGCTTAGGGCTCTGTGCTATTTTATTTTATTTTTTAATTTTTTTGGTCAGGGTGATGTACAGAAGGTTACAGTTACATAAATAAGGATGTGAGTACATTTCTTGTCACTTGTTACCCCTTCCTCCATTTTTCTTGCACTTTCCCTCCCCACAATCACCCTCCTCCCCCAAGTTGTATGGTTCATTTCCAGTGTATTGTCTTGAGAGTATCACTGTTGCATTTGTTCGCCCTTTGTCCTTTGTCTTACCATTTTGTTGTTCTCTTTCCCTTCCCTAATTCGGATAAATGTATATACAATACCCAGAGTACCAAAATCAAATACAGTGACAACAGGGGAGGAAAAAAAAAACTAAAGAAAAAAGTTACTTCACATAGTGCATTAAAAATGCCACAGCATTAAAGGAAAACTTCTTGTTTCAATATCTTGGAGTTCATTTCACTTAGCGTTGTATTATATGGTTATATGTACATAACTTTTGAGCTATTGTGGTCCTCTGCTAGGACTATCTTAGACATATACTAATTATTACAAACGAGGGAAACCATGGAATCTATGCTTCTTTGGTTCTGGCTTACTTCAATTTTCAATAATCAGTATATTGGCTTTATTTTAAAGTTATCATCAGTACCCATTGAGTTCATATAGCTATAACAGAAATGCATCCAAAAGTACTTCATTTTCTTAAAAAAATTACATTTGCAACTACTTTGCTAAATTTTTGCATAGTTTGGAAATATTACAAAGTAAAATAGTATAAAATCATTTTACGCTTTCAATTTCTGTTTTGGTGTCATTTAATACTTGAAGTATTTTTAAGGTTCTAAATCATAACTTTGCGGCTATTTCACTATAACTTACTTTAATAAAGAGCTAATTTTCTTCCAAATTAAATAAATTTAAATAATCTATGCCAAAGTATGTTGGAATCATATGCACAAATAAGCAATGTTTTCAGTGGTAGATTATTCCTGGAAAGCTGTATAAATTGAATCATATGTGTAGGCTTTAACATTTTCATAACAGCTGAAGAAAGCTGGGTGCCAGTGGCTCATGTTTACAATTCTAGCTACTTAGGAGACTGAGATCTGGGATTGCAGTTCAAAGCCAACCCTGGCTGGAAAGTGACTTTTATCTTCAATTAATCACCAAAAGGCCCATAAATGAAGGTGTGGCTCAAGTGGCAGAGTGCCACCTTAAACAGAAACCTAAGCGACTGTACCTGGGCCTGAGTTAAAGTCCCAATACACTCTCTCTCTCTCTCTCTCTCTCTCTCTCTCTCTCTCTCTCTCTCTCTCTCTCTCTGTCTCTGTCTCTCTCATAATAATAATTTTTTTAAAAATCTGAAGAGTGGCTCATACCTGTAATTCTAGATCCTGAGGAGCTGAGATCTGAGGTTCATAGTTTGAACCCATCCTGGGCAGGAAAATCTATGAGAGTCTTTATCTCCAATTAACCACCAAAAAGTTCAAAATGGTGCTATAGCTTAAGTAGTAGAACATTAGCTTTTTGCAAAAACAGCTCAGGGATATAGCCCAGGTCCTTAGCTCAAGTCCTAGGACCGGCACAAAAAATCAATCAAACCCCCAAAACACAAAAGAAACAAGAAAAAAAACCTGAAGAAAATAAGGAGGAAGGACATGTAATATTTTTTAGTTAGAATTAATGGACATACATATATTTTTATACTAGATGTTTATATATTAATCAGATATTTTCTGTATGTTAGAAGTACTTTTCCAGTAAATAATGTGAAAGATAATTTCAAACTGTGTCAGAACTTTAATATAACCAAGGACTTTTCTATTTAGAGCATTATCAAGTTAAATCTTCCCTAGAAAAATTCATCTTTTTGCAAATTCTAATTTTTCTTTTTTCTTTTTTTTCAGTCCTGAGCTCCAATTTTTCTTTTCTTGTAAGTAAACACATAAAAACAGACACCAATAAGAAACTTGGGGACACATTGAAAACCACATTTTGACATAATCTATTCTTCAGAATTTAAAATAATAATTTTCTCTTGAGACATACTTGCTATGCAGCACAGGTTCACCTCAAACTCACAATTCTCATGTCTTTGCCTCTTAAGTGCTGGTATTACAAGCATACCCCACTACAACTCTCTTCATTGGATAATTTCAAACTCCAGTTACAATAAAAGCTTATTTTATTTCCTCGTTCTCATCATAGTATTAGAGAATCAGCAGAAAGCATTTTTCTTTTCTAGCAATGGCCTTCCCCATGAATAAACAACTCCCCAGTGCTTTCCATAGCTTTGCATTTGTGCTGGGGTACCTGCTGTCTGCTTGTTCTTCCTAGCCAATCAAGAGATCAGGGCTGGGAGGAAACTAGTCCAACAGGTTTGCCTGTCGATTCAATTCTAGGAAAAATAATTCAACTTATGGATTTGGGCAAGGGTGATACTATTTTAAGAAGTATTGACGGTTATCACCAGTTCTGTTTTCCCCTGGCTTTGAAAACATTTTGGGACATTGGGGTGACTATGTTTGCAAGAAGATAAAGTGAACAGGGAAACAAGGCAGGCAGGAAGGAAGTGGTGAAGAAGAAAGTATGGTAAAGGAAAATCAATAGTGCACCCCCCCACACATACACATAGAGAAAAGGACAGCCTTTCTGTGTTAGTATTATATGTAGGTTTTGTATAAATTGGGTGTATCATATCAGGAAACCGAAGTATCTATCTGGGCAATGACTCTAATTAAAACAAATGTATGTTTATGGTATTCAATTTCTGAAATAGAGCCCAACACCTCATTTAGGTCTAGGATGAGGAATGCTAGGGATATTGATGGGAAAGTGTATTTACCTTGACATTAGTCTTATCTTTGAAAAATAAACACGTTTCCCCCTAAGTAATAAAATATTCTCCTCATATAGTTTTTTTTTTTTTGCCGGTTTTGGGGCTTGTATTCAGGGCCTGGGTTCTGTCCCTGAACCTCTTTGTGTGCAGGGCTAATGCTCTACCACTTGAGCAACAGCTCCACTTCTGGCTTTTTCTGAATATTTTATGGGAGATAAATGTCTCACGGATTTTCCTGCCCTGGCTGGCTTTGAACTGTGATCCTCAGACTTCAACCTCTTGAGTAGTTTAGGATTACAGACCTGAGCCACTTGCATGCAACTCATATAGCATCTTTTTAATTTTTGTGGCAGCATTGGGGTTGAACTCAGGACTTGTGCTTGTTAAGCAGGAACAGTACAGCTTGAGCAACACCCCAACCCAATTACTTTTCTAATAGAATTTTAAATTCTTAAGTTCATTCTCTGGATTGCCCTGAACCTTAATCCTCTGGCTTAGGTTTTGGTAGCAGAGCTGGGATGACAAGTATATGCTGCCATGACAGTTTTTTATCAGTTGGTTGAGTTGAGGACTCTAATGTTTTGTAGGGTCTGTGTTTGAGACATGATCCTTCAGGCCACTCTTCTTGAGTGGTTAGGATTACAGAAATGAACCACTGTGTCATTGAATTTTATTTATTTGTTTGCTTGTTTATAAATATTTTACAGGTATATTCTTTTTACCCTTATTTTGCTTTTTAGCACTGAGTGGTAGATAGGGCCATTCTACAGACCATGATCTGAGGGTTCACAGTACTAAAGTAACACTTCCTGTTTGTCATCAGGACAATCCTGGGTGAGTTCACTGTTAGGTTTGGTGTGCTTTGCTTAGAGTTATACGTTTGAATTGTGGCTAGCTACCTGCTCATTTTCTGGAATACTAACACCGTGACCTCATGGAAATTGCTTTCTTGTAAAATCTTTAGTGTACACCTTTGCTCTCCACTCCTTTCTCACTTTCTGTGATTCTACCTTCACTCATATATGACAGTTCTCTTCATCTATTTCCTACTGTGTCTCTCTTTCCTTTTTGGGATTTTTCTTTTCTTTTCTTTATGGTTCAGGGTCTCCATCGGGCTTAACTCAGGGCTTTATGCTCTATTTGTCTTGTTTGCTTATAGCAGGCTTTCTACCTTTGAGTCACTTCTCCAGCTTTTTGCTGGTTGTTTTGGAAATAGAATGTCTAGGACTTTTCTGTGTGGGCTAGCCTTGAACTGAGATCCTCTGGATTTCAGATTGCTGAGTAGCTTGGATTCCATGCTAACCTTTGAGGCTCATAGAATAGAATTTTACACATAAATAGATGGTCTTTAATTCTTTCTCAGATTTCTTACCTATTCTCTCCAAAGCAGAATTGGAACTCTAATTCAGATCTGGCATCCCCATGTGCATTAGCAATGTGACAGACATTGGTGTTATTTTCAAGTGTACTTTCCCCTTACTCTTGGATGTAATCTGGCCCCAATTTGATTAAGGATTTCCTGAAGACCTCCTTGATTGCTAGACATTTTTCTACTCAGCTTGTGCTGTCTGTGCAATCCCTGTCACTTTGACCTTGACCACATTGATGCCTCTCTCTCTCATTCTTCCTTTGGCTTTGAATCAGTCTGTCATTCTTATTGCTGACTCTCTTGCCTTCTTTCAGTGTCAGTGTCATTTGACTTTTGTTTCATTTACACTGAGGGATCCAACATATTTAGCCTGACCCGTTCTCCCAAAACAACAAAGGAAGGGAAGGTTCCTCATGGATAGTGATGCTTTTTCTAATTCTTTTTGCTTTCTTTTCTTCCCTCTAGTTACACTGTTCAAACTCCAAACTCATCCTCTGTTTTGTTTGTAAATGGAATATTCTTATAGAAGCAACATGTATTCTAGAGACCCCTGTGGACAAGGTCATAGCTTAGTGCTATAGAATTGTGTGTGTGTGTATGTGTGTGTGTGTGTGTGTGTGTGTGTGTGAGAGAGAGAGAGAGAGAGAGAGAGAGAGAGAGAGAGAGAGAGAGAGAGAGAGAGAGAGAGAGAGAGAGAGCAGACAGACAGACAGACAGACAGAGACAGCTAGTAGTGGGGCATGAACTCAAGGCCTGGGAACTATCCACGTTTGATTTTTTTTTTTTTTGGTGGTTAATTGGAGGTAAGATTCTGAAGCACTTTTCAGCTAGGGCTGGCTTTGAACTGGGATCTTCAGATCTCAGCCTCCTGAGTAACTAGGATTTTATATGTGTGAGACACTGGTGCCTAGCCTAGCCTGCAGACTCTTTCTTTTAAAACTATAATGACTTAAGGGCTTTTTGTTTTTGTTTTTTAATTTTTCTTATGGCTTCCAATAGCTAGAAGTACATTCACACAGCTAATTCTATTTAAGACTAAGGTTAGCATGATAGTCATAATTCAGTATATTCCTCTTCTGCTTTGTATTTACATTGGACTGTAAGTAGACCTGATGTCATGAAATAGTTGCTGAGGAAAGAGAGCTATTGCATATAAGGAAGAGACCTGGAGGCTGACTAATTGATTCCGTTTTCTCCATTGGTCTTTTTTATGCCAGTTCATTCAAAGCACAGCCCAGCAGACTGAATTTTTCAGCCACTTTATATTTATTTATTTATTTATTTATTTATTTATTTATTTATTCATCTATTTATTTTGTGCTAGTCTTCGGGCTTGACCTCAGGGCCTGGGCTCTGTCCCTGAGGTTTTTTTTTAATGCATATAATTTTATTGTGAAGATACTGTACGGAGGGGTTAAAGTTACATGAGTAAGCTCAAGGCTAGCACTCCATCATTTGAACCTTAGTTCTACCTCTGGCTTTTTAGTGCTTAATTGGAAATAAGTGTCTTATGAACTTTCCTGCCTGACTGGCTTCAAACTGTTCTCCTCACACTAAGCCTGCTGAGTAGCGAGATTACAGGTGTGAGCTACTAGCATGGTTAGCCCAGAAAGAGAGAGAAAGTTAGGCAATAGGTGTAAAGATTGGAATAAGAATACATTTTGAGCCAGGAGCTGGTGGCTCATGCCTGAAATCCTCCTAGCGACTTAGAAGCCTGATATCTGAGGACCATGTTTCAAAGCTAGCCCTAATAGGAAAGTCCCTGAGACTCTTAACTCCAATAAATTGCTCCTCACAAGTCAGAATTTGAGCTGTGGCTCACGTGGCAGAGTGCCAACCTTGAAGAAAAGAAGTTCAGGGACAGCACCCAGGCCCCGTGCTCAAGCTCGGGGACAGGTGCGTGCATGTGTGCCTGCATGTGTGCACTCACACATACGTACGTACACACACACACACACATACACACACACATATTTTGAGTAATATCCTTAGCAAAAATTTTTAAGAAGTTATAAATAAAAGAAAAAAACAGAGGAAAGACAAAGACAAGATCTGAAATGAAATGTGAAGACTATTAATAAGAAGTGATGTTTGTTACGGCCAATTTTAGATAATTCTTAAAGTCACTCAGAAGTAATTGTGTTATTTTAGATCAGTTAGACTCTATCTGGGCCATGCTTTTGGGGTATATTTTATCTTCGGTAATGCTGAACTCACAGATCTGGCTTGCTTTCTTACCCTTTAACACCTGTGTGTTGATTGGGAGATAACATGTCTGACTGAAGTATTTCAGAGACCAGATCCTAGTAATGGGCATCTAGGTTTTCATACTGCTTGAATGAAGCTCTATTTGTACTTCTACCCCAGCTACCCTGACAGAAAGGGATTGGAAGGAGAGACATTTTGGACCAGACATGCTGATTTCCCAGAGGGAGGTCTATACAATGAGTGTTTGTAACATTTAAAGATGAATTCAGCCATTCTTTGAATGAACAACCTAATATTTGAAAGTACTCTTCTGCGTTGGAGACTAAGGATGACTTTTTTAAATAGTAAAAATATTTAAGTGTGTGTGTGTATGTGTGTGTGTGTGTGTTTTAAATAAGAAAATCATCCCTAAAGTTTCCAAGATTTGTATATCCCAGAACTCCAGGAAAAGTTGACCTGGTATCTGGCATATGGCAGTGAGCCTCAGAGTCTTTTCATGGTGCAGGTAAGAGATACCGATGAGGACCCAGGAAACCTGAGTGTCATTTTCGAGTCTGCCAATGAGTAACTATGGCCTAGCTCTGGGATACTAGGCAACCACTCCCTAGAGACTTTGTCCCTTTCTCTACCAAATGATAGGCTGCAGATTCAGGGAAATGTAGTGCTGAACATGGGACTCTTTATTTTTTAAATGAAAATACATGGTTCTTTTTAACATGGATTTTTTTTAACATTTTAACACATATATTAAGTAATAATGTTTAAGTGTATTTATTTTATTTTGGCAAATCTAATGGCAGTACAAATAAGTGGACCTGTTAAAATGAAACAACCTTGTACCAACTAATTCATGTATTTTTCTTTAAAGGATTTTTGTAGTATTTTCCAAATATTCAATGTTGACATCAAACATCAAGAAGAGAAATTATCTAGTATAATATTCTTATTACTGAATGGTCTAATTGCAGAACTGGATGGTAGCACTATTTTAGGGGCTAAGTGAGCTAACATTAAAATAATAATGATAACTTTGCAAATATGTAGAGATAGATAGTTTTAGTTTTAATGGATAAAATATAGTGACTTATCTGTAGTCCCAGAAAAGTAGAACAATGATGATCTGAAATCTTTCTAATAGTTTCAAAACATTTTTTTTTGGAAAAAATGTAAGGCTTGAAACTTAAGACTAGGTGTTCATTGCTCATGTCTGTAATCCTAGCTACTCAAAGAGGCTGAGATTTGAGGGTCACAATTCAAAGCCAACCAGGGCAGACAAAGGTTAGTGCTCTACCACTTGAGCCACAGCACCACTTCTGTTTCTTTAAATTGTTAATTGGAGATGAGAGTCTCATGGGAACTTTTCTGCCCAGGCTGGCTTCAAACCATGATCCTCAGATCTCAGCCATCTGAGTAGCTAGGATTATAGGTATGAGCCAATGATACCTGGCTGAAAGTATGTTTTATTGTTGTTCTTTTGTGCCAGTGCTGGAGCTTGAACTCAGGGTCTCAAGTTCTTCTCTTTTAGCTTTCCCATGGCTTTACTTGAGTCATGTCTCTGCTTTTGGCAAAAGCTGGTTATTGGAGATAGGAGTTGCTAGGAGCTGTCTGCCTCTTGAAGCCTACTTGTATCTGTGATTCTCAGATCTCAGCCTCATGAGTAGCTAGGATATGGATTTATCCAGCTCAAAACATGTTTGAGACATTACAGGAAAACGAATCTTAATAACAGTAATAATCTTAATAATATACAAAATTATATATAACATATTATGCAACATAATATACATTATGGATTACATATTTTATATATTATATATTACATATATATGACATAATATATACAAACACATATTACAGTCTTAATTCTTTGTAATCCTCATAGTTAAAAATTAATCTCAATAATGTAATGCAGATGTCATTAAGTACTAATTTAGGGATAGTAAGGAAGGATAATTTTGTGGGTGGGTACAGTGGCTCATACTTGTAAGCTCCGTTACTGAAGAGGCAGATGTAGGAGTCCTGGTCAGAGTTTAAGTTGGCAAAATGTTAGTGAGACTATTTGGTTGAAAAACTTGGTGTGAATCAGACTATGTCAGAGGCAACGGTAGGAGGGTCAGAGTCACAGGTTAACCTGAGCAAAAGTGTGAGACACTATCTGAAGAATAACCAAAGCCTAAAGGGCTAGGAACAAGTAGTAGAGTACTTGCCTAGAATACAAGAGGTCCTGTGTTCAAACCCTAGTACCTTCAAACAGAACAAAAGAAAGTATATATTGTTAGCAAATAGAGGAAACAATCTCAGCATCTTCTGGTTTTAGTACATTTCCTTAATAGTGTCTAAGTAATGGTATATTGACAAGCAATATGTACCACCTGAAATTTCATTATGGGAAAGGAACTGCATTGAACTGCATTTCCTCTAGATTTACTTGCTGTGGTTTACAAATTAATATCTCAAAAAGAGATATGAGAAGTAATTACAAAGCATTTTAAAATAAAAAGCATTTAAAAATTTTTTTTTTGTCGTTCATGGAGTCTGAACTCTGGGCCTGGGTGCTGTCCCTCAGCTCTTCAGCTGAAAGCTAGTGCTCGACCACTTGAGCCACAGCTTTTTCTGCTTATGTGGTGCTGTGGAACCAAACCCAGGGCCTCATGCATGCAAGGCAAGCACTCTACCACCGAGCCATCTTCCCAGTCCCATAAAAAGCATTTTAAGTCAGTAAATACCTGTGAGATTTTTAAGTCTGAGACAATTTCAATTCATGACCTAAGGAACTTTTCTTTTTTTTTATTGTGAAAATTAAGGATGTGATCAGACTCAAAATAGAATTTCCATGTTTGCTGGATGATCATGTGTCGGATAACATGAGATAACTGGTATCAGGGAATTGCAGAGAAAGAAACCAACATTTTATCTGGTGGGGGATCTCTCCCTCTCTCTCTCTCTTATTCTCATTATTCCATCTTCATCATCTTTCATCTCTCCCTCCACTTCTGACTTGTTCCTGATTGATTTGAGAGAAGAGTCTCACAGACTTTCCTGCCCAGGCAGATTTGAATTGAGATCCTCATATCTCAGCCTCCTGAGTAGCTAAGATTATAGATGTGAGCTACCAGCACCCAGCCTTAATAGTATCTTAAAACTCATCTTGACTATACTTTACTGACATAGCTGTGTTTTACTGACACACAAGTCATTCAAATTATTTAAAATTTGGGGAAGTTTAGTACTAAACTAAACGAGGAAGAAAGGCACTACCATGCTGTTTACTACTTATAAAAAACTAAGGCTCTATACACATGCTCTGAAGAGACAATAGCAATTTTTGATAAGAAACCTAACAAATATTTTGTAGGATATATTTGGATACTTATTTTATATTCCTTCAGATCTAGATACCTCCAGAACAATTTAGCTTTAACTCAGATCTTGCTGTTTTTGGTCTGAATTTCTTTTATTGGGTCACCTGTATTTCCTTTTGCACATCTAAATGTTAACTAGTAGATCCTTATCAGTTAATTAGTTGAGAGCTGCATGGAAATTTCCAGCTACTTTTTAAAATTTGTTTACAGGGGTGGAATTGGTGGGGACTGGTCCTTTGGCTTGAACCCAGGGCCTAGGAACTGTCCTTGAGCTTTTGTGCTCAATGTTAGCACTCTACCACTTGAGCTACAAATCTACTCCCAGCCTTTTGTAGTGATTTGGACATAAGATCAAGTTTTCTTCCTGGCTGGCTTTAGAACTTTCATCCTCAGATCTCAGCTTCCTGAGTAGCTAGGATTACTGGTGTGAGCCACCTGCTAAGCCTGTACTTTAGGAGGCTCCTCCAGTGAGTCTTCTGGACTCTAAAGCTTGAGGATTGTCTTATTCAGGTGATTGTACTTGTGTATTTTAAGTAGTTAAACTTAGTCACCATCACTAAAAATTAATTGGATGCAAGGTACACGTGCCACGTTGTTGGATAGGCACATTGCCTTATTTTCTTCTTTCCCTAACCTTCCACCTGATGCTGGTGGAGAATCTCCTGAGATGGGCCAGAGCCTGCTATCACTGATAAGCAAATGGAGTTGAGTTTCTCATTACAGCTTCACCACCTGTACTGCAGATGTCAGAAAGGAGATAATTGCAGGCAGTTAGTTGTAGGAAGGAGAGATGGTAAGTGCAGCAGCCTGGGTGTTACAAAAGCTGTATGGACTTCATCATGTCTCCTCCAGCAGTAGGATCTGGTGCCACTGGCATTCAAGAATAGCCCAGATTCAGAACTGAACTGGTTTTTAAATTTTTATGTTATTTTTTAAAAATTTTTGGTGCCAGTTCTGTGGCTTGCCCTCAGGGCCTGGGTACTATCCCTGAGCTTTTTTCCTTTCTTTCTCAAGGCTGGTTCTTTACCATTTGACCCAAAGTTCCACTTGTGGATTTTTGGTGCTTAATTGGGAATAAGAGTCTCACAGACTTTCCTACCTGAGTTGGCTTTGAACTGTGATCCTCAGATCTCAGCCTCCGGAGCAGCATTAAGATGTGAGGCACCAGCACCAGGCAGAATTGTGTTTTATAATGGTATTGTTATGGTAAAGCAAAGTCAGCCTATGTGGTATTCCTAGAGACCTAATAGACTTATTTTGTATCATAGGATAGGATAGTATAGGGAATGAAGTAGTATGAATAGAGTATTTGTGTCCTGCCACTTCACATGAATTTATTAAATGGAATCAAACTAATTCTTCCTTTATGTTTTCTGTGAACATCCACTCAAACAAATTACTTGAATTTTTTCTGAATGAATCAAAAGCATAAAGTTATGAAGTGGTGAATACTTTAAATCTAGAGTTACTTATCTTTATTAGTTGTATCCAACCTGAATAGTTCACCGATGTGTGCATGCTCGTTATAATCTAATTAAGAATACTAGATTACTTTTGTTATTGTTGGTGCCAGTCCTGTGTATACGGAGTTCCTTTTGCTCAGGGCTAGCACCCTACCCCTTGAGCCACAGCACCACTTCCAGCTTTTTCTGTGAATTTAATTGGAGATAGAGTCTCACATACTTTCCTGCCTGGGCTGGCTTTGAACCATGATGGTCACATCTCAGCCTCCTGAGTAGCTAGGATTTTAGGCATGAGCCACTGACACCCAGCTTTTTGTGTGTGTGTGTCAGTTTTGAGGCCTGAACTCTGGGCCTGGGCACTGTCCTTCAGCTCTTCAGCTCAAGGCTAGCGCTCTACCACTTGAGCCATAGCACCACTTCCAGCTTTTTTCCACTTTTGTGGTGCTGGGAAATCGAACCCAGGGCCTCATGCATGCAAGGCAAACACTCTACCACTGAGGCACCTTCCCAGCCCTGACCTTTTTTATCTTTTCTTTTTAAGGTGGGATTAAACGAGAGCAGGAGGCCTTAATTTTTTGAAATTGTCTCCTCTCTCTGTCTCTCTCTCAATTTGACCTTCTCATTCTACAATGTGATTTCAGAAATATACATACATGCAATTAACAAGTCATAATTAACTTTAGAACATCTGGTATGGACTACTTAGGTCCTGTGAGTATTTCAAGTCTGGGTTGTTTAACAATTATATAGCAATAAAGTTGAGCCCCTCCCACTAGTCAACTATAATTTATTGTATTTACTATTACTATTATTCTTTTTCTTTCTACAAAGTAGAGTAAAAGTGGATTAGTTTACTATATACTAGGTCATTATCAAGTTTTTATCTTCTGAGTGTTCTCAGTAAATGGGATCAACTGTTCTGGCCTTTGATCTCACTGTATGAATGAAATTATACTTACCAAGTTTGTCCTGCAGACAAGTTACAGACATGGTCAGAGCTATAAGCATTCGGGGCTTGCCCAATTTTAGCACAGAAAGCCCCATATCCTGGGAGCTTTTCTGGGCATGGGTGGATGAGCAGAGACTCAAAATTCAGTGGCTTAGGAGAAACAGTTTAGCATTCTCACAAATCAGAGTCTTGGGCATGAACATAGGTAGGGCTGTTATTTTGGTTCCCAGTTACTTGGTTCCACCTTTCCTGGTTTATACTTCTGTCTGCCTGGTCCCGGATGTTAATCATTACCAGGCTCTCTTTCCAGCCTGCAGCTAGAGTAAAGGGGAAAGGAGAGGGAGGGGGCATGAATTAGACACTGCACTTCTTATGTTTCATTCTTATGAATTACAACTGGCTGCTGTAGAAGCTCAGAACTCATCTCTCATTATTTTGGCTGTGAGGCAAAGTAAAATCGAGGGCTCGATTCCTGTAAGGAGGAGCAAAGAGGCAAGCCTCAGCCTTTCTTCCTTACGTGTGTCTCTATGGCATCCATCCTGGTTTCTTTTTGTACTGCCATTCTAGTTGTCATTGAATAATTGCCATTGATAATTCTCTCATCCACTTTTAACACTGCTGTGAATGTGAGAGTTAAGCTCACAAGATGTAAAACAGGAAACAAACCCCCCAGACTTAAGGAAAAGCTATTGTGAGGTCTACACTCCTATTTGCTTGCTTTTTCTCTTCTGTAACCCAGACCCTGTTTTCCAACAAACCTTTCTCTCTATTCAAAGTATGTGACTCACTTCAGTGCCTCAGGTTAAAGCTTTTGGCTTAGCATTTTATTTCAAAATAATGCAGTTGAGATTAGAAGGTTTAATGGACTCACCTACAGCTATAATCTCAGCTATTTAGGAAGCAAAGATCTGAAAGATTGAAGTTTAAAGCCAGTCTGGGCCAACCAAAAGTTAGCAAGTCAGGCCCCACCTGCCCTCCATCTCAACAAATAAGTCTGGTGTGGTGGAACATACCTGTAATCACAGGTATGAGGGAGCCATAGATAGGAGGACTAAAATCCTAGGTGGGCTCCATTAAGGGGGGGGTGGAGGGAGCTGGAAAGAGAGCCTGAATCTATTTGAAAAATATCTAAAGCAGAAAAGAAAAGATCTGGGAGTGTGGCCTAAGTGGTGGGATGTCTTTCTAGCAAGTATGTGGCTCTGATGGCAAACCTTAACAGGAAAAATAAAAGGATAAAGGGAGAAAAAGATGTCTTAAAGTTAAAGGAAAAAAATGTGGGTTTCTTCACATAGGTGCATGTGGCCTATTTACCTGTCATCGTTCAAAATGATGGTCATACCTATTTGTCACAATTATACCTATTAGAATAGGTGAAATTATAATAAAATATTTAATACATTTTACTAATGGCCCTACACTTAAGGAGCTTAAATTTAAAAATGAGAAAAGAGAAAAGTGGATTATTAGAAAACATTTACATTTATTTAAACATACTAGTAATGATGCAAAATTGGTATTTAGTTTTTTCCTATGCTAGGTGGCCTTTCCCAAGACTTACTTGTGGAGAGTACTTTGAAGAGAGATGAAATGTCTCTAACAACACTAGTTTTAATACCTTTTGTTTTTACCTCTGTTGACAATTAAAATCAGTAAATTGGTTATCTTACTGCTGTCTAGATAATACTACATGCCAGAGAAACACAAATACATTAGAAATCTTAGCTGTTTAACTACTCAGATTCTGTAATATGCTTTAAACTTAATCCTTAATTTGAAAAAATCACCCACTTCCATTTATTTGAAGTTTATTTATTTATCTTAGGTCTTACCAGGCCTTGACCTCAGGCCCCTGTATGAGCTTAACTTGCTTACTTGGCTCATGCTCTATCAATTGAATTATGCCTCCAGCCAATGTTGTATTACAGACATGAGATATCAGTGCCTAAATTCTTTTTTATTACATTTTTCAATGTTCCTTTTAATATAAATAATGCTTAGGTAACTATAACATTCTCAAATTTAAGATAATTATTTGATATATTTATATAAATGTAGAAAGTATAGCTAACCTTACGGTACTCACTGTTTTACCATTTTATTGCTGTATTTGTTTTTGCCATTTTATTTCTTCATATAGATTCAAGAAATCATTTTTATTACATCTGGAGGAAACTAGTACTCAGATTAGGATATTTGTAAGTCTATATTTTATTTTGATAATTTATTTTCCTTATGTTACCTGAAGTTTGCTTTTAGTCACATTTTCTTTTATTTTTCCCAGCACTATTATAGTTTTCATGTAAGTTTGAAATAATGAATGTAATGCTTACATGGTGTTTGTTTTGAACAAAAAGGTGAACTTGAAATGCAAAACATAGCTTAAACAGTTGTTAAAATTCAGTAGCAAGTTTTACTAACGAATGACAGTGAATGAACTAGTTCCTTTACTAGTGAATGAACAGTTCCTTAAAATGATAAAACAAGTTTTCTACCTAATTAATTGCATAGATCCTAATTATAGTTCCATGAAAGTAAAAGAGTAAGACATTTATTTTATGAAATGGATATAGAATGGATATATTATTTTGGTAATACTTCCTAAATTGTTGTGTGGATCATACACACAGTAGCTAATGGTTTATTGAGTTTATTTTTTGTTGTTGTTTTTCTTGTTAAGGACATCCTTCCTGGATATGCAAGGGGGGAACAGCAGAGAATTGTAGCTGTTGGAATGCCTGTTTTTGCATAAACACTATCCCTTGATTATAGAACATGTCCCTAGAAAATCCCTAATTTTCTCTTACTCAGAACTGGATGAAGGCAATGTCAGAGAGACAAATTGATGATCCCGTAGTGTAGAATAAAAGCCTATTCTTTTCCCCAAGCTTGCCTACCTAACACTATTCCTTTATTGACCTTGTAATTATAAATTTTGTTACAGAAATAACGTCTAGATTTATTTAAAGTCCTTTTAATAATTAATAAAACGTTAATATATATTTGTATTGTGATTGCTTTTTATTCTTCTGGGGTGGGAGAAGAAAAATGCATATAGAAATAGAATTTCATAGCTCATTCTTGATACTGGCATGATGATTCACTTGCTATTGATTTGTTTGTTTTGGTTCAGGTCCCGGGGCTTGAACTCAGCGCTGAGCACTATCTTCAAGCATTTCTTGCACTCTACCACTTGAGCCAGAGCTCTACTTCCAGCTTTTTGGTGTTTAATGGGAGATAAGAGTCTCATAATCTTTCCTGTCCAGGCTGGCTCTGAACTGTGATTTTCAGATTTCAGCCTCCTGAGTAGCTAGGATTAGAGGCATGAGTCACTGGCACCAGCTCTCAATTTCTTTTTTTAATGTCGTGCTATATTTGTAATTTGAGAAGTTATAGTTGCAAGATTTTCTTTAGGTGGTAGAAATTTGCACAGATTACAGCTAATAAATGGTAATGAGTAACCTTGATGTCCGTTTGGGGATATATTTATAAGTCTATTTTGAGTTGTTTTTTGACAAGAAAATACTCATTTTGTGTACGTACTTATTTAGAACTTTTCTCTTTCTTTCTTAATTTTTTGGGGGGGAGGTTGGTCATGGGGCTTGAACTCTGGGCCTGGGTGCTATCCCTGCATTCTTCAGCTCAAGGCTAGCACTCTACTACTTGAGTCATAGAGCCACTTCCAGTTTTTGGTGGTTAATTAGAGATAAGAATCTCAGGGATTTTCTTGTCCAGGCTGGCTTTGAACCGAGACAGATCTCAGCCTCCTGTGTAGCTAGGATTACAGACATGAGCCACTGATGCCTGGCTAGAACTTCTCTTTATGTACAAATTACAATGCACAGATTAAGACAGTTTGCACCTTGAGTGTCCTTTACAAGCAGAGTGCTTATTTCTTACTGGCAAGGGAGGATGACTGCCCGTAATCTATGACTATGAAAGGGGTGGGGAAATACTAGCCTTCAAGTGTAGAGAAACCCTCTGATTTGTCACTGTCACCCAAGTTAAAGGTGGAGTGCAGGAAGTATGTTCTGGAACATGGTCATTTATCAGTTCCTTTTTCAATATAGTCCCTCTTGAAATTTTCTTTTTTCTTTTTTTTTCTTTTCCTCTCTCTCTTTTTTTTTTGGGGGGGGGAGGTTGGTTGTGGGGCCTGAACTCTGGGCTTGGGTGCTGTCCTTCACCTTTTCAGCTCAAGACTAGTGCTTTACCACTAGAGCCACATCACTGCGTCCAGCTTTTTCTGCTTATGTGGTGCTGAGAAATCGAACCCAGAGCCTCATGCATGCAAGGCAAGCACTCTACCACTGAGCCACCTTGCCAGCCCCTGAAATTTTCTTTCAAAGAGTCTTTTTTGTGGTAATGTATGGAAATCATCAGCAAAATGATATAAATATGTAAATTCAGACTCACAGGATACTTAAGGGTATTTAGTAAAGAGGACATATATATGCATGTATGTGTATGTACTATAGATCATTATTCCTGTGTTAAATTATTTTCTAGAGAATGATGGAACTACTGCCAAATGATTGCTTATATTTCTAGAATGTACTGTCCTTGGCAAGCTTTGGTTATAATTGGGAATGTTACAGCTGAAATAAAATGACTTAAGTAAGAGACATATGTGCTGATATGGCTGCAAATCCAAAAAGCTCAGCTCTGTTTGTTGGAGTTATTACTGATGCTCACTTAGGACAAAAGTAAATATTTCATGTTATTTCCTAGCTATTGTTGGAAGTAGTAATACTACTTGTCATTAAACCTTACATACAACCCTCATTTCACATTGGAAAAAATGAATGGTTCATTGAGACAATTATATGCTGTCATTCTGATCCATTTTTTCATAGGTATCCTTGTATCTCAACTTTGCTTCCAATTCTGTACTTGAGCAATTTGTCTTTCAAAAATGAAAGGTTTATTAGAACAAATGGAAGGGTAATTTTGGGCTGATTCGGTTCAGCTGATATATTGAACAAATACAAACTTTGGGATTGGTTTGAATGGTTGGCTGTGTATGCTGTTTTAAGTTGTCTTCTGCTTGTCATTCCAGCTATGAAGTCTTACACTCCGTATTTCATACTCCTTTGGAGTGCTGTTGGGATGGCAAGGGCTGCCAAAATCATCATCGTGCCGCCAATTATGTTTGAAAGCCATATGTACATTTTCAAGACGCTAGCCTCAGCCTTGCACGAGAGAGGCCATCACACAGTGTTCCTCCTCTCAGAAGGCAGAGACATAGCTCCATCTCATCATTACAGCCTCCAGCGCTACCCAGGGATCTTCAACAGTACCACCTCGGATGCGTTCCTGCAGTCCAAAATGCGGAATATTTTCTCTGGGAGATTGACAGCAATTGAGCTATTTGACATATTAGATCATTATACTAAGAACTGTGATATGATGGTTGGCAACCAAGACCTAATCCAGGGTCTGAAAAAAGAGAAGTTTGACCTGCTGCTGGTGGACCCAAACGATATGTGTGGATTTGTGATAGCTCATCTTTTAGGGGTTCAGTATGCTGTATTTTCCACTGGCCTTTGGTATCCTGCCGAAGTGGGTGCTCCTGCTCCGTTAGCCTATGTCCCTGAGTTTAACTCACTCCTCACGGACCGCATGAACTTGCTACAAAGGATGAAAAATACCGGTGTTTACCTCATTTCCAGATTAGGGGTCAGCTTTCTGGTTCTTCCCAAATATGAAAGGATAATGCAGAAGTACAACTTGCTGCCAGAGAAGTCCATGTATGATTTGGTTCATGGGTCCAGTCTGTGGATGCTGTGTACGGACGTGGCCCTGGAGTTTCCCAGACCTACCTTGCCGAATGTTGTATATGTGGGAGGAATTCTAACCAAGCCCGCCAGCCCATTACCAGAAGTAAGGTTTGCCAAACTCCTTGCTAATTTGTTTTTAAATATAAAGGTCAATGTTAATTTCTGGAAGATATGGGATTAATTAGGGTTTCATAACTAAGGCTGCTGTCATAAGTAGTCAGGATGCAGGGAGCCTGGAAGCCTTCTAAGCTTCCAGAAGGGTACACCCCTTTCCCAGAGTCCAGGTCGCTTGGAGCATTTCTATAATACCGAGATTTTGCTGCGCAATAGGACTGACTGGTAAATAGATTTTTAGTTAAGTAGTAACTATGGTATGTGAGTAGAATATATCTACTGGTTAATCTTACTGAGTATAATTGATTTTGCTTTTCATTAAACACAAAGTCTTTTCTCTTCTCCCAAACAGTACAATCACAAATGACTGTTTAGTACACCAAATGCTATGAATAAAATTTCCTTTCTGGGAAGTCATAACTGCTAGAAAGTCTATGTCCTACAATAGAAACAAAGCAGTAAATCCATCAAACTAATGTTGTAACTGCTTTAAGGCAATCATGCCCTAGTGAAATTTCATTTCAAAGACAGAATTAATAGCACTTCAGCAAGATCTCTCTGATGGTTGTTCAGCCTGAATAATTTGAACTTAAGTTCTTTTTTTGCTGCTGGTTAAGCTATTGGCAAGTTGTTTGGTGTTCTGATGTTCAGATCTGCAACTTTTGTGTTGTTGTTCTTGTTGCTGAAATCAGGATTTTATAATTACTAGACAGGTGCAATACCTTTGAACTAGGCCACCAGGCCTGGTTTTCAATGGTTACTTTTAGGGTACGTTCCACTTCCTATCCAGGAGAATGGCTGGACTATCATCTACCTACTTTAGGCCTGGCATATTTGCTGAGGTCACAGATATGCATTGCTGTATTCAGTGAAGATGGAGTCTTGGGGCTTTCTTGCAATACTCCCAAGTAGCTAGAATTAGAGGCTTCAGCCAGGACACACCTGCTTGCTACTTTGTTTTTAATCAAGTATTAAAACTAACTGAAGTCGGGTGGCAGTGGCTCAGGCCTGTTATCCTCACTACTTAGGAAGCTGAGATCTAAGGATTGCAGTTCAAAGCCAGCCTGGGCAGGGAAGTTCGTGAGGTTCATTTCCAATTAACCATCAGAAAACCAGAAGGGGTGCTGTGGCTCAAATCATAGAGCGCTTGTCTTGAGCTGAAGAGCTCAGGGACAGCGCCCAGGCCTAGAGTTCAAGCCCCACAACTGACCAAAAAAAGACTAACAGAAATGGTGCATATATTTATATATTGTAGTGATTTTTCTAATTTCAGACTGACTTTCATTTAATTCCATTAACCAAGAAACTTAGGTCTTATTCCATAATTTCATTTATGGAAGCTATTTCTATTTTGTTTCTAGCTCTGAAAATAGCTATACCCAACAACTCTGCTAAATTGTTTTCCTCTTTGAGCACTAAGTATAAACAAGTCTGTCAAAGCCTTGATGAGCATATACATATTTTCACCTATAGATATCAGATAAGGATAATGTTTTTTGCAGCTTGTTTTATATAGGATCATAAGGTGATTGGTATATATGACCTTTGGACTTTCTATTACAATTATAACAGACTTATGACTAAATATCCTGTGCTGAGTATATAACTCCGTAAAAGAGTACCTGTCTAGCATGCAGAAAGCTGTGGAGTTCCTCAGGACCACACAACCAACACAATCATATTTGTTCATTTTCTCATTCATTCATTTTCTCTCTCATACACACAGAATTTCCTTTACATGTTTCTTATAACACTGAAACATAGAAATGTCCATCTCCATATCCACAGTGCTAGCATTTTAAATCACTGGTTACCAGGGCACATTTGTGTTCTCTGACAGCTATAAAGAATGGGGTTTAACCTCTGCTTATCTCAATCACTCATGATTGTATCAAAGTCTAATTTGAATTGCTCAATAGTCTCCACCACAGTCACCTTGTGAAATAATGCTCTCTTGCATAAAGATAGATAAAATCAGATTTTAGAAGTAGTTCTGAAAAGATTTAGTAAGCAAATCTGTCTTTTCCTTAACTAAGTCATTTAAATGTCATAAATACCAACCTTTCTTCGTAACTCTTTATCTTTCCCCAGAGATAGTTCTCTGTGCCAGCTTACTTTGCTTTTGGTTGTGCAATGTCTTTCTTTTTCAGTCACCTGACTGAAGAAGACATCTGCATGTAGAAGAATCTTCTGTTTTACCCTGTTCCCCCTCCAATTTCTCTTATTTCATTAATTTTGTTAGTGTTGCTTTTGCTTTGGTTTTTATTTTTGTGCCAGGACTGGGGCTTGAATTGAGGCTCTCATGCCCTTGCTTGGCTTTTTCATTCAAGGCTCATTCTCTACCACTTGAGCCATAACTCCAGTTCTAACTTGTTTATTGAATGGTAGCTGTTTGAACTATATATTGTATAAGTGTGGACTGATACCTCAGGCTCTGTTATACTTTATAGTTTTACAACATTATTTCACTTCAGATATAGCTTTCCAGTACGTTTTTGGTTTTGGTTTTTTTTTTTTTTTTTGAGCCTCACACAAGACAGTACTCAAATGTTTTGTTGTACCTTAATTTCTTTTTGTTTGTTCATTTTTTATTGTAATTTTAAGTAATTGAACAAAAGACTTAACATTTGACAAATTAGATTACGAATACAACATATATGTTGATTAATGTCATTCCTTTTATCATTCTCTCCCTTCCCTCCCAACTCCATCCTTCCCCTCAATTTTGTTAATTTCATAGGATATGCATTGACGGTTATGACTATATAATTTACTAGGACAGAAAGACACTTCCAGAGGTGAAAGTGGGTGGCGTCAGACTCTCTTTGTATTGACATTTTTCTCCCTCTTCTCTATACCATGGGATTCTCCAGGTGATCATGGGTTATCATACATGCAGAGTGATGTCTCATTCCTTTGGAAAGTCCATGTCAATCACTCTTATGGGTTGGTCCTAGAGAAGAGCCTAATCCTCTTCTTCAATGAAAGCTCAGTTCCACGTGAATGTAATCATCCTTAATTTCTTACTTGACACTTGTAGGGCTTCCCTGTCCTTCTTGACTTCATACAGTGATTCTCTTGAAAGTACACTTGTTATTTGTACTGTTTTGTGTCTTCTTTTGTTATTTGTACTGTTTTGTGTCTTCTTATTTGGGTCTCACAGGCACACACATATGGCATGAGCATGTGTTATATGTAATGTGATACATAGAGATAGCTATGATCAGTATAGTAAGTTTTGGGTTCTAAGTATCATGGACTGTTTTCTTGTCAGAGGACCATCTGTAGTTCTTGGATAGTGAGTATTTTGAAGGATGTTATGTCTCTCTCTTTCTCTCAGGCATTCTTTACTTTTTTGAGGTTTACTCTAGTAGTTTTATCTGAGATAATAAACTCTAGGGCTTTTCAATGAAAATGTTTCTCAAATTTATTTTTAGTGGTCACAAACACTAAATCAAGAGGGCGTAGCTAGATGTTTCTGAGAACACACTGATGACTAATAATAGCCTAATTGTTCCTTGCTTTGGTGTTTTACAAGGGAGTAGATTAAGTTTTCTAGATGTCTAGAGATGATTTGATAGTAGGATTTGAATTTCACAATCTGGGAAGAAAGGCACAAAATTTTCTAAAAGGCCTTTTTTTAGGACCTTTCATAATGTTTGAGCCTAAAGAAATTCTAGAATAGCTAAGGTCTGCTGCATTCATTTTAATTTTTTTTCTTTTCTGAAAATATATAGAATAGACAAAAGAGTAGTACATTTGCTTATTACATGAGGGACTTACACAATGCCTGATAGATTTTTTTTTGGGGGGGTGGTCCGGTCATGGGGCCTGAGCACTGGGCCTGGGCACTGTCCCTCAGCTCTTCAGCTCAAGGCTAGTGCTCTACCACTTGAGCCACAGCGCCACTTTCGGCTTTTTTCTTTTTGCTTATGTGGTGCTCAGGAATTGAACCCAGGGCCTCATGCATATAAGGCAAGCGCTCTACCGCTTAGCCACCTTTCCAGCCCCTGATAGATATTTTGTGGCAAGCTGAGAGAAGTATGGATTGTTTTGCTACTGATTAGCTTATCAAGATACCTGCACATTTTGTCACTCACATTAATCATTTACCCACATATAATCACGTATAAGACTATGCAGAAACAGTAGTTTCTGTAATCTTATTTAACTGATATCAAAGTTTGTGCATAGTATGAGTCTCCAAAGAAAGAAACTATTTGTACTTTTGCTCTTATGTGAGTTGATAGAAATCAATCCAGTTCAAATCTCTTATTTAAATTTTAATCATTTAAAAATTATCTTTAAGTAGTTGTACAAAGGGATTTCAATTCAAGATGTCAGTTAATGAGTATAATGCATTTTTGCCATTGTTCTTTTGCCATTTATTGCATATATTCTAAGAAGGATGAAACCAAGGAATGAAACTACAGCTTTTGACAAACATGAAACCGAGGAATGAAACTACAGCTTTTGACAAACAGTATTGAATATTGATTCAGAAAGTGGAATTACTTACTTTTACATACACTGATTGGAAATTGATCTCACCATTAGTGAATGAAGTATCTAGTCTGAGACATGAGAGTTGTTTGGACAAAGGCTTGTTCCAGGGTATGGAAAATAGAGGCTATTTTAATAATACCTTATAGTTCTAAGTTATGCTATTTCATGAGATTTAAAGTAGATAATGGGATTCTAATGAAACCAATAAAACATATAAATTAAAACTAATGTGTGTGTGTGTGCATATGTGTGTGCATGCACTATGCCTTGGGATACTGAGTCTTGAACTCAGGTCCTTCATGATGTCTCTTAGGTTCTTTTACTCAAGGCTGATATTTTGTATCTTGAGCCTGAGCTCTACTTCTGTCTGTATGCAGGTTAACTGGAGATAAGAGTCTCACAGGCTTCCCTGCCTAGGCTGGCATTGAATTTTGCCTCCTGAGTAGCTAGAATGATAGGCATGAACTGGCACTAGGCTAAATGTGGAGCTTTTCAAGAGAACAACGCTGGCAAAATGGAAGAAGGGCACAAAATGCTATATTGTAGAGATTATTTTCCCTTGTTTACTTCTTTTTTTAAAACTATCTGAATCCATAACATAAATAAACTAGTCAAAATAAGTTGGTCTGACCTTACATTTCATTGAGAATAGCAACTGCCAAATGTCTGTGGAATTGGATTTTTTAATACTCATAGAGAAAGGGCCTTTATATAGTGTTGAAAAAAATTTACAAAGATCTTTAAGAAAAAGACTTAAGTTCTAATTTTTAAAATCTTCCAGTTAGATTTTTAAAAATTTTTTTTACAACTATTTTTTTTTATTGTAAGAATACCGTACAGAGGAGTTACAATTACATGGGCAAGACAACGAGTACATTTCTTATCAAGCATTGTTGCCTCCTCTTTGTTTCCCCTTCCCATCCCTTCCCATACTCCTCCCCTCCTCCCACCTAATCCTCCCCCCACCCCCCACCAAAGTTGTAAAGTTCATTTTTCGACATAACGACTTGTACATCTCATTGTTGTAATGGGTCCACCTGTATCCCTAGTTAAAAGATTTGTTTTTTCCCTTCTTCCTCCACAAATTATACCAACATCAAATACAGTGAAAGCATGGGTTATACCGTGGGGGAGGGACATACAAAGCAACAAAGAAATCGTCTTATAAATATGTTAGAAACAATCTCATGAAAGTAAAAAAAGAAACAAACAAAAAAAACATTCGAATACTTATCTTGGGGTTCATTCCCCTAACATCAATTTATCTGATCTTTTCTGCTTGACTCTGACATATACTAGTTATTACAAATAAGGGAAACCATGGGACCTTTTACTTCTAGTAAGAGGAAGCAAAATACTTTGAAAGCTGACATACCATTTATATCTTAATCACTTGCATACCTTGTACTGAAGTATTTTGCTAAGTACAGGCCATAATACTTACATTTTGGGATTAATGTAACTTCAAATTGTAAATGACAAAGCATTTGTTCTATTTGCTTTGCAAATTGGGATAAATATTACACTAATTAAATGAATGAAACCCTCAGATGCTTTATCTTTGGAAAACAATCCACATGGCTTATAAATATTATTAAACCTTTGAAACTAAATCCTCCTTTGAGCATTTTCAGGCTATGAGGAGGAACAGCCAAACTGGTTTTCCATTCACATTTGCAGTGTAAAACCCTTTTAAAATATTTTCATATGTCTGATGGTGAGTGGGTTTTGCAGCCACACAGAGATGAGTATCCAAAAAAGAGTTTTAACAGATATTTAGATCTGTGTTCAATGGGAATTTCTTTATTTTTGTTGGTTGTGAATTCTGGGCCTGGGCACTGTCCCTGAGCTATTCAGTTCAAGGCTAGCACTCTATCACTTGAGCTACAGTGCCACTCCGGCTTTTTCTGCTTATGTGGTGCTGAGGAATCAAACCCAGGGCTTCATGCATACAAGGCAAGCACTCTACCTCTGAACCACCTTCCAGCCCTTGATGGGAATTTCTTGTGTCCCAGTATATGCCAAATATTGAGGTAGCAACATTAAGTGCAAATTAGATTTTTCTCTCTCTGTGCTGCTTCTGCTTTGCTTTGCTCTCCTCTGTGTGTTTGTGTATGTAATAATGATATGAACAAATTAATAAGATGCATCAATTCAGTGCTGAGGTACTTTGTAAGACACCCATAGGATGCATTAGAAGAGGTGGCCAGTGAAGCGGAAGAACGGTGGAGTCAACCAGTGGAGAGACAGTTCCCCATTCAGAAGTGGAAGAACCCTAGTATTTTAAAGACCCAGAAAGATTGGGGACCTGAAAAGATAGCATGGCGCTTGAAGAGAGTGTGGTTCCTGTTTAGAGAGATGAATAGAGATTGTGTCAGGTAAGGCCTCAAGTCTTGCAAAGGATTTGAATTTCATTTTGAAGCTTTACTTGAGTTTACCCACAGTTCAATGCAACGTGTGTGTGTGTGTGTGTGTGTGTGTGTGTGTGTGTGTGTGTGTGTGTGTGTGTGTGTGTGTGTGTGTGTGTGTGTGTGTGTGTGTGTGTGTATAGGTATATATACCTATATTATAAAATTGAAAAATACACAGGGGTTATTTTTAAAACTTGTATTCCTTTAAGTTGTTTTCTCACAGAACAAAAGATCTTACAAGTACAAAAACTAGTTGCACAAAAGTGGGGATTTGGCTGTGACTTTACCTGCTTGTGTGATTCTTAAGCTGCTGGGGATTTTGTTTTTGTTTTTGTTTTTAAACTTACTCTATTTTTTTTTGTCAGTCATGAGACTTGAACTCTTGGCCTAAGCGCTGTTCCTCAGCTCTTCAGCTCAAGGCTAGCCCTCTACCGGTTTTCTGGTGGTTTGGTTTATTGGAGATAAGACTTTCAGGGACCTTCCTGCCTGGGCTGGCTTTGAACCACGATCCTCAGTTCTCAACCTCCTGAGGTAGCTAGTATTACAGATGTGAGCCACTGGCACCTGGCTTCTATTTTTTAATTTTATTAGATGGTTTCTTTGGATTTTTTTAGACATGCATACTTTATTTTTAAAACTTAGGCAAAAACATAATTTATTTGGAGAATACTAAACATGTTAAAAAATGATACAATATGATGCACATATAACATGTTCCTCTAGGGAATGATTTTTTAACAGACTTCCATTTACAATCAATCAATCAATTTAGAAGCATTTCAAGATTATAAAGTAATAACACATCTCTGAAAGAGTTGTGAGGATTAATTGAGTTATATGGTATGGAGTGGCCATCCTACATTGCATTCTGATAACAATGTCTTAATGTAGATAAGTACAGTTTATTCTACTAGACTTGCTTAGTAATCACTTAAGGTCTTTAAAAATGATGATAATAGAAATCACATGTAACATATTCTACATGTCATTTTTTAAAAAAATTTTATTTTATTTTATTTGAGAACATACTGTACAGGGGGGCTACAATTACATGGGCAGGATAATGCATACATTTCTTACCAAGCATTGCTCTACATGTCATTTTAACTGAGCAAATTACTTAGTCATTTTCTACCTGGTTCAGAGTTAACTTTTCAACAGAGGTGACATTTACTACTCAGTGTTTGGCTTTATTCACATAGTATGTGTAATCAGTGCTTATATTGATAACCTTACTGAATGGGGCCTCCAAGTTTTATCCCCAGGATTTGAGTACTTTTGTTATTCTCTTTAAAAAGGCAGTATTAGGCACTACTGGTTACTACCAGCCGAGGCCTAACACAGCTGTGTATTTAGCATTTAATCATGCGAAGAATTGCTAATTAGAAAGTCAGAACAGACAAAGCATACCCAGTGAAGTTGATACAATACCATTTTTGTTTGAGAAACATAAATGAGTAATCTTTACACATTAGAGGTTTCATTAATAAGCATTTTCCTAAATCAGGCAATCTTCAACAAAACATTAACCCAGTAGGAGTAACATCTTCCTTTCACAAAAATGCCTTAAAAATGCAATCAACTTCAGTCAAAATTTCTAAGTGTGTATTTTGTCTTCTAATTTCTTTGCTAAGTTTTTTTTCTCTATTCTTCTTCCTTTCAACATACTTCTTTCCTTCAGGTACACAAACTTCCTACGGTGTCCATCTCCTGCTTTCTTAGCCCTGAATCCTATTACAACATTCTCTGGCCCAGAGTCTTACTGTAGCATCCTCAGTTAACCTCATTTCATGCTGCCTAGTGCTTCAATATTCTCTTCTTTCATTAAAAATACAGTTTCTTTTTCAGTGTTACTTGTTGATTACTGTGAACAATTTATCATAATAGCCTTTCTATAAATAGCAAATATTTTTATCCTTAAATTGGAGGTCAGAAGTTACAAGAATCTTAAGTTACAAGAATCAATATAAACTCCTAGGTTAATTTCATCAATAACTGCCTATAAGATGATAGTATTGAAAATTGCAGGCATGCTCTGGGCATCCCAATAAGTTCTTATGACATATTCTCATGCAGGATTGTACTGCAAAAGCTTGAACTTATTTGTAGCCCTTCACATCTCAGTGAGTTAAGAAGTAATAGCAAAATTCTATGTGCTTGTCAAACTGTGCTGATGTAATGGGTGTTCAACAGTTTGTCTATTTAACTTTGGATTTTAAGTTTGAGAAGAATACAGGCCAGACACATGTCACATTGAGAAGGTAAAGTGTGCAGAAAATACCTTCATACATTTAAAATATTTAAGTGTACAGATGCCTTTGAAAATGTGTGTTTGTTTAGAAACAATGCTTTTTTGGGAAGTAGTGAAATACTGATTTTTCTGAAATTGAGCAAGTACACATCTTCTGGCCTTAGTAGGCTATCTCTGCTTCACCAATTCCTATTGTCCAAACTATGTCCTTTCGGGACCGACCAGAAGAATCTAAGCTCAAGACCTATGAATTTGGGTCTCAACTTTGACATCAACAGCTTTGTCTTCATGGAATTTTGCACATGAACTTTCCAGATGAAGTTTTCTTATTTGTAAAAGAAGAGAACACTAGTTTTGTTTAGATCAGAATCATTCACTGGACACTGGTGGTTCATACCTATAATCCTGGCTACTCAGGAGGCTTAGATATGAAGATTGAAGTTCAAAGCCAATTCGGGCAGACAAACCTGAAAGGCTTTTATCTGCAACTAAAAAGTCGAAAGTGGAAGCTTGCCTTAAGTGGTAGAGTACCAGCTATGGGCAAGAGAGAGCAATAGAGCTTGAAGCCCTGAGTTTAAGCCCTAAGACATTTATTCATTCTATCTTTACTTCTCTCCCTTTATCTCCCCAGATTTATTATAGAATAGGTAAAATATTTGTATCTACAAATTAAAAGATTATTTATAAAAGTGAAAAACTATTGCAGCTTTATGTGGAAAATATATTGTGAATAAAATAATACATTATATACAGATAGATGCACAGATACATATATCTCACAATGTCCACTATGATGAACTGCATTTTTAAAAGAACTTTTAGTTAAGAAATAAGGACCTGGAATTTCAGCGCCATTTTCCCTAATAAATGAAATAGCAAACAAGCTTTGACTTATCCGAATGACAGTCAAGAGATTGAAACTAAAAAACTATTTGAGGGGGTAAAATTAATGTGGAAAACCCATGGACTGAAGTTCATTCAATTAACTCTCAAGAGCCACTCTTAGTAATTAATTGGTTCCAATTTTGTACCTTCTAAAATGCCTGGTTGTTTTATTTCCAAGCCTACAGAACAATAAAAGAGCAAATAAAATTTTAAAGCAGGCATGCCGAAAGCAGTGAATATAGCTAACATTATTGTCGATGTAATTGTTTAATTGTGGGAGAATAAGGAATAGCAACATAAAAAAATAACTCAAAAGGTACAGGTAGCCCTTTTGGGTCCATTTATTGTCACAGACCCTGAGGACACCACTCTATCACAGGGGCACAAATAGTAATTAAATCCATGTGTTAAACGTGCTCTTTGTGCACAATCATGGAAAGAAGAGAGGAGCTCCTTTTATACAAGTCAGCAGTGACGTTAGTTCTCATGCACAGGTAGAATTCCAGAATGAGGCGACTCACAACAGGCTTCAGATAACTGTATTTGTACTCTGGTTAAGAGAGCCAGAACAACTACATCAACATAGCCTCAGTTAATTCATTTACAAAGCCAAAGGTTTGCACTGAATTAGCTTTAAGAATTACAGTTTAAGATGTGTAACCTCATACAGACTTTCTACTAGATTCATGTTACCAGATTACGTGTTTTCAATTGCCGACTGATTTCTTGAAATCATCTTTACTGTATGGATAGAAAACTATGTGATACTGCCTTTTCTTACTTCAGAACAGCCTGTATATGCTGATGCTCTTTTTAGCATTGTAATCAGATCAGGAAATAACACTTAGAAAAATTTAGCTCACTCAGGAATTTAATAACTGCACATTGAAAACTTCTGGCATCCAAAGAATCTGCTAGCTCCTGGGGACATAGAAGTTAAATCTTACGAGAGACGAACATTGAACTACTGATGATATTAACTTATTTGGAAATATACAAAGAACATAAGCAACAGATTGTGAGGCAGAACTGACTATCATATGGCAGAAAGGAACGTGGACCACATGAGCTTTGGACTTCAGGGTCCTGGGATGTTCGTAGTTATTTTTCTTCGCTTCTCTTTTTCTGATCTGGAAACACTCCCTAGGCTTGATCCCCACTTAGGATAAAAATCTTTGGGAAGCCAGTAACTAAAGGTTTTTGAAAGCAGTGGTGAGAAAAACTGCAGCCCATGCAAATTTTAGGGGCCATTCCTCTGTCCTTTCTCCTTCGTTTTTTTTCTTTCCATTTTCCCTTTCTACAGAAACTCCTTGAATTATTACATGTCACTATGTATGAGACAATTCACTCTCAGTCATTGTTTGTTAAGCTAATTCTGGTGACAAGGAATGAAGGCTTTTGGGCTTAAAACTATTATGCACAGTCTCTATAATATTAGAAAATGATCCCTCCCAAGAGCTGTTTGTTTGAGTAGTGAATGTTGTCTGTCATGTTTGTGATTTTTCTAGGTTTTCTAGTGTGGCTGTACTCAGCTCCAATTACTATTTTTACATACTTCATGGGGTAGATCTTCTAACCTCCTATCCATCTTCTCTGTAGATTTCCAAGGCCTCACAGACTTCCAAAGCTGATGGACATCTTGGCTGATGAAATTGCATCAAAGTAAAATGCCCAGTCCTTCATATCTATGTCAACATATTCTGTCACTTATTGAACAGTCCATATTGAGGACCTACTATGTGAAAAGGGGACTGTTGTAGGGTGCTGGGTAATATGGAATCAAATTTATAGTTCTCAAGGATCTGGCATACATTCTGTATTGTATTTTCCACCCTCTGTGATTCCATTGTTGGTTCCACCTGTGAAGGTCAACCCTAACATGAAGTAAAGGAGAACCATCTGTAGAAATTCCTCCTTCCTCCTCCTTGTGGTCAGTCATGGGTCTTGAACTCAGGGCTTGGGCTCTGTCTCTGAGCTCTTTTGCTCAAGGCCAGTGCTGTACCACTTTGAGCTACAGCTCCACTTCTGGTTTTCTGGTGATTCATTAGAGATGAGAGTCGTAGGGACTTTTCTTCGGAGGCTGGATTTCCAAAGGACCCTCAGATGTCAACCTTCTGAGTAGCTAGGATTAGAGGCATGAGCCATTGGCCGTGGCTTCTGCCACCTTCTTTACCAGACCCCATTCACTCATTCATTCAATGAACACATATTCAGGGTCAGGCTGTGTTCCAGGTGTCATGGTTGAGTGATGCACTAACCATGCCCTTCTATAAAGATATAGGAAAAGCTGCCACCTTCAAGACTGACCTTGCAAACCCTGTGATGTCCCTGGCTCTCTTGTTCTCATTCCTGTTAATCCTAGATACAGCTGAAGCAAAGAGCAGAAGAGGGATTATGTATCCTAAGGATGATGTCAGGGGAATGAAGTTCTGTCCTATAATGATTTCTATTTCTATTTCTTTGTTTTGCCTAGATGAGTACTCTACCACTTGAGCTACCCACCCAGCCCTTTTGTTTTTATTTTGTGTTTTGAGAAAAAAAATTCTCACTAATTGCCTGAACTAACCTCAAAATCCTCCTGTGTCCACCTTCAAAAGTAGCTGGAATTACAGATGTGCCAACCCATACTCATTTCACTTTTTCTGTAATATCATAGTGCAGTTTTTCTTTTCTTTTTAAGCCGTCTTATCTGAATCGACTAAAAGGCTGCTTGGTGCTACCGGAAGGAGTATATTTTTTGATATAACATCGACTGAGATTTAATGATAGCTTCACTATTACTATTGTTAGACTTTGTGCAAATTCTTAATTTCTTTGAATCCTCAACTTCTTTATGGAACGAGAAATATAATCCTATTGTGAAAATGAACAAGGTGAATTGTGTTAAGTATCTGGCACACAGTAGACTCACTGCTTCATTGTTAAATGGAAGTAGCTTCAGAAACAGCCTGGTGGAAGGGGATTGCATGGAAATCATGGAGCAGAGTAGAGATGATGAATGCCTTACTGGGTACAAGAAACAGCAATGGTTGACTTCAATTAAATGTGCTATTTCTGTATTTTTCTTCTCACTAATTTCCAAGATAGGTAACATTCATGAAAGGCTATATTAGAAGATTAAAAAGATACTGGGAGCCTGTGGTTCACACCTGTAATCCTAGCTACTCAGGAGGCTGAGATCTGACGATCACAGTTCAAAGCCAGCCCAGGCAGGAAAAATCCATGAGACTCTTATCTCCAATAGGCCATTAGAAAACCGGTAGCGGCGCTGTGGTTCAAGTGGTAGAGCGCTAGCCTTGAGCTGAGGGACAGTGCCCAGGCCCAGAGTTCAAGGTATCCCCTCCCCCCGCCCTGATTAAAAAAAAGAAGAAGATAAAAAATTAGTACATTCTCACTTCTGTAATATTTTTCAAGAGTAATAAAGTATAGCTATTGAATGCTAGCTGCCATGCAAAGTAAGAGATATTTTCAAAGGGTTAAAAGTTAAAAAGAATACTTAATTTAATGTTCCTGGATCTTAGATTGCTGAATTTTAATTCAAAGATCTATATCCTAGAAAACTTGTATAATAAAAGGAAAAGATGGGTCATCTCCACTGGAAAGTCTTGCTTTTTTTTCCCCCAACGTTTTGGTTGATATTGGTATCAAGAAGTAATTTCTTGTGGAGACATTCTGCAAGACTTCAGAAGGTTGCTGCAAAATTTAAATTGAGTAGCAAAGTCCATATTCTTCAGAAAGGATAAGTAGAAGGTGAATATGTTTACAATGTATCTTTGTCAATTAATAATCAATTGATGACAAAAGAACTGCAAAGCTCTGCTCTTGGTAGCATTGCTAACTTCACAAAGGGTGTCCCCGTATATACAACACATATTCCTTCCCTCTCCTCCAGTTTTTTTTCAGAGATCTTATTCTCTTGGTTCAGTCTCACTTTGTTTCTGTTCCCATAAGCAAAGCAATAATTGAAGTTGGATTGTATCAATTTCAGTCTGATTGACTTCCCTGAGTCACCCAATCATAGATTCATATTCTCAGAAGTCATGAGGAAATTATTTGATAATTTAAAAGAAAGTTAGACCTAGAAAACATTAATAATAAACAAGTTAAAAGCAAAAATATTATGTGTTGTCTACAAACCCCATTGTATCATAGAAACAAGTGTCTTTTTATACTCTTATTTGACTAGAGTTATGGTGATATAAAGACCATGTTGATAATATTTACTGGTTCATGAAATGAGATATTCACCATTGGAATAAAGTCATTTTGGTGACTAGTTACAGGAAATGAGAAAGGAGTCTGTTTATTAGGCTTTTGGAATCTGAAACAGACACAGTAAAACTTGAAATGATCATTAGGTTTAAATTTCTCTCTAGCCTGGATTAGTCTTCTTATTTTCTTTAGACACAAAAAAATATCCATTGTGCACTGAAATATAAAATTTACAGGGCTGACAGCTGTCTTTTTTTAACCAGTTGTGGGGCTTGAACTCTGGGCCTGGGCACTGTCCCTCAGCTCTTCAGCTCAAGGCTAGCACTCTACCACTTGAGCCACAGCACCACTTCTGGTTTTTTGGTGGTTAATTGGAGATAAGAGTCTCATGGACTTTCCTGCCTGGGCTTGCTTTGAAAGGTGATCGTCAGATCTCAGCCTCCTGAGTAGGATTGCAGGTGTTATCCACTGGCCCCTGGCTAAGGCTGACAGTTTTTATTTAAATTTTTATTAGTCTATTTAATCATGCAAGAGGAGTCTCATCATGGCATTTCCACACACACATGCAACATATCCCAACCCAAATCACCCAATATAACTTTTCCCCTTCCACTCCTTTTTTAAAGCAATTTCAACAAGTTTTATTGTTCTATTTTATGCATACAACTTTATTACTTTGAGCGTATTCATCCTCATTCACTTTCTCCATCAGCCCTCCCCTGTCCAGTCAGGACCCATCCGCATCAAAGACTGTGACACCAAAGGGTCTTACAATGGCATTTCAGATGCACATATATTACCTTTTGCTCAGAACAACTCAATTGCTTTCTCTTCCTCCTACAATTCTCTATTGATCCACAACTTTTATTCAGGTTCCTTATTCCATCTTCATGCATATCTGTAATGTAATCTGAAATTATTCCCCCACCATCTTTTGTTTTAAACCAATAGCTTTTATGTGAATTTGAGATGTTAGAACAGGAAATTTCATAGTTTGAAGTGCAAATAAATTCATATCAAAGGAAGAAAAAGAACTTAGTATTCTTGTAAGGAAATGGAACTGGTGCTACCTGTATCCTGAGCAATAATCTTCTTTTAAGACTTATTAACATGATTCTCATGGATTTAATAGAATTATAAGAGCAGATACACCAATGTCTGGCTGAATGTGCCTTTTTGACTCAAATTAACCTTTGCTGATTATTTTTTCAGCCAATTATATCCATGAGTTATTAGTTCCTCTTTCAGAATGCCAGAAAAGTGATATCCTATTAATAAGAAAATCTAACAATGTGCTTAATGTACTTGTTTTTTGCTCTGACTGAGCTGGGATAGTGATCAGAAATCATTCAGCTTCCCTGAGAGGTCTGTAGATAGTAGTTTACAAAGTAAAAAACCTTCTTTTACATAAAAAAGAACTTAGAAGTTATCATTAAATGTATATCCAGCCATCTTAAAGCAACATATGTTTATTGAAATAAATATGCACCAACAGAAAATTAAACAATGAACTTAAATCCAATTGTTCACAAGCTAACACAGACATGAGATAGATGAAATAACTAAAATGAAGTTCTGTGTACTGAAGTGAGGAGTGCTGGTTTATTCAGCTGTCTATGCTGCGTGATTCAATATGTGGCTGTTTATTCAAGGGGACCTATAGGAGAATTCTGAAAGCAAAATATGCACAGCCCGAGGAGCCAAATCAAAGAACAAGGTTAGCAGAACAGGCTCAGACTAGAAAGATCACATCTGTAAAATTCTAACTAAAGAATAAATAAAAATCTACATTGATCTTGTTAAATGCTCAGTATCTAAGTGCCTAGTATGTGCTGTTCATGGCATAAAATAAGGTGTTGTATTCATTCATTTACTCTTGTTCTTTCAGCTGTAAAAATATCACTAGGATGCAGATGATCTCCTTTAAAAGATGAAGTCGTGTATTTTAGTGGTATTTCAGTTTTTGCAATTTTGTTTAAGACACAAGGGAAAATGGAAAAGACAGAGCCAGGATTTATGATACATAACCTCCTCTCGCCCCTCTTCTTTCTGTGTTACTATTGGTTGTTTGTATTAAAGTAAACCTTGTACAAGTGTGAAATGTATGTCTTTATCCAGACTGCTAGACCTTTGAATTTAGGAAGATAGAAGGATATAGTGAAATTGAAATTGAATTGAATTGAAAGTTTATTAGTTGTATAGATGTGGGATAGGGAAACAATTCACTTGAATTAAAGTTGGAGCAGTAAGTGGGAATATCCTTGAAAAACTGTACTGAGTCCTAGGATAGCAAGGGGAAGTTGTTCATGCAATTTGTGGCTTATATTTCTTTCTTACCTTCACAAATACCCCTCTATCACATTTTCCTGAGTGTGGTTGATAATATTCAGGAGTCCTTTGGTAGCTTATTGGCCTGGGATGGCATTAAAGAGCATGAAGTGTAACTTCATCTATTCTGAATTACCAGATATAGCCAATAATATCCTGGGAAAATGCATATAGATTGCAGAAGAGATAATTTGGGAATAAAGTTATTTTATAAGTTGATGGTGTTTTGCATAAGTTTATAAAAATGGTGAAATTTAGCTTTTAAAAAAGCAACAAAAATTTAAGTTATCAATGAATGTTTATTGAATATATATGTTATGAACAATATATACTGTTTCGGGTGTCTTGAAATCAGTTCCTAAAAGAACTGGCATGTATACATGCAATTGATGGCAATTTAAGCATGAGCAGTGCCATAAAGGACATTCAAAGAAGAGAGATATCGATTTAGTTATTATATATAGCAAGATCAGAGAAGGGTTGATCCAGTAAGTGACATGTGAGTGTTGACCTTGAAGATCTGTTGAATTTGGGTAGATGGAATTACCATCATTTGTGGGGAATCAGAGGGAGCAAAATCACCAAAGTTGGCAAGGATAGGATAAGCTAGTAGCATGTAAACTGTGGTTTAGAGGATGGAGTAAAAATAATAATAATTATTATTCTTGGATGTCAGTGGGGATTGAACAAGTAAAAGTTTTCCTATGGATGAAGCTAAAAAGTAAAAGTAAATCAGTATTAAGAAGTTGGTATCATTGGGAATTGACTTGAGATTTCATAAATAAGACTTGTAAGCACACTGGGTAGGGCTTAGGAGCAAATATTTATTAGAGGGCCCAGAAAATACATTAAAAGGAAATTGTTGAGAAAGCATATTTTAAAGTTGGTTATTCCAAGTCTGCTGTAGGAGCACAGTGGTTAATTGTATTAATAGAAGCCATGGTATTAGAATAAAAGGAAAGTAAAGAAATCGAAAATTTAGTTTTATTAAACTGTTACCATGTGGTTAATTGTATTAATAGAAGCCATGGTATTAGAATAGAAGGAAAGTAAAGAAATCGAAAATTTAGTTTTATTAAACTGTCACCATAGGACGTAATCCGATCGAAGCCTGTTCTGGCCACTGTGGTTCCTAGAGAGAATCCTGGGGGTCTGTGCTTAATATCTGATATATATTTGTTTATAAAGTCCTTACTTGATCCAACTAGGATTTCTCCTCTTATCCTGATCTTCACATTGTGTGCCCACACAATGTGTTAGATTTTTTTTTCTTTTTTTAAATTTTTATTGTGAAAATACTGTACAGAGGGGTTACAATTGCATGGGCAAGATAATGAGTACATTTCTTATCAAGCATTGTTGCCTCCTCCTTTGTTTCCCCTTCCCATCCCTTCCCATCTCCCAGACCCACTCCGGCCAAAGTTGTAAAGTTCATTTTTCGACATAACAACTTGTACATCTCATTGTTGCAATGAATCCACCTGTATCCCTATTTAAACAAGTTGTTTTTGCCCTTCCCCTCCACAAAGTATACTAACATCAAATACAGTGAAAGCAGGGGTTAATACCATGGGGGAGGGACATACAAAGCAACAAAGAAATCATCTTATAAATATTTTAGAAACAATCACAAGAAAGAAAAAAAACATTTGAATACTTATCTTGGGGTTCATTTCACCTAACATCAACTTATCTGACCTTTTCTGCATGTCTCAGAAATATACTAGTTATTGCACATAAGTGAAACCATGGGACCTATGTTTCCTTGGGCATGGTTTACTTCACTTAATATAATCTTTTCCAAGTCTTTCCATTTCCTAACAAATGGGGCAATGTTACTGTTTAAGCTGTCTTCGTGCAAGGTAGTAAAACAGAGAGCCCACGGTCTATCTGGCTGTTTCTGGTTGAGGTACAGATGTTTTCCCTGAGGTAACCAACATTCTTTTATCACAGGACCAATGCACCATAGCCAGTACCCTTCTGGGTCATTGGCTTTGTTGTACAGGAGGAGTTTACTTCCTGAATATTTGGAGAAACATAAAAGAGGAGTGAAATGGAAAAGTTGCTCGCCTTTCTTCTAACTTCTCTTCCAGTGGATAATTGTTCTATTCATGTGATAATGTAGACCATGAAAATGTCCTAATTTTCTATTCTGTCAGGTTGCCTACCTGGCAGAAGTGATCTCAAGACTTCTGTGCCTATTTCTTCCATTATTTATGAAGATCAAATAGAAATACCAGATCTATTGATCCATGAGGTTATGAAATGTGATTGTAATATATATTTCTCTCTTTGTCTGGCATTATATATTTTTTTTGTTTTTTTTTTGTAGTTTTTTTTTTTTTTTTTGTCTGTCCTGGGGCCTGAACTCTGGGCCTGGGCACTGTCCCTCAGCTCTTCAGCTCAAGGCTAGCCCTCTACCACTTGAGCCACAGCACCACTTCTGGTTTTCTGGTGGTTTGTTGGAGATAATAGTCTCATGGACTTTCCTGCCCAGGCTGGCTTTGAACCTCCATCCTCAGATCTCAGCCTCCTGAGTAACTAGGATTATAGGCATGAGCCTCCGGTGCCCGGCTTCTGCCATTATATGTACAACTTCATTAAGTATTGGGGAGAAGCTGGTTCCAGTGCTGCCATTAATCTGGAAAAATCTACTTGAGTACCTGAAAGTAAAATGAATTCAACTAGTTTTTGCCGAATTCTGCATTTATTATTTTGCTAGATAGGCTTCTAACCTAGAAATACCAAATACAAATACTTTATAACAGTATTAACATAGGTTTCCTAATATATGGAAGGTTTCTTTGCCAAGGAATTTTTTAATGTTTTACCTAATTGAATAAATAATAAATGCTTTCCTATTCAATTGCTTGTCAGCAGATTACTTTGGATGTGTGACTCTGAAACCAGGAGAAAATTAGGGCATAATTTCCAGATTTTTTAAAAATGCAAATTTCCTTTTTGAATATGTAGAATTTATTCCTAGGGTCTCTATCCCTTATGCCTGTGGAATATGAATTGGCTAACACAGTGTAAGGCTGATTGTGACAGCCATGAGTTTCAGTTGGACTCTGAACTTCTGGGCAAGAAACCATATCTTGTTCCTTTATATTTCTGGCACCTAGTGCCTGGCACATAAAAGAGGCCCAATAAAAGTTTGTTTAACCATGATTGAGTTAGTGATGAAACAAATTTACCTACAGATTAAATGAGAGCACTGTATTATTCTCCCTTTGGGAAGTATCTGTGGTCTTTAGAAGAGAGAGTGGCCATCAGAATTCTTTTGGAAAAATGTCAGGTTATTACAGTCTCTTCATTGAAGTATTGGTGAAGGTTGTAGGTTTAAAGCTTACTATTATTATGTCTTTATCTACTTCCTTATTTTATTGGAGGAGATAACTTAGAAGGGATCAAAGTCACAAGATTAGATGAGGAAAAAATACACTGGGAACTTCATGTCAATCTCTTATCTTTGGTTTTAAAAATTCTTAGTGACTTTCAAGAAAAGAGTCATACAAAGAGACAATAAGTTATCTACTGCTTAGAGCTGTAAAAACTTCCCTGGTGACATTTAAATAACCATTCTTTTTAATCTATGCAGAGGTGAAGAATACTGATAAAGAACAGGAAAACATATTTTGAACTCTAGTCAGATGCTTCAGCTTAGAGACTCTAGATGCCAAAGGACAATATTGGGCTCATTCATTCACCTGCTTGGTGGGTGAGACTTTGGCTGGCTATTTACTAGATGACCTACTCCTGTTTTCCCCATGTGGCCTACATTTGCTGATAGCATGGTGGTTGAATATCAAGGGTGCATATACCAAGAACAAGAGAAACAAGTAGCATCTATATCCTTTGCTGTGACTTTTCTAAGAAGCTATATTGCATTATTTCATCCACACTATATTGATCAGGGAAGTCACTAGATTACCCAAGTGTGGACAGAGTCCCTGTCTCCAGAGGGAACTTCTGAGAGCACAGGTGGGAATATCAGTAGTGCCTTAGCTATTTGGGGAAAATATAGTTGGCTACACCATAATGGTCACTCTCATGTCTTTTACTATCTTTTGTAATGTCCACATTGCTTTTTACCAAATAGAATACATTATTAAATCCCTTTATCTAGGATAAGGAGTTAAGTTTATTAATCATATGTTGAAACTGAAGGAGTGACTTTAAATTTAAATGTAAAAAAATAGAACTTTGGCTTTCACAGTGAAATGAAATCATCCATTTTATCAGCATCTAATGTTCTGGGTTGTTTTTTTAAACCAGTTTGAATGTGTTAAAACTGTCAAGTTGAGAGCTATATATTTATTTTCCCTTTATTTTTGTCGGTTCTAGGGCTTGAACTCTAGGCCTAGGCACTGTCCCCCTGCTCTTCAGCTCAAGGCTACAGCTACCACTTGAGCCACAGTGTCACTTCCATTTTCTAGTTGTCTATTGGAGATAAGAGTCTCAAGGATTTTCCCTGCCTGGTCTGGCTTTGAAACTCGATCTCAGCCTCCTGAGTAGCTAAGATTACAGGCTTGAGCCACCGGCACCCAGCCTTATATTTATTTTATTTTGTAGTGTAGCATCCCTAAAATACATTGCATTTTAAAATAATTATACATATTCTTCATCTATCTCTTTGTCTCTAGTGTATAATGTTGATAGGATCAGTAAGAATAATACCTATTTCTTTTTTATTATTATTATTATTTTATTTTTATTTTTATTTTATTTTATTTTATTTGAGAACATACTGTACAGAGGGGTTACAATTACATGGGCAGGATAATGCATACATTTCTTACCAAGCATTGCAGCCTCCTCCTTTGTTTACCCTTCACCTCCCTTCCCAGCCTCCCCCCTCCCCCCCACCCTATCATACCCCCCTTCCCCCCACACACCGACATTGTAAAGCTGGTTTTGACATGACATTTTGTACTTCTCATTGTTGCAACAGGTCCACCTGAATCCTTAAACGATTTTCACACATGTACATTGAGTATTATGACTGTAATCACTCATTCTTCCTCTCTCCATTTGTTTCTTATTGGTTCTCTAGCAATTATTTATTTAGTTAATTTATTTATTTTTGGGTCCGGTTGTGGGGCCTGAACTCTGGGCCTGGGCGCTGTCCCTCAGCTTTTCAGCTCAAGGCTAGCGCTCTACCACTTGAGCCACAGCGCCACTGCCGGCTTTTTTCTTTTTTCTTATGTGGTGCTGAGGAATCGAACCCAGGGCCTCAGGCATGCAAGGCAAGCGCTCTACCACTGAGCCACCTTCCCAGCTCTCTAGCAATTATTTTTTACATGCAAGAAATATCTCTATTAATTACAATCAGAGCCAGAACAATTTGTGAGAGACACTTGCTGCTTTATTCTTTTGAGACAGGAGGCTGCAGCCCAGACAAAGTCCAAAGATGAAATCTACCTTTTCTAGCTTTCAAGGTCAACAGCACCCAAGGTTCAGCTCCCAGCCTTTCTAGCACTAAGGAAAGGGGTTGGCACTCCTGTCTCTTAACCATCTCCAGAGTTGTCTGTTTTAACCGTTCCATGGCCAGCTCTGTTTTAAGTGCAGTGGGAGTGGAGTTCCAACCTCTCAAACCTTTTCCACTTTCAGCTCAACTTCAGCATTCCATACAGAAAATCACTATCTTCTACCCATCAATACACAGCAGAAAAGCTGATGACCCTGATTCTATTGTCTTTATCTGATCTAATCTCATTTGATATAGTAGTGTAGTTTTATATTTTCTTTTTGCTCCATTTCAATATTTTCATTCACTGCCAGTATAAGCTAGGAGCTGGTTTGGATAATAAACAATACAGTGAGCAGGATTTTTTATATTGGAAATATCACTGGTGGCAAAATCTAACCGATATTTGCTCAGTGATAGACTTTGATCTCTCAGGAACTTCGCAACTAGCTAACATGTGTGGCAGTATATCCTTAGGAATCTACTAGGAGAAATGATTGAACAATATATGATATACTTGTATGGTGTCACTGAATAGATATACAAAAATGAAAAGCAAGATGTACAGATTATAATAATTTGCTTTTTGGTCCATGTGTGTTTGTTATTAATGCTGTTTGTAGTCTATGTTTCCAGCTAAAACGTGCTTTAACATGTTTTTATAAACTTTAATTTGTTATTTGAACAGGAAAAATAGATACATATGGCACTTACATCTCTGATCAAGTTCACTTTATTTTTCTATATTTCTTTTGAAGACAGGTCTTGCTATGTAGTTCAGCATGCTCTTGAACTTGTTATGTAACCTGGGCTGGCTGGTAATCCTTCTTGAGTTTTCCAAGTTCAGGGAGTATAGATGTGTTCCTTCGTGTTCTAGCAATTATTTTTTAAAGCTACTTTTGTATTTAGGGAATTGAGGTTTGTTTTACATTAGCCATAGCTTGTGGGAAGTTTCTGTTTTGATGTTGTTTTTGTTATTGTCTTTGATTGGGAGCTATATATATATATATAGAACCACCCAAAGGAAATCCATTCATCACTTTAGAGCAGGTAGGCTATTGCTACAGTTTGGCTATTTTGAATAGTGCTGCAATGAATATGGATTTTCAGGTGCCTCTTATTTCCTGCTTTACATTTCTTTGGGTAAATTTTCAAGAATCATATTTCTGGATGATATGATAGTTCTACTTTTAGTTTATTGAGAAATCTCCATAGTGATTTCCAAAGTGGTTGCACTAGTTCACATTCCCACAATGTATTAAAAGACCTTTTTCCCTGCATGCTCTCCAACATTTGTTGTTGTTTGCGTTGTTGTTGTTGTTGTTGTCATCTTTTCCCCTGAGACCAGGATTTGAACTCATACTTTGAGGCTTTTGTTCAAAGGCTAAAGCTCTACCCGTTGAATCACGTTTATATCTCCATTGTTTTTGGTTTTGATGATGGCCTTCTGGAGGGAAATCAAATCTCAAGAAAGGAAGAAAGGAGGACGAAAGGGAGGGAAGAGAAGAGAAAAGGTAGGGAAGAAAGTGGAGGAGAGGAGGCCAGGGAAATGAGGCAAGCAAAATTAGAAAAAACAAAAAACAACTGAGCAAAGAAAAGAGCTCTGTAATCCAGACTGATCTCTATATTCACCCTGTTGCGTCATTGTTTTAATTTACATATGTCAAGAAAACTCAGCTTCCATTCATATGGCATGGGGAAGAGAGAGAATCTTACCTTGGCCTGTATAAATTATGGATTTTCCCTTCAATATAACATCAAACTCAAAAGTGTGGTAGTTTCTTAAAGGGTAGCTACCATGAAGAAGTTGGAACTTTGTCATCTAATTTCTAAAAACATGTTCTGTTACAGTTCATTATCATGATAATTTATTCATAATTTTGCAATATTGTATATTGGCCCTTTGACATATATTCAGTGACTTACTCATATTCACTGAATGTTAACACATTATTTTCTCAGTCTGAATGGTTTTTTTGTTTTGTTTTGTTTTTTTGGTTGGTTGTGGGGCCTGAAATCTGGGTCTGGGCACTGACCCTCAGCTTTTCAGCTCAAGGCTAGCTCTTTTTCTGCTTATGTGGTGCTGAGGAATCAAACCCAGGGCCTCATGCATGTGAGGCAAGCACTCTTATCACTGAGCCACCTTCCAAGCCCCTCAATCTGAATGTTTTAGGAATCTGTCATGCCTACATAGATGAAACAATGTTTTTAAAATTCTAATTTTTACTTGAAATCTTCAATGAATGACTTAGCAAACAGTACTATCCTAAGGGGGGATGGGGGAAACCGACTTAATTGTAGTGGTTCTGGGCTCTAGGGTTCAATTTATTAATCTAGAAGAACAATCTTGAGCTGCATTTTTCACATTTTCCTGGCTTTTTTGTGGTTAACTGGAGGTAAGAGTCTCATGGACTTTCCTGCCAGGCTGACTTTGAACTGCTATCCTGAGATCTTAGCCTCCTAAGTTAGGATTACAGGTGTGAACTACTGGTTCCTGCCTACATTTTTTAAAATGAAGTTTTAAGTCATATTTCCAAGATTTTTGCTTGGAGAGTCTTCTGATAATTTATTTACCTAGTTTTGATCAAATGTAGCATCTTTATTAAAATAGTAGTGCTTCCTTTTCAGGTATCTGTTATCTACATTCCTTTTCTGTCCTTTGTTAAACTTATCATTGTTACTTCACATGTGTTTCATACATTTAAGTTGGGTTTCTTCTTAGGTATTTTGAGACATTATTGAGAGTAAATATAAATGAATGAATTTTAATCTCATTTAAAATTTTTTATTTTCCTACAGGAATATCCTAACATACTTTTATATTTAACAGTGTTCAGTTTCTGAAATTGATTTTTTTTTCACATTAACCCTGAAGTTAAATCGGTGCCATTGATGTTGAAGTCAGGCCTCAGGCTTATGAGGGAGAACAACTCTGCCACTTGAGACATGACCCCAACTCCTTTTTTTGCTCTTGGTTTTTTTGGCAGTATATAGAGGGGTTACAATTACATGGGCAAGATAACGAGTACATTTCTTATCAAGCATTGTAGCCTCCTCCTTTGTGTCCCCTTCCCATCCCTTCCCATCTCCCACCCTCCACCCCTGACACCTGACCAAAGTTATAAAGTTTATTTTTTGACATAACGACTTATACATCTCATTGTTGAAATGGGTCCACCTGTATCCCTATTTAAATGATTTGTTTTTGCCCTTCCCCTCGACATCAAATACAGTGAGAGCAGGGGTTCTACCGTGGGGGAGGGACATACAAAGCAACAAAGAAATCATCTTATAAATGTGTTAGAAACAATAGCAAGAAAGAAAAAACATTTGAATCCTTATCTTGGAGTTCATTTCACCTAACATCAACTTATCTTACCTTTTCTGCTTGTCTCAGATACATACTAGTTATTGCACATAAGGGAAACCATGAGACCTATGTTTCTTTGGGCCTGGCTTACTTCACTTAATATAATTTTTTCCAAGTCTTTCCATTTCCTAACAAGTGGGCAATGTAATTCTTTCTGGTGGAAGCATAGAATTCCATTGTGTATATATACCACATTTTCTTGATCCATTCATCTACTGAGGGGCATCTGGATTGGTTCCATATCTTAGCTATAGTAAATAAGGCTGCAATAAACATAGTTGTGCTGGTAGCTTTAGTATAGTCTTGTTTGTGATCATTTGGGTAAATGCCCAAAAGTGGTATTGCGGGCTCATAAGGGAGCTCTATGTGGAGTCTTTTGAGGAACCTCCATACTGCTTTCCAAAGTGGTTGAACAAGTTTACACTCCCACCAACAATGCAGTAAGGTTCCTTTTTGTCCACATCTCCTCCAGAATCTGTTGTTATTAGAGTTCTTGATTATAGCCATTCTAATTGGGGTGAGGTGGAATGTCAATGTTGTTTTGGTTTGCATTTCTTTTATGGCTAGGGAGGTTGAGCATTTCTTCATGTGTCTATTGGCCATCCTTCTTTCCTCTTCAGAGAAGTTTCTCTTTAAGTCTTTAGCCCACTTATTTATTAGGCAGTTCTTTCTTTGAAGATTTGTTGTTGGGGGATTTAAGTTTTTGAGTTCCAGGTATATTTTAGATATGAGACCTTGTCTGTTGTATGGCTAGTGAAGATCTTCTCCCAATCAGTGAGCTTTCTATTGATCTTGCTAGCTATGTCCTTTGCCATGCAAAAGCTCTGCAATTTCACGCAATCCCATTTGTGCAACCTTTCTTTGATTTGTTGTGTTTCTGGGTCTCTATTAAGAAAGTTTTGGGGGCTGGGAGTTTAGCCCAGCTGAGGCCTGGGTTCGGTCCTCAGCTTTGGAAAAAAAACAAAACAATAAAAAACCCGAAAATTTCGGCCTGTGCCAAGGAGACCTAGGGTTTCTCCTATTCCAACCTGTAATGTTTTCAGAATGTCTGCTTTGATTCTGAGGTTTTTGATCCATTTGGAGTTGATTCTGGTGCATATATAAGGATCTAGGTGATATATAAGGATTTAGATTTAGTTGTCTACAAGTAGTTAACCAATTTTGCCAGCACCATTTGTTTTCAATATTTTTGTCTTGGAATGTCCTTAGACTGTGATTTTCCTATTTATATTTTCCTGTCCCAGGCTGACCTTTATCTTTGACCCTTCTAATATCTACTTATATCATCCTGAGTCACTGCATACATCTTTAGATTCATCTCTGACCATGTTTGAATTATCTAACCATTAAGACCTCGGTCTACTAGCTACTTATTTGTATTGAACAAAATGCCCTTACTATATTTTAATAAGTATTTTAAGCAAATATTTACTTAACGGAAACTACTGTATGCTCTTCTTATTTAAGAAAATATTTGAAGAATGTTTCTCAAAAACTTGGGTGTTGAAAACACCTAATGTGAGCTATATCATTCTTTGTAAAATTGATTACCATCTTTCCATTTGCAGGATCTTCAAAGATGGGTAAACAGTGCTGATGAACATGGCTTTGTTCTGGTATCGTTTGGTGCTGGAGTTAAGTATCTATCAGAAGAAATTGCTAACAAACTGGCAGGAGCTCTGGGGAGATTGCCTCAAAAAGTGATTTGGCGGTAAGGCAATATTAATAATACAGATTGATCTGTTGCTGTTGATTTTCAGTTTCCCTTTGTATCAAGGATACAGTGTAGCTCTAGATGTGTACACACACACACACACACACACACACACACACACACACACACACACACACACACACACACACACACACACACACACACACACACACACACACACACACACACACACACACTACCTGATAGCAGTATCAGCCACAGGTCCCAGTAAGATGCAGACACTGATTTGCTGACAAGATCAGTTGCTTGCCCTTGAGGCTTCACTTTATTTCTCAGTGTACTGAAATGTAAGAATCAGTTCATAACATCTGTGATAGATTGAAAACTCTGGCTTGTAGTGTACAGAAATGTTTTAGAATGATTTATCCTGTGTTATGGTGGTTCATGTCTACAATCCTAGCTATTCAAAAGGCTGAACCAGAGGATCAGAGTTTGAGATCAATTTGAGCAGAAAAGTCTATGAGACTTGGCAAAATTCCCAATGCAAAGTGAGGCTGGAAGCAGGCTCAGTGGTAGAGCACCAGTTAAGCAAGCAAACCAAGAAAGAATATGAAGGCTTGTGTTCAAAACTTAGTACTGCCCGACCCCATAAAATAGTTCAATATAAAGTTAGGATTTTCTAAATACTCCTTCAAATCAGTTTTGGAATGAGATGGGAATGATGAATAAATAGTTAAAATATTTAACCATTTCTCTCCTTAGCAAATATTTTTTATTGCTTTCTGTAAGAAATTAGCCCATTATCATTTAATACTAATTAAGACTGATTCCTGGATTAACTCTTGCTCTTTTTGGAGGCACTGTTAAACACTGGAATTTCCAACCCAATATTTCAAACTCAGAACTAAATGCTTTACTTATTATTAGGTATTTATTTAGTATATGCCACCACTGTTGGAAGTGGTAGTAAGAATGATCTGCTTCTTGACTAGGAGTAATGGTCACTAAAGCTATTTTCAGTACTCAGATATTTGGAGTTTTTCCTCACTATGTGAGGATTACCTCTACTTCTGACTGAGCCATACAGTGGGTATGGAATTGATTCTAACTGTCCAAGGGATTTTTGCTTGAGATTCTAGTCTCATGGAACTTTCTCTATTCAGACTAACCCAGCAGGCACCTTTCTGCTTTATTTTGATAGTTACATCTGTTGGGTTCACACTTTTGCCACTCTGTTAGTAGTTAGGCACCTTTGAGGTTTATCTTTTATAGTGCAGGCAGAGAACAGCCCAGTTATGTCCTTTATTCTCCACTCTTCAGGGTCAAGGTAATGAATAGTACTTTCTGCTTTCTTCCAAATTGTGTGCCTTCCCTTGGGCTCTGGATGACAAGGGCGTTGGTGACTGCCCTGGGACTCTCCCTGGCCTTTCCTATTTCCAATTATGGGTACCAGTGTGGAATGACTTCTAGTATCCCTCACACCCCACTCTCTCTAAGTAGGTGATAAGAAACAGTAGAGAATAGATCTTTATGTAAAGATATGTTTCTTAATCAATGGAAGATTTTTTAAATATATTTTTAAAACTATCTGCAAATAATTGCTGTACAAAGGGGTTTTAACGCATCATGACAGTTTATGAGTACAATTCATCTTGATCAGTGTTACCTCTTCTGTCATTTTTTCCCCATCTCTCTCAACCCCAACCAGCCCCTCTAGTTTCCTTGTTCCATTTTCATACTGGATTTTTAAATTTTTAATTTAATTTTTTAATTTTTAGATTTTTTTGTTGGTCCTGAGGCTTGAACTCAGTGTCTGAGCACTATCCCTGAACCTCTTTGTGCTCAATGCTACAGTGCCACTTCTGGCTTTTTCTGAGTAATTTATTGGAGATAAGAGTCTCAGTGATTTTCCTACTGCTAACATCTCAGCCTCCTAAGTAACTGTGACTACAGGCATGAGCCACTGGTGCCTATTATTAGTGTATATTATGAGAGTATTTACCCTTCCTTCTTTCCACTCTTCTGCTCCTCTCCCCTTAATACCTACCCTTAAACAAAAAAAAAAATGTTCCAAGCCAGGCACAGGTCACTCATGCCTATAGTCCTAGCTACTCAAAATTCTGAGATATAAAGATTGAGGTTTGAAGCCAACCCTAGGAGGAAAAATCTGACAGACTCTTCTCTCCAGTTAGTCAGCAAAAAGGTGGAGGTAGAGGTGAGGCTAACGTGGTAGCATGCCAAACTAATTAAAAAAACAAAACAAGCAAAGGTGTAAGGCCCTGAGTCCAAGCCCCAGTATGCTAGCATAAAATTAAAACATGTTACAAAGAATCGCAATTAGATTGTCATAGCCACCACAGCATGATTTCATTCTTGAGAATATCAACAATGTGATCAGGTAACATCTATGAAACTACTGATTTAACCAAAGAACTTATACTGTGGGTGAAGTTTGATTCCTGAACTGTTCACTGTCTGGTGTCCATGTATAGGTTTTCTGGAGCCAAACCAAAGAATCTAGGAAACAACACCAAGCTCATAGAGTGGTTACCGCAAAATGACTTGCTGGGTAAGTCAGATACACATGTGATTATTTACTAGATTATTAAGAGTTTAATTGTGTCAACATAGTATTTATACTTGAATGGTTCATAATATGTGTGTGTAGTTTATGATGGACTCATTATGTTCTTATCTAGATGTAAGTTTTCAAATTTCACACCAACATTGCAAATCTTTACTAGAAACTCCTTTATAAAATGTCATAATGGGGCCTGTAATTAAAAATTTTATGCTAGTCTCTAATTTTTAATCATCTAGAAAATAATACATAGCAAATCACCTAAATTAGCAGTGACTAAATCTATGCATGATTAGGCAAGTTGAGCAAAAGTAGTGAAATTAAAAATAATGAAAATGCAAATTTATGTTGTACATTAATTACAGACGTGTCAGAGAAATCAATGAATCTTAGTTTTTCTGAAACAAAAAAGAATATAGAAAGCTTGAGTAGATTTATTTTTAACTTTAGTTGTCTCATCTGCCTGAATTCTTCCCTAAATTACTAGAGATGCCTAAACTCTAGATGGTTTTGTAGTAATTTAATTTTTTTAACTTCTTTATTTATTGAGATTCTGATAATCAACTCAGAATGAAAATAACAATTTATCACTAGCATATGTTTCATGTATATTTGAATCAAAACAATTTAACTATGTTCAATAAGCACAGACATTAAAATTTATTTTTTTCATTAACTAGGAAAACACAATACTACATTATTTGCTTCATATTAAGTAAAGAAATTATAAAGAAGCTATTGGGCTTTGACAATATTGACCACTGTATATTCATTCAATAAGGCTTTCACCTAACATTAAAAATGACTATTTTTAAAAATTTTAGTCTTAAAAATAAAAGGAAAAATTTTTATTATCTTACTTTAAGACAGTTTCTAGAAGCTTCTGTGATTCTCCTAATAGCAACTTTAATTGTGTGACTAACCAACTATAAAGAATTGTGTATATAATTCCTGTCCACCTAGCTCTAACTTGTTAATGATAAATTGGGGGCAAAATGAACACAAGACTATTCATTCCCTTTTGTGATACTTGGTGTTTTTTTTTTCATCTTTGTCTTTTATATCTTTACAATTATGAATTTTGGAGCCTATAGAAAGTAGGAAAGAAGAAGGAAATCTGAGTTAGAACTTGTAGCTCAGCTTTTTCAGAGTCTGGGAGTGTTACTGACACGTGTATCATGAATGGCCCTTGCAAGGCCAGTTACCCAGTGGTCCATGCTGGAACCTGCTCAACTCCATGGATCCGTGCAGATTCTTCACACTAGGGTCCAGTAGTGGGGTCCTTACTAAACTGCAGGCATGGCCTTTGCAGATTCTCTGATGACTTCTGTGATCCAAGAATACCCCAGGAAGAGAAGTGACAACCAAATCATTGTCTTTCCCCTCTACTTACCCTCTATTACTCTCCTTCTCTCCATACCACCTCTGCTTTATTCTTTATTGTCAGGCTTAGTGACAAGGGTTTGCTGCCTGAAAGAAAGTTCAGAGTTAGCCTGACACTGATGGTCCACACCTCTAATTCTAGCTATTCAAAAGGCTGAGATCTCAGGATTGTGGTTCAAAGCCACCCAAGCAGGGAAGTCTGTGACTTTTATCTCCAATTAACCAGCAAAGGGCCAAAAGTAGAGCTGTGGCTGAAGTGGTAGATCACTAGTCTTGAGTAGAAAAGCTTAGGGGTGGTATTTGGATCCTGAATTCAAGCCCTACATAATACCAATAAATACATACACACACACACACACACACACACACACACACACACACACACACACACACACACAGAGTTCAAAGTTTATTTCTACTGCTGTTCTTTAGTTAGGACTAAGAGTCATTTGAGATGGAGAGACATTGACTCAGTAGTCATTGCACTTAAGGGCAGGAATGTTCTACAAGCTTCATTGGCACTATGATCACATGCATCATTTCCTCATGTATTAGTAAACTGTTGTTTCTGCAAGCCATAATTCTTGATTAGTCCATAATGCATTTCCTAAGTTCTGTATCTATTTTTCTTGTAAGTTTTGTTCCAGTCTTTCATCTGAAGTGAAAGAGATTAAATCTTCATCATGAGATGTAGGTTGCTTATTAAGAGAATATACCTGAGTTTTGCACCTGGTTTAAAAGAAAAATAAATATCTGTCTTTACTTGTCTGTGTACTTAAAAAAACTGAAAGAACTTGAATGTTGTAAACAGTGATTGCTATAACCCATATATACTGTATGTTAAATGTGCTATATGCTGTATCCTCCTTATGAGCCCTCAACTCTTTTTTGACTTAAGTTTCAACATTACATATTTACAGTTATTTTTTTGGTCAGTTGTGGGGCTTAAACTCTGAGCCTGGGTGCTGTCCTTCAGCTCTTCAACTCAGGGTTAGTGTTCTACCACTTGAGCCACAGTGCCTCTTTCTGGTTTTCTGGTGGTTTATTGAAGATAAGAGTCTCATGGACTTTCCTTCCCAGGCTGGCTTTGAACCATGATCCTCAGATCTCAGCCTCCTAAGTAGCTAGGATTACAGGCGTGAGCCACCAGTGCCCAGCCATTTTTACAATTTCTATAACCTGCATTTGACTTTAGTATGGATGAATAATGCGTGGTAATCTGAAAGTAGAGGTCTAATTTGGGTAAAATGCATTTGAACCTGGTATTATTTGTTTCTTATTTGCCTTGGCTTCCTATTCACTTCTGATCATTTAAATATATGTTGTTGGTCAAATTGTATTTCAAGGACATACTATACTTTATTGCTAATACTATACATTTTAATTACTTAAAATTATTTTTATTTGATATATACCAGTTAAGCAATTGTGTCCTGAGCATGTATTCATTCTCATACACTGGTATAGAAAAGAATCAGTGGAATTATGTCTTTAAAAATCATACATGTGGGAAGAAAAACATACATGTGGCCAGGAGCTAGTGGCTCACGCTTGTATCCTAGTTACTCAAGAGGCTGACATCTGAGGATTAAGGTTCAAAGCCAGCCTTAACAGGAAAGTCCATGAAACTCTTGTCTCAAATTAATCTCTTCAGAGCCCAGAGGTGGAACTGTGGCTCAAGTAATAGAGTGAAAAAGCTCAAGGATATCACCTAAGGAATTGAGATCTGGAATAAAATAATGTATTTATGAAATATATGATTAATGTAGTATTGGTTTTTAAAGAAGTAATAAAAATAAAATATATTTAAATGTATGGTTACTATCATACTGATTTTCAAAGAAGTTTCTGGAAAATTCTAAAGTAATTATATTTCACATTATTTTGTTTTCCTTTTTTTTAGGGCATTCAAATATCAAAGCCTTCCTGAGTCATGGTGGCTTGAACAGTATTTTTGAAACTATGTATCATGGTGTACCAGTAGTGGGAATCCCACTCTTTGGAGACCATTATGATACCATGACCCGAGTACAGGCAAAAGGTATGGGGATCTTGCTGGAATGGAAAACAGTTACTGAAGGAGAGCTGTATGAAGCACTGATGAAAGTCATCAATAATCCCAGGTAAGGCTTCAATTAATATGAAATCAAACTGTATATACATATATGTATGCATATGTAATATCTATCATATCTATTTTATGATATTCACCCTCTGCACAATAAGTCTGAGGGTGGACAGCTGGTCTGAGTAGCTTTAAAACAGAGCAACAGTTTTCCCCCATTTTAAGATGTAATGTTTAATGTATCATGCATTTCAAATGACAATGATATTTTAAGAGAGTTTCTTTTGTTTATACCTGGGGCATATGAATAACTCTGAGTTGAGAAACACTGCTCTATTCTAAGAGATACTAACTATAAGAAAAAGGATTTCACATGACTAGATATAGTGTGTATATCATTGTGTTGCCTTTATGTGAGCTCAGCAGTAGATCTCATCCTTGGGTGCTAAAAGACACTAGATCTTGCTCACAGCTCTGGAACATAGGGAAATATGTTCTATGGTCCAGAGAGCTTGAGAATATCGCCCTTCTATAATCTTTAGCTTTCCTTTTAATGTCTAGTGTTAACTCAAAATATGATGTTCTTAGAAAAACATATATATGCATAATATATATGTGTGTGTAATGCACCCACAATATGCATCTATATGTACATTGCATGTGACTTTATATATGCACAATGTACATATATGTGCACATATACACATTTACATGCATGTGTAGTAGATACACATATAGACTATATATTAGGGCTATTAGAATATATAATGCACATGTGCTATTGCTTGTTTTACTTGTGATGTTGGGTATTGAACCCAGGGCCTTGCACACACTAGGTAAGTGCTTTACCACTGAGCTGGATTCCCAGATCAGCCTAGCTAGAACTCTGAATCAGAGAGATTGGGCTACAATGATAGATGGTAGTGACTGAACCTTTTTTTTTTTTTTTTTTTTTGGTTGGTCATGGGGCTTGAACTCTGGGCTTGGAGTTGTCCCTACATTCTTCAGCACAAAGCTAGCACTCTACCACTTGAGCCTCAGCACCACTTCCAGTTTTCTGGTGGTTAATTTGAGATAAGCCCAGAGTGGCTTTGAACCATGATCCTCAGCTCTCAGCTTCCTGAGTAGCTAGATTCCAGGCATGAGCCACAGGTGCTCACCATGACTGAATCTTGAAGTATATATACAAAGAAAGATTTTACTCCTAGTGGAAATGACAATAATTTTTGTAGTTTCCCCTTTTCTAAAAGTTATTCTATAAACGGAATCTAAGCAGTTGTGTGTTTCCCATTATAACAGGGTTATACATTTAATATGAAGTCATTATTAAAGGTTAATTTTAACATAATAACCAAGATACTTTAGTCTAAGCCAAATAACCAGTATTGCTAAGAAAGATTATTTTTTAAATGTATTACTTAAATTATCTTAATAAAAATCTATGCGTGAGAGAATTCTTTATGTGTGTGCCAGTCTTGAGGCTTGATGTCAGGGCATGAGCACTGTCCTTGCGTATTTTAGCTCAAGGCTGGTGCTCTACCACTTGAGCCACAGTCCTGCTTCAATCTTTTTGCTAGTTAATTGGTTATAAGAGTTTCATGGACTTTCCTGATTAGGTTGGTTTTGAACTGTGATCCTCATATCTCAGCTGCCTAACTTACTAAGATTACAGACATGAATTATAGGCAGCCAACTGAGAATTCTTTTTTTTTCTTGAGAGAAAATGCTTTAGCTTCTAGAGATTTTTATTATTTTAAGACAGGTTATAAATAAAGGTGAGGAATGTTTCATTTTAATAGCACACTGGGGGCTGGGAAGGTGGCTCAGTGGTAGAGCTCTTGCCTTGCATGCCAGAGGCCCTGTGTTCGATTCCTCAGCACCACATAAGCAAAAAAGAAAAAAAGCCGGAAGCGGCGCTGTGGCTCAAGTGGTAGAGCACTAGCCTTGAGCTGAAGAGCTGAGGGACAGCGCCCAGGCCCAGAGTTCAGGCCCCACGACCGGACCAATAAAAAAAATATAAAAAAATATATTATAGCACACTGGTCATTATAATAGCCACTGGTCAACTATTGATAGAATTCATATATTATTCCTATAAATATAATGTGTTGTAATTTATTCCCACAGGGCAATTCGTTTTATTATAAGGGGCTTTATTTACAAGATGCTGGGAACTTATGTAAGGCTGGTTTATATGATCATTCTAGTGTTATCATTTTTTGGTATTTTTAATCTTCATATAATTTTTACTGGAAAAATATTTTGAACTACTAGCAACCTATGCTGGAAGGAAAGCAGCTAAACAGTGCCAGTTCTGGAAATATCCTCCCTTTCACACTATTCCCTGTGAACTCCCCTGTGCCTTCCCATTTGATCCATGGACCTTTGAGGAGAAAAGTCAAACAAAATCAGCTTGGTTAGTGAGTGTCTACTTGGTGAGTCCAGTCCTAGGTAGGAAGTTGAGTCTGACTGATGACCATTCTTACCTGTACCCAAACTGAGACATATAGTCAAGGGCTTATGTGGTAAGTAGTGATTATTGACCGAGTAAATCTACTGGAGTTTCATTTGAGGTAATTATTTATACAATGGGGCAAGAGAAGGTCAGATTCTCCACAAAGACAAAGGAAATTTAAGATACCCAAGGACTAAAGTTGCTTCATGTCCTCTTCCACCTTTGTTAAAAATAGATGATAATTTTGAGGCAGTATATTTCATATTTTTCTACTTTAAAGATGTCTTTTTTGTTTTGTTTTACTTTTTATTTGGTGCTGGTTCTGGGGATTGAACTCAGGGCATGTTTGGTTTTTTCTTTTTGTACTTGGGATCAAACCCAGGTGAACTTGCTAGGCAAGTCCTTTGCCACTGAGCTACATCGCAGCCCTAAAGATGCCTTTTTTATTCCACAAGACTTTTCTAATGAAAAGGAGTAATAGAAAGTTTCTTGATTCCCTTTTGTCCTCAATGAAAGATCAAGGTAAATTGTACAGCAGTGTGAGAGTTTATAATGTTCTACAACTGTATTTTGTGGCACTAATTTTGATGTGACGCATCGCTGAGAGAGAAGATAGACCTTTAGAAATGGACTCCCTCATTCTGTATTTATGTAGAAGAACCTGCCAATATTGGAGCTAGCTTGTCCTTTCCCTCAGGCCTCCCACTCCTCTCTGTTCACTGCTTTTCAACTTTGCTGTTGTATTATCAAAAGCTTAATGTATAGGACTAGAACTGCATAATGTAAAGAGTCATCAGATTCACTAACAAGTGTCTGAGTAGATTTTTAATGAACCACATAATCACATAGCTCTAACTTCCTATTGGTAGCTGCCTTCTGGAACTTGCTTTTCATTATATCTCAAAATTTCAACATTTCCCCAAGTATAGCTTAGGATCACTTTTTTCTATATCTTGTTATTCACCCTACTATGTGAGTCATCTAAGTTAGAACCCAAGTTACAGTTAATCTGACTGCCACTTGTCCTTTTTAATACAGGATCCCAGTAACTCCTAACTCAGTTTTCCCATGTCGCTAATACCACTGCCATTTTAGGGCATTAGGCATCTTGTGTACAGTCATCCCATCCCAATACTTCCTTTTATTATTATTATTATCTTTAAGTAGTTGTATAAAGGGATTTCAATTCAACATGTTACTTTGTAAGTATCCTGCCTCTTGATCAGCATCACTCTTCATCATTCCCCCATCAGTGATTCTTTTAATTGATATAGAGTCACTGACTTAATGGCTGTTTTGGCCTTAATATTTAACCACATATTCTTTATTCAGAAAACCTTTAAAGCAAGACTCTCTAACCTCCAAATATCCCTCAACCCTTATATGTTTTCCAAAGAAATGTGTCCTGGCTATACTCTTACTCTTCCATCTTTATGATCCACTTTCACATTATTCTTTTGCCTGATCAGTTCTGTACACATATCCAAACTTTCGATCCTTTGTACATTACCTGTCCTCTATGATGTAATCTCTCCATGTGGAACAGATAACTTTTGGGGGTATGTATGCTAATACTGGGACTTGATCTCAACATCTCAAGCTTTTGCTTATCTCTTTCTTTCATAGCTGGTGTGCTACACTTGAGACATTCAACTCCAGTTCTGACTTTGTGCTGGTTATTGGAGATAAGATTCTCTCAGATCTGTCTGTGGCAGCTAGCTTAGAGCATACATCATCAGATCTCAGCCTCCTGTGTGCTTGGATTATGGGCCTGAATGAAGTGCTAGCATCAGGCCTAGAACTTATTTCTTATGTCTAAATATTCTAAAATTTTAAAATTAGGAGCTATACTCTGGGGGTCATCATTTGTCAAAGCTTGTCCCACAAATGTGCAGTTACATAGTTTTAAATTAAATGTCTATGCTCTAATTATTACTTCAGCTGGTAATAGTTAAAATAATTTTGGACATACTGTCTTGTGTACATCACTGTTTTATTGGTTCCCCCCTTGTCCTTTCTCTCACCATTCTGTTGATCTCTACAACTTGGGGGATGGGTTGGGGGGGAGAGAAAGTAGGAGAAAAATGAGGAAAGGGGCAACAAGTTTGACAGGAAATGTATTCATTATCTCACTTATGTAACTGTAACCCCTTTGTACATCGCCTTGACAATTAAAAAATAATTGTTTTATTTAAAAATATTTTCATTATCTTTCAGTAGTTGAACAAGAGGTTCCAATGCATGCCGATTTTTGAGTACAATGTATTTTTTTGGGGGGGGTCCGGTCATGGGGCCTGAACTCTGGGCCTGGGCGCTGACCCTCAGCTCTTCAGCTCAAGGCTAGTGCTCTACCACTTGAGCCACAGCGCCACTTCCGGCTTTTTTTCTTTTTGCTTATGTGGTGCTGAGGAATCGAACCCAGGGCCTCAGGCATGCAAGGCAAGCGCTCTACCACTGAGCCACCTTCCCAGCCCGGAGTACAATGTATTTTGATTGTCACCCTTCCATCGTGGTTTTCCCTTCTCCCACGCCATCCTGTCAGGTTTTAGTTGGGTATTTCAATTAATCATTTAAGATAATACTTTGTTTTCATTTTCTCTTTTGGTAGTACTGGAGTTTGAACCCAGGTCTTCAGGGTTGCTAGGTAGGCTCTCTACTCCTGAGTCAGGTCTCACTAGAAGATGTTTTATTTAGACATGAAATGTACATGTACACTTGTACATCAAGATACATGCTATTATTTGATACTATTTGTCAATGCCCTTCATCTATTTACTTTACTTTAAAAGACATTACATGTTAAATTTGCTTCCTGGTGAGGGTCATGGCTTATCATTGTTTAAAGGCCTCTGGAGAGAAGAGCTATGTGTGATAGAGTGGGTGAAGAAGACAGAACTTAGAAAAAGTGTGAATCTGAATTTCACCTTTCTAATTGTTCAGATTTTTTTCAGCATTTCTGGTTTTGTTTCTGTTTACCAGTTTCACATGTATTATGTTAGGCAAACAGAAGATAATGAGTTGAAAGCATATATTCCTAGATACAGAATAAAAGGTGGTTATTGTTACTGGTTTTTTTTTTGGTCCATTTTTAAAGTTGAATGGTCTTTGTCTACAAAGCCTTATACATGATCATTCTGTATTTTTCCCTCACTCCATAGCTACCGGCAGAGGGCTCAGAAGCTGTCAGAAATTCATAAAGACCAACCTGGCCATCCTGTCAATCGGACTCTCTATTGGATAGATTACATTCTTCGCCACAACGGAGCCCACCACCTCCGTGCCACTGTCTATCAGATCTCTTTCTGTCAGTATTTTTTACTGGATATTGCCTTTGTACTTTTGTTTGGTGCTGCATTGTTTTACTTCCTCCTGACCCGCGTGACAACATTTATTTACAGAAAACTCACAAATCTATGGTCTAGAAATAAGCAGAATGTTGTTAATGGACATTACCACAATGGATTTCTCAATGGTAAATACAAAAGGAATGGCCATATTAAACATGAAAAGAAAGTAAAATGAGCCAGCAGCCCAGGTGATGGAAACAAATCGATCCAGCCACTGAGTTTATAATTTAGTCTAACAGCTACTAAAAGTAAAGTGTCAGTAAACAGTTCTAACCCTCCTTTATCAGATCTTACTAATGAAATTCTATGGATTTACAATGGCTGTCCAAGAAAACACAAACCTAAAAATGCAAAAATGTATTTTATTCCAATACCAATGCAGAGTTGGCCCTGAACCTTTAGAAGCCTTAATTATTTAAATGAATTTACCACACCTGGTCAGACCTTAGATTTAAATCTTGATATATGTGTGTCATGGAGAAGGAATGGTCTTTTTTTAAAAAAAATAAGGCTCTGTGTTTGTGTGTGTGTGTGTGTATGTGTGTGTGTGTGTGTGTGTGTGTGTGTGTGTGTGTGTGTGTGTGTGGTGTATGTCCCACTTTTCAGAGAATTTTCCATCTGCCTGTTTTATTTGTTGAGAGACTATTACAGGTGAGAATTGAATGGAGAGATAGAAAGACAGGATCCAACTGTCCTTCTTCTAGCATTTAACATGAATGCACTCAGAATGCTACCATACAGGAAAACTATTTCCCTCAACAGAATGCAGAGGGAAAAAATTGAAAAAGATAAGTAGCACCAGTTTTGTTCCATTTGTTAATTTTGTTGTCTTGTATTCTTGTTTTCCTTTTTTATTGATTGTGAGCCTTCTAGAGAAACATAGAATTAGGAACATGTATGAATTTATCACAGCTTACTTCTGTTTCCCTCCTACCAGTAGTTTTCTTCTGGGAAAAAAAGTTGCAGCTTTTCTTATTTTAATGAGTGACATTTTGTTAAATGCATCATTTAAAGCAACAAAGCTGTGACTTTTGTTTCAAGTACTGAAGATTATTGCTCATGTGGCCTTTTTAAAAACAGGGCTGTGGTGAATGTTAATGTAATTGTTTTTTGGCTTTTCCATCCTGTATGTTTTGAATGTTCAGGTGTTACAATGCTAACATGTTAATGTGAAAGCTCCATCTTCACCCCTTTTAACCCTGTGGGCCACACAATCTATAGTACATAGGTGCCAACATTCAAATCTTTTCAATGGAATGGTTGAGGTTCTTGCTGTTGGTATCTGTTTTGACTGCAGGGGGGGCGGAGGTTTTGTTAACAAATGAGACTTTACATGATACACAAAAGTGACAGAATTGTCCCAGCTGTTTATACAAATGTGTTTCTTTTCCCCTCCTTGGTCCTTCTGCTGCCTTCTCCAGTCATGGTGGCTAACAGGGAACAGGGACCGTTTGAATTTGCAGTGATGAAGTCACAGGCATCATAAAGTCAGGATATCGCTGGTGAACCATTCTCTAGGTGGCAAGTACACATTTATCCCATGTCTTTCTGTTTACTTCGTATTTGCACTACACATGTTGAGTGTGTGTTTTATTTATTTGTCATTAGAAGTCCTATGTCTGAGAGTATATTAACCCAGCATTAACTTCACATGATTCACTTGTGTGGAAGAGTTGCGAAAATTCTAGAATGCTGAAAATTCTTGTCATACACAATGACATGTAACTTCATTCCTCCCACCAGGAGCCACTGTCCTACACTTAGAAATACTGTCACAAGTAGTTCTCTAATGTACAATGCAGATAAATGTACTGCTCGCTGAATACTTGAAGAAATGGTATTACACATATAAACTTATCAGTCATATCTTTTCACAATCCTACCACAGCGTTGCCGTTAAAGAGGTAAAAAAGACACAAGCCATGAATGGTGGGCTGGAATGGGACTTAGAGTGTATGAATGAGTTGATGTTACATGTTTTGGAATTTGATGAAATTGAAAGTAGACACTGACTGGATACAAAAGTTAATCTCCACTGTGATTTAAAAAGAAAAACTTAATAAACATGATTTAAAATAGAGAAATGTTGTTGGGATACAATTTTTTATTCAGATTTTATTTCCTAATATATGACCAATATGTTTCTAAGACAGACCTCCAACACTTTTTGCATGGGTAAGTTTGAAAACAAGATATTAAATATGAGAGTGGATTTTTCTTACCAAATAGAGATATTTTCCTTTCAAGAACATCAACACAGAACTTAAAATGCTGTCACAGAATTAAGAAAGTCAAATGTAGATATTTAATGACCAGGGTTGGTAGGTTAGTTTTAGAGAGCTTATTGTTAGCTAGTTTTAATAGATAGAGTAATTCAATATTTTCCACACTCAGGCTAGATTCTCTAATAAAGCCAAGAAGGTATATATAGATTATTTATTTATTTATTTTTGCTGGGGCCTGGGGTCTGAACTCTGGGCTTGGGTGCTGTCCCTCAGCTCTTCAGCTCAAGGCTAGCACTCTACAACTTGAGCCACAGTGCCACTTCCGGCTTTTTCTGCTTATGTGGAGCTGAAGAATCGAACCCAGGGACTCAATGCATGCAAGGCAAGCACTCTACCACAGAGCCACCTTTCTAGCCATAGATTTATTTTTGTACAAATAATCTGAGTAACTTCTCTCAATTGTTCCATGGCTAATTATAATCAGACATTAAAATATTCTTCTAGAGCAGTAATGTCTATGCCACAAAGGACAGATGGAAGATTTGGATGTCTAGAATTTGAGCAAATGTCAGAGAGAAAGTAATGGTTCATGTTGTACTAGGAGAAAGTTAGGTGTCCTGTTCATAGCCCAGTGTCTTACCAAATCCCCAAATGCTACTGAAAGTGAATGATTCCCATTTGAAAATGAAAGGTTTAGACAGCAGATATCCATGAAACTTGGAAGATGTTGTCTATCACGAAGCCCTGGGATTCATACCCAGCCTCTTTCTCACCTCATCCACAAAACCAAAACAATCCATAAAAACAACTTCAAGAGATAATGAAAATAATTTATCTTTTAACTTCTTGCTTCTAAGTAATTCAAGTCATTGATAAATAAAATCATTGTCATCATCTAATATAGATTAGATAGAAGTCAGAAACTTTTAAATGTATAGTGATAAAGCTTGAGAATTACAGGAAGAAATTCCTCCACAATATAGTTCAAGAGCATCTTTTCCCACTTTTGAGATATTAAGAGTTTTGGCTAATTTTTAAAAAGATATGTTTTGTGCAAAGATACTATTGATATTTTTAGAAGATAGCAACATTTTTCTGAGTTTAGTAACTGTGCTCTCAAATATGCACAATTAAAACATTCATCTGATCATTTTCTAGAAGTCCTGGAATCCAGATAATGCTGCAAGCCTCCCATTACCTTGTTGTTGAGGTGGGGGTACCAGATTTTTTTCAATACAATATAATCATTTAGAGGGAAATGGACAGATTTGGAAAAATTATGTTGAGGAAGGTGAGACACACTCAGAGAGAAAAAGGATGCATGTGTTCTCTTCTATGTGGATGTTAAAGGTAAAGTATAAAAATACAAAAAATCTGTAGAACTATATGCATTTGTAGATGATCATACTGAATAAAGTTCGCTACATGCACAGATGCATGTTACCAAGAAGCCCACCTTTGAACAGTTAACAGACCATTTAACAAAATGAATATCAAGAAACTGGAATAATTGTCTGGGGAGTAGAGGTTAAAGGGAGGGAAGCAGAGACTAATGAAGAGGGGGTGGTGGATGAATATAGTCACAATATTCAATGTACATGTGTGAAAATGGGTCTAGGAAACAAGGGGACAGGTGGAGCAGGGAAAATGAGGGGAGAATGATGAAGTGACACTGATCAAAATGCATTGTACACAAATGGATATGTTAAATGGAAACCTCTTACAACAATTGAAAGATAACATGATTTTTTTTTATTATGAAAATATTGTACAGAGGGGTTGCAATTACATGGGCTAGATAATGAGTACATTTCTTATCAAGCATTGTTGCCTCCTCCTTTGTTTCCCCTTCCCTTCCCTTCCCATCCTCCCACTGCCCCCCCATGCAATCCTCCTCACCCCCCACCAAAGTTGTAAAGTTGCTGTTTTGACATAATGACTTGTACATTTCATTGTAGCAATGGGTCCACTTGTATCCCTATTTAAACGATTTGTTTTTTTCCATTCCCCTCCACAAATCATACCAAGATCAAATACAGTGAAAGCAGGGGTTATACCATGGGGGAGGGACATACAAAGCAACAAAGAAATAATCTTATAAATGTGTTAGAAACAATCGCATGAAAGGAAAAAACATTTGAATACATATCTTAGGGTTCACTTCCCTAACATCAACTTATCTGACCTTTTCTGCCTGACTCATACATATACCAGTTATTGCAAATAAGGGAAACCATGGGACCTATGTTTCTTTGGGCCTGGCTTACTTCATTTATAATTTTTTCCAAGTCTTACCATTTCCTAACAAATGGGGCAATGTCATTCTTTCTGATGGAGGCATAGAATTCCATTGTGTACATATACCACATTTTCTTGATCCATTAATCTACTGAGGGGCATCTGGGTTGGTTCCATAGCTATGGTAAATAATGCTGCAATAAACATAGTCGTGCTGGTAGCTTTAGTGTGGTCTTGTTTGTGATCATTTGGGTAAATGCCCAAAGGTGGGATTGCTGGGTCATAGGGGAGCTCTATGTGGAGTCTTTTGAGGAACCTCCATACTACTTTCCAAAGTGGTTGAACAAGTTTACACTCCCACCAGCAATGCAGTAACAACATATGATTTTTTTTTAAAGAACATAATCCAAAATCAGATTAAAAATTAAAACTACATATGAAAGTATATGAAGTTATTCAAATAAAACAATTATAATCTATTCAAAATCAAACGCTAATGTTAATCTCAGATATAGTACAGTATGTAGTGAAGCATTTTTATCTACTAATAAGACTGAATTTCTCACTGAATTTTGTAGATGTAAAACTATTTTAATCTTGTCTTAGCTTCTATAATTAGTTTCCACTTTTTCAATAATCCAACTTTGTGTAATAAGTGATCATTCCTTATTGTAAAGAAGTAAATTATAACTAATTATGCTGAATCTGTATAATTAAACACAAAGATAACTTCTGCCAAGCTATGATTCCTTGGTCTTAATATCAGAATCAGATTTCCCTTTAGACAGGAAAAGTAAAAGTTCAATCATGGATCATTTTCTCACTGACATCATGCAAATTATGTTGTTTTTTTCGGTTGGTCATGGGGCTTGATCTCTGGGATGGGCGTTGTCCCTGAGCTCTTCAGCCCAAGGCAAGCACTCTACCACTTGAGCCACAGTGTCACTTCCCGTTTTCTGGTGATTTATTGGAGATAAGAATCTGGGGGTGGGGGGTGGAGGGGGTGGGGGGGCGGCGGTCTCACGGACTTTCTTGCCCTGGCTGGCTTTGAACCGTGATCCTTAGATCTCAGCCTCCTGAGTAGCTAGTATTATAGGCGCAAGCCACCGGCACCCAGCTTGCAAATTATGCTTAACGGATCTATTTCTTTTTTACTTATTAAAGCATTTCATTAGAGTATTTAATATAGTTGTAAAGGTGCATTTTGCATTTACATGAAATTCTATTTCAGTTATACTAATAGGTCTTTGACTGAAGCCTGACTTAGCAGAAATGGGAATTTTAAATAGGAACACATGGGTAAATTGCATGTGATATTAAATTTCAAGCTAATAGTGATATGTACTACTATATCTCTCTGTGGCCTGTATATATTGTTCACAGATCAAAATAAATGGCAACCAAAAAAGCTTAGCATTCTAGAAATCTTGAAAAGTGTCAATTTTGCCTCCAATTCTGACTTTAGTCAATGGAGATAGCAAGAAGATCAATTTATGAATAAAAAGGTAATGCTTTGTGTTAAAATTCAGGTGTACCTGTACATAGTGACTCAGCCTTGTAATCTGCATAGTGGAAGAGATCAGGACTTTAAGTCCAGCTTTGGTGACTTTGTGAGATTCTGCTCCAACATTCAGAGAAAAAAAAAAAAGAAAAATGGTATGAAAGATTTACTAGATTTCATCAGGAAAAACATGATGCCTATCAAAACTGCAAGTGGAAGTAAGAAAAAAGTTAAAAAGTGAGAAAACTGCATATATTATATATATAATGGTATCATTTGCCTATATTTCTACATATGAATATAATTTAAATTATAAACTCCATTCACTAGAAATTACACATTGAAAAGTAAACCAAAATGCTAATTCTTTTTCTGGAAGCATGACACAGTTCTTAAAAAGTTGCTTCAAGAAACAAAACATTGTTTTGAAACTGAATCAAGATTCCAAAGAATCTGGGGGGGGGGGGGAGGAGAAGGATTGGGATGGGGGGGAGGGGGGAGGCTGGGAAGGGATGTGAAAGGTAAACAAAGGAGGAGGCTGCAATGCTTGGTAAGAAATGTACGCATTATCCTGCCCATGTAATTGTAACTCCTCTGTACAGATGTTCACAAATAAAATAAAATTAAATAAAAAAAAAAAAGATTCCAAAGAATCTGATCTTAGCAGGGAGCCCAGTGGCTCACACCTGTAATCTTAGCTACTCAGGAGCCTGAGAACTGAGGATCATGGCTTGAAGCCAGCCTGAGCAGAAAAAGTTTGCGAGACTCTTGCTGCCAATTAAACACAAAAGGCCAGAATGGAGCTGTGGCTAAAGTGGTAGAGCTCTAGCCTTGAGCAAGAGAGTTCAAGGACAGTGCCCAGGCTCTGAGTTCAAGTACTAGTACAAGCAAAGAAAAAGAATTTAATTGTAGAGTATTGATCATCAAACCCTTCTCTAACATTCCTTACCAAAATATTGAGAAAACAGAATGAAAGTGTTCTTGAAATAAAGCCAAACCATTGCTTTGAGTATATTCTTCTTTCTTACACTTTTATCTACTTAGTTACGCTATAATGAAAAAAATAGCTTTAGATTTAGAAATTTAAATGACACATGGATTCTAGATAGAAATAAAATTTGTCACTGATAATGAGTCCAGCTGATAATCACAGTTTCTCATTTGGGAGTTGTTCTTCAAGAAGAAGGAATTGGCTTCAGTACCTAGAAGTAAATTTTCATCCATCCAGGAGATGGAGACTCATTTCTTCTGTATAACTTGTTTTGCTGATAGGATATGCTACCTTCCTTCCCTGCCCTTTTTCTCCCATCTTCCTCCTTTCAAGCTTTCCTCCAACCCCTTAGGTTTTTCTGTGTCTTGTACTATTGCATATATATTGCATATATGGTGTATACATTGTATCTGTTTTCCTAATGCTTTTTATTTTAGTGTAGAATGTGGAGACACCAGTGGAAGTTCCCAAAGTACAGAATTTTAAACAGAAAATGTCCGGCTGTTAAAAGCAAAAGTGTTACCAAGGCTAGTTGAATGTCACGTAGGATGTAAGGTTCATCAGAGAGAATGAATGCTTGTTTCCCTTGGGTGCTAGGAGGAATGTGACCAGTGAGCAAGTAATCCTTCCCCTAGGGGCTCCTCTCAGCATGTGGCATTGCAGGAATGATTTCAGCCTTACCTCAGAGATCTTCCAACTGTCAACCACACGTGCCATGCCTCTTTTTACCCCCTACTTGGTCGGTTAACATTCTTGTATAACTAGTTTGTATAAACAGAAACTTTGCCTTTGCCCAGCTCATGCATTTCATTGTTGGTGCTCCTGACGAGATCCTCTGAGCTAAGAAATGCATTCATCCTTGATTCTGTCATTCACACTTCATGTAGCATATCACACACATCCAGAGCCAAATGTTGGTGGCTTATGCCTAGGATTCTAGCCACTCAGGAATAGTTGAGGTTCATCGTTCAAAGCCAACTTGGGCAGGAAATTTTGCGAGATTCATCTCACTCTTCTCAGAAGAACTGTGACTTAAGTGGTAGAGCAGAAAAAGCTCAGGGGCAGTGCCCAGACCCTGCGTTCAAGCCCTAGAACAGGAAAAAAATAAATCCACAAAAAACAACACCTGGAAATGCAGCCCATCATCTGGTAGAAAACAAACCACCATCCCTGTAACAATGAATAGAAAGGATTGTAACACACACAAGAAAAGGCAGCAGTATCATTTCAGAGCAAAACTCAGAATGTCAGGATGCCTCTCATCTTTCTTTGGTGCACCAAGGTCAAGGGAAGGGAGCAAAATCAAGTGAAAGCTTTTGAACATAGAATTCAGAGAGGTCAAACACAATTTGGCAACATCAACACAACTACAGGAGGCATATAGGACCTGTTATATTATTAATGTTTTAGTAGAAACAGTTTGCAATGTAAATAACTGTGACCTGAGAATGTAGTTATACTGCCGAACACTAGATAGAATCTTTGTGAATGGCAAGACAAAGCAGGAATATCTGATCTCTCTAGAGAGAAGTGACAACAATTTAATAAGGATACATTCTCCAATTTTCGAAAGAAAACCTTTATTATTTGCTTAAGTGGCATCTTTTGTTTTATGTAAAGTGTATTCTTTATTCTGCCAGCTGATACAGCTGATATTCTGCTAGCCGATACACTGTCTGTTCTTCAACTCATACAGCTGATATTCTGCTAGCTCATAACACTGTATCTGTTATTCAGCTCCTTAGGTCCAAACAAATTAGTAAAAAAAAAAAAAAAAGCAGAGGAGGATAATAGGTCGATTTCATAGGACATTTCAACTTTAAGAGGGTGCCATTTATTTTGCTTGAACTGCCTATGAAACAAATAGTAACTTTCTACTTTCCTCCTTACAGTCTCACTTTGTAGTACCCAAACTTGACAGTTTTGCTGTACTGTTCTACTAAAATCCTTACAGCAGTATAAAGAAAGACTAAAAAGTAATAGCCAAACAAAAAAATTGAGACCTTTGGGTTTCTTGCTAATTTTGAGCTATAATACAGGTAGATCATAGCTCAAAGCTATTATCTGACCATTCCCCATGTCCCAGCCCTAGTGTCTTTGACCCGTCAGTCCAAATGCTCTTATTAATTCATGGTGGGAATACATCTGGTTGTGATCAACATCATATGGCTCCAGTTGTTCTAGTTCCGGCATCTGGTCTCCCAGAACACTTTCTATTTCGTTGTAGGCTAAATATCCATTTGCATTATTGTCCGGACTATAGAAAAAGATTTGAAGATCTATGGAATGAAGGGCTTTGTATATATTTCAACTCAAAGTTGGAATGCCACTCCAAGTATTTAGACATCTTTAGAGCAGCATTTCGTCATTCAGGAGCTGATATTTCTGTTTCTTAGACACAGTGAAGTCATTTCTACCTACCACCTAGGCTTTTACCATCTGTCTCAACCAAATTAATGATTGCTTACCATTCTTCCAACACTGGGGATTTCTCATAATTTTATTCTAGATTGAGTTGTCTGATGATTTAGTATTTAATGATTCTGGTATCTGTATTCTTGTGGAGCTTTTTAACATTAAATTGTAAGGGACCTGGGTGCTGATGGCTCACACCTAGCTACTCAGAAGGGTGCAATCAGAAGTTCACAGTTCATAGCCAGTTTGGTCAGTAAAGTGTCATGAGGTTCTTATCCCCAGCAGAGCTGTGGCTCAAGTGATAGAGCACTAGCCTTGATCAAAAAAGCCAAGCAAGAGGAAGAGGCCATGAGTTCAAGCTTGAGTACTGGCACAAAAATGGATACATAAAAAATTAAATAGTATTTGTATTTATTCTTTGCTCTATATATTATTATAAGCATTTAATGGAATGCTCTCTTTATAGTTTTTGGTATGTTCATCAAGTATACATATATACAACTGTATATGTATACAGTATATGTATGCACACGCACACACACACACATATAGATGTATCCATGTTGTAACTATTTTGCAACTATTTTGTTCTTAAGTCACACACAAGTCAACTCGAATGTTATTTTGCCTTTTGTCTAGCTTAGCTTGAATGGTAAGCCTTTACTTCCAAGTGACACAAGAATCTTGACACCAAAGTCCTTAAGCAATGTGACTTTATGTCCAGATGTTGTAGGAATCCTTCTCTTGCAATGTTGGGTAGCTAACTGTACATGATAATTTCATCTCAAGTCCTTAACTTGGCTTGCATTCTCTTCCTAGCTCTTGTCTTTCTAGGATGTAACATGTCTTCATTTAAATTTAAAATGTCCCTAAACATGTTGGCTAGCAATGCCAAAACACTGACATCTTGTGCTCCTAAATTGGATGTCATCTATAAAATTTGTTTTAGCTCATACATAACCAGATCTTGTGTCTTCATTCGGAACAGCACTAAATAACACCCCTTTGTCAATATTCTTACTAGCCTCTTGATCTCACTGCTGTAAGTACAGCCTTTATGAAAGTACAAATGAACATTGTGTTCTGGGTTTCTAAAGTGCCAGGCACTGTGTGTGATTCTGGGGAAAGGGATGGGGAAGCCATAGTCCCCGACTTCAAGGGGACAAATCCAGCGAGCAAGCCGCATCAGTGAGCAATTTGATGCCTGTTGTGATGTATGTATGACAGTGTGCCACTGAAACAGTGCAGGAAGTTTCTACCTGAGGATTGTTGTTGTTGACTCATGAAGAATGAATGGAAATTCACCAGGCTGAGAAGTGGATGGAGACAATCTTTGGACTTGTTCCCCTGTGGTTAGAGGCACTGAGCAGGGTCCATAATAAAGCAGAGATAACCACTGTACTAAGAACAAACAAGCCTTATTTCTGACTGCCATCAGTGTTCCTTTGGCCCTTTGGTTTATCACTGTCACGCCATCTGCCTTGGATCAGCTAGCCATTTCTATTCCTATGATGCCTATTCCTGTACCTGTGTCCAGTACTTGGTCATATAGATGGTACATACTGCTTTAAAGATGAGCATTAAGCTGCTTGTATTGTGGGTCATTGAAGATGACATTAAGACTTCTCATGCAAGCTACATTATAAATAGACAAATGGAGAGCAGTCCTTGTTTGTGCTTAGCTTAGGAAGACTGCAAATGGATATGTTGACAGCATCTTTCTGGTTCATGTGAAGAAAAAGAAATGAAGGTGAAGAGTATCTTAAAAGACAAAAATGTATGCTGTGGTAAGGAAAGGATTCAACAAAACAACAGTGTATACACCGTTTTTAAATTTAGGTTGGTGATCAAGAATAAATGGCTGGGAATCCTGGCTGACAAGAGTTTAGAGTTAAGATCATCTAGATGTACATTCTAAAACTACGACACAAGTATCTGTTTTTTCTCACTGATGATCAAACATGGGTTCAAAATACCACAATACAAACCATTCATACAGCTCTATGTATGTTTTAAAGTATATCATCTGTCATTATTCAGTAAAATTGAATACACCAAAACACAAACATATATATATATATATATATATATATATATATAGTAAGTTAAGCAACAAACCATAGCACTGTGAAACACACTAATGTGTGTTTTCTTAAACTCCTTTATGGACATTTTCCTATCCTGGAAGGTATTTTTTATCATTTCATGAACTAATATTATGTGGCTAATAAATGTCCAAATGATGGAGAATTTACCAGACATTCTTAACATGGGCAAGTTTTACTCACACTTCTAATGTGTTTTGATTTTATGCCTCTAGAACTTGGAAACAAATCACTTAAGTTCAAAAGAATCCTCCTTACCTTTATCCAATAAACTGTACCCTGTAGCACTGCTAGATTAAGTGAGAAAAGTTTTCTTTAAATCAGTAAAGGATTATAGTTTATAGAAGTAAATATCTAAAAATACATTGGTTTGGCAACAGAAAACAATTCACACATACAGATTTTACATATATTCAAATACATATATACATCTATGTATTTTAACTAAATATATACATATGCACATATTTTAAAATATATGTATATAGATAGATATAATATATGTACACATATAAGATTAATTTGGGTAGCGTAGAGATACGACTTTTTTATGTTTTGATCTCAGGGCCATGAACTTGACATGGAGTCTTGTACACTTTTCTGCCTGGATTGATTTTTTTGAACCATTATCCTCCATACCTCAGCCTCCTGAGTAACTATGATTAGAGGCTACAGGTGAGCCACAGGTACCCAACTTGTCACCTCTTGAATTGTACCCAGATTCAAGAAGAAAAAGACTTAATCTTTGCATCAAATTGCAAAACTTACCTGTAAGATTTTTTATGAATGAAATGATTATCTTGGGTTTCTCTCCTGATATTTCAGCCTTCATTATATCTGTAGGATCTTGAGAGGTTGATTCTGGAACAGCTTTTGTGAAGGGAACAAAAGCAACCAGTGACTTAGTGTAAGAGACGTGAGAAAATAATGCACATGGTGTAATGTGAAGGGAAAAAATCATGGTCTAAACTATCATCCTCATTCTAAAACCATTTCACCAAGTAATCTGAAACTCAAGGTTTAATTCCGTCTTTTCAGTTACAAACACAACAAAAGCTATAACTCTTTTACAGGTTAATGCTCATTTCCTTCACTCTTTTCACTGTACATGTATCTGGGTATTTATGTGTGTGTCTGTGTGTGTGTGTTGTTTAGAGTCTTCAGCAGGATAATTCACTTACTGGTTTATTGAACAAAATCTTCATTGAGCATTCACTGTGTCCTGTTTCCAGCACTGAGCATTATGGGAAGCATGTGGAAGAAGATATTATCTTTGACATACTCTACTTTCAAATGATAAGTTCAACAACAGATGTGTAGAAAATGTCCAGGTTGAGATTTTCAGTTTAAAGTAACATCTTCAAGTTTTACCCTAACAAAAATGATAACAGTGACCATGAAAAAATAAACAAAAAGCATAGTTTTGCATTTCTTAAGAGCGTATAGTGGCTAAAAATGTAACGAAGGAGAAGCTAGCAGATTGTATGAATGGAAAGAATCCCATTAGGCTACAAGAATGGAAGAACTGTGCAAATTAGGAAAGGATCCTGGAGAAAGAAAGGACAATTTGTTGTGATTTATTTCTTTAAACTCATGTAAATGCTTTTGAGTTACATTTGAAATCTCAAACTTTACTAAACTCAGCACCACCCCAGGAGTGGACTGAGAATCCTGGCACCCTAACCATCAGGTGTAAGAAATGGAATTTCTCTTACTCAGAGTCAGAGAGTAAATAGAGAAGAACATGTCGTTTAAGTTAGGTAAAGTCACGCTTCTGGCCACTGTATACTGAGTGAACACAACACCAACTTCTGGGTGCAGGTGTTCAATGAACTCTTATGGCAAAATTCGGCCTTGCTTACTTATTTGCCTGAGAAAACCGAGCTATCTACTGACAGACAGTACAGGTTCACCTCCACAGCTTAGTGTAATCCGGGAATGCCACATGCTGATAGTAGCTTCACTGCCCATTCTTATAAGTTTACTGTTTTAACCTTTTCTTCCATTCATCTTCCTTACTCCTTGTCTCCTTGAGGCTCCATGACGATCCCACATTATACTTTGTCCCAAAGGTAAGAGCAGTCACAAATTTTTCATATCCTCCTGTTGAATCTAGCACTTATTCCTGTTTTTCGATGTTTACATTTCTGTTACTTTTTCTTTTCTTTTTTTTTTTTTTGGCTTCAGTTCATATTGACTGATAATCTCTTGGCACTCACCCTAAGTCAATTTCTCTCTACTTGCAATATGGATCCTCCTTGGGTTTTCAAAGTTTTACTACAGCAGTTAATCACCATCAGTCCTACATAATAATTTCTCTTCAGATACAAGATAATGTTCAGCAGAATAAAAAAACATTCCTTTCTATCACTCATATTTAAACTAATTATTAGGTCAGGGATGATGATATATGCCTATAATCCCTACTACTCCAAAAGTAAAGTTTGCTCATGGCCAACCAAGTATTAAGAAACAATCTCTGTTGATATGGCGGCCGCGGTAGCAGCTGCTCCACTGCCACAAATACCAGCAAGTGCTCCAATCTGTCTCCTTAATCAAGCTGCCTGGAATGTTTTGATTCTTTTGTATGTTCTTCCCCTGCCGTCACTGTATTTGATTCTGGTGCCTTGCATCTTGTATATACTTTTTTCTAATTTGGGGAGCGGAAGGGAAATAAAATAAGGACACAGGATGGCCCACTGTAACAAGAAGATGTACAAGACACTGTTGAAAACGAACTTTATAACTTAGGGGCTGGGAGGGCAAGACGGGCGGAGTTGTGGAGGTGGAGTGAAGGGATGGTAGGGGAAAAACAAAGGAGGATGTTAAAAAAAAAAACAGATATTTTTAAAAAAGAAACTATCTCAACAGATAAATAGGAGGTGGAGGCACATACAGGGATTTATGGTCCCAGAACAGCCCCAAGACAAAAGCAGGTGCTCCTACGTGAAACTAAGCAACAATATTGCTGGAGGCTTATCTCAAGTGCAATGTTGCTTGCTTACCTGGCACATGGCCCCGTATCACAAAACAATAGCAATGCAGTTGCTGATACCATATCGCTTTCCAATCCAAACTCTTCAAAAGCATATCCCTTTACTTTTAAGAACACAGGTCTATTAGAGCTCCAGGGACATCATACTCTGGGAACATTTTTTTTAACCAAGATTCTTCCAGTGTTACTTTTTTCACACACACACACACACACACACACACACACACACACACACACACACACACACTAATTGTGAAAATACCGTACAGAGGTATTACAATTACATGAGCAAGGTAATGAGTATATTTCTTATCAAGCATTGTAGCCTCCTCCTTTGTTTACCCTTCCCATCCCTTCCCATCCTCCCCGCCCCCCTGCCTCCCCACCAAAGTTGTAAAGTTCGTTTTTCGATAACGTCTTGTACATCTCATTGTTGCAATGGGTCGACCTGTATCCCTATTTAAACAATTTGTTTTTTCCCTCCCAAAATTATATCAACATCAAATACAATGAAAGCAGGGGTTATACCGTGGGGGAGAGACATAAAAAGCAACAAAGAAATCATCTTATAAATATGTTAGAAACAATAGCAAGAAAGAAAAACCATTTGAGTCCTTATCTTGGGGTTCATTTTGCCTGACATCAACTTATCTGACCATTTCTGCTTGTCTCAGACATATACTAGTTATTGCAAATAAGGGAAACCATGGGATATATGTTCTTTATCTTAGTTAACCTCAGACCCTTGACATATTTGACACAGTCCCTTTTCCTTCTTCGTTTATATTTTTATTATTTTAATTTTTTATTATTATTATTTTTTTGTCATGGGGATTGAACTCTGGGCCTGGGCACTGTCCCTCAGCTCTACCACTTGAGCTACAACGCCACTTCCGGTTTTCTGGTGGTTTATTGGAGATAAGAGTTTCATGGACTTTCCTGACCGGGCTGGCTTTGAACCATGATCCTCAGATCTCAGCCTTCTGAGTAGCTAGGATTACAGGCGTGTACCACTGGTGCCCAGCTTTCATTTTATTTTTAGAGAATATTTTATTAGAAAAAAGCTTACATATTTAATGCAGCACATTTATCTCTATACTAATGGATAAAAAAGAAGTTTAATGTTTCTAGGCTAATATGGTTGTTAATTTCTGTATAATGCCAACTCAGCATGGTATACTGAAAAGCTGATAGCACAGCTAAACTTTCAGAAGTTCATATATATAATATATATATCAAGTTATGTATCTACATGATATCTATATCTATGCTGTCTCCTTCTCCCTCTCTCCCTCTCTCTCCATATTCTACAGTCATCTGAAGAAAATTAGAGATACCCAATACACAGTTGCTTCTTTTTTCAAACTTTTCCTTTATTCATTGTCTTAGTCATCTCTTCTATACAAGAAAGTTCATGCACTTAGGTTTACCTGTATCATGTGATTTTATGAGGATTAAAGGAATTATCATTAATACTTTAAATTTATGTCTTGTGTGTAATATTTCTTAAATATTTTGGCCTTTTGCTGGTTAATTGGTGATAATAATCTCACAAACATTCCTGCCTGGGCCAGCTTCAAACTGAGATCCTCAGACCTCAGACTCCTGAGTAACTAGGATTATGGTGTGAGCCATCTGCACCCAGCCTGGCTTTAAAATTTTAGGAGGGAATAACCCTAGTAAAGAATAAGGAATATTCTCTTTGTTGGCAACTCTAAAGCTCATAGGCCCATTTTCCTGTAGAAGTAAAACCTATATGCCATGCAGGTTCAGGAATGCTCTGCCCAGGGGGCTGTTCAAGGCCCATACAATCATTTGGTTCAGGGAACAAAATCATTTTAGGGGAAATGAAGCAGAATAGATGATGAAAAACTGAGGTACAGTCGGCTTACAGCAAATACAGGAGATGTTACTCTATATATTTCCCTTATGATTAAGAGAACAAAAATTACTTAGGGGAAAATGAAACAGCATAGCTTAAGGAAACTGAAAATAACTTAAGGAAACTGAGGCCTGGTGAAGACAACTCTGAAATATGGTATTTAGAAACTTAGAAATGCTATCTTTGCTTCAAGGAGAGACAGTAGGATGCATTCATTCCTGAGAGATGCATTTATGTATGCCTTCCTGAGGAAAGAAAAATGCTTCCCCAAACTTAAGCCACCTGTCCCAAAATACAGATAGCAGGGTACCTCCTTGTCTCAAGGCTGAAGATCTGTTTTCTGGCAGGATGCCTTCTTACATGGAAATTCAGAAAGTAACACCAGGTGTGATTAGAACAAAGACAAAGCACCCTATAAATCTCCCAACAGCTCAAGGAGCTGTGTAGCTCTCTGGGTGTCTCTGGGTGTGTGTCTCTTTTTCTGTGTCTCTGTCTCTCTCTTTGAGAGCACCCACATTCTGCTAGAGTGTATCCCTGCCTTCTATCTGCCTTTGGGGTTTTTTGGCTGCTTGCCTGCTTGTTTACTTACTCAATAAATCTCTGCCAGGTTTTCTTAAAAGAAAAGTCATTTGGTGCATGGGGAGATGAACATACAGGCTTCTTCTCCCTGATTGTCCATACGTCTCCCTATACCGATTATTTTGGGTAGCCTGTTATAATATTGTAAATATCTCAATGGCCCTCGGAAGTCCATGGTTTACCCCCTTCCACATTTTATGTCTGGCCAACATGGATTTGAGTATGATGGAACACTAGGTCATAAGAGTGTGGAATATCATACTCAGGCTTCAAGAAAAAGGTTTTTATGTAGAGTGACAGTGTCTCAATTTATCTCAAATTATTGTGACAAATGGACACTTGACACATTTTCTTTACTCATGAATGACTGATAATAATCTCTGCCTACTGGCTGGGAAGGTGGCTCAGTGGTAGAGTGCTTGCCTTGCATGCATGAGGCCCTGAGTTCGATTCCTCAGCGCCACATAAGCAAAAAGAAAAAAGCCAGAAGTGGCTCTGTGGCTCAAGTGGTAGAATGCTAGCCTTGAGCTGAAGAGCTGAGGGTCAGCGTCCAGGCCTAGAGTTCAGGCCCCACGACCGAACCCCCCCCCCCCCAAAAAAAAAATCTCTGCCTAAACTGCTTGCTGGTGGCTTACACCTATAGTCCTAGGTACTTCAGAGACTGAGATCTACGAATCATGGTTCAAAGCCAGCCCAGGCAAGACAGTCTATGAGACACTTATCTCCAGTGAACCACCAGAAAACTGGAAGTGACACTGTGGCTCAAAGTACAGATCCCAAGCTGTGAGTTCAAGCCCCACAAAACAAACAAACAAACAAACAAAAACCCTCCTAACTTCAATGGTGAATTTAAAATGTGCAAGTATCTTATGGTTATTATTGTAGGCAGTGTCTGGGATTAGTGTAGGCAGAAGTTGGGGTTAGTATAGATAAAGCCAAATTCCCTTCTACTATGATTCCTTCATGTAGCTTTCTAGCAATTATTACATTCCTTCATCAAGATACAACCAGCATTTGTGTGCCAGTCAATACACTACTAAGTAAAAATATTCTGTGATCATTTTCTGATTAATTATAACAAAATTATAAGTCTAATAATTATAATTATCAGGATAAACTAATGATCTACATACCAGATATACAATAACTTTGACTAGACATTTTATATGATGGTTCTGAAGAAGAGAATTTTTTTTCTTCTGCTTAGAAGGTTTGGGTTGGTGACTGAGAAAGTGAATTTAAATGTTCCATCCTGGTCATAGTAATTCTATTCTCCAAAACATAGAAATTATCTTTAAGTTGAGAGAGCTTCATAAAAATACCATTCAAGTCCCACAGAAAAAAAGTTTTATTTGTGTTTAAATGAAAATTAAGTATATTCAACCAAAAAAGCTCATGCTTGTATTTCTAGCTAATCAGGAGACTGAGATCTGATTATTTCAGTCCAAACCATCTCAGTCAAACAAATATGAGAGAGTTTTATCTCCAAATAACCAGCAAAAAGCCAGAAGTAGAGGCCTGGCTCAAATGGTAGAGCACCATGGAAAAAGCTAAGCAAGAGTTTAAGGCCCTGAGTTCAAGAGTCAGTACTGCAGTTCTATCACATTAAACATTGAAAACAGAGACACTACAAAGCACATTCAGAAAACCTATTTAATGGACAAGTAGTATTTGATCAACATTATGAAGAAGAAATTCTACATTAAGACATTTATTCATGATGGAAATTATGTCACATTTTTTTCCTTTCCTTCATGTTAAGGATGCCAATTCAGGTGAAACTCATCCTAGTAACTCTATACAAGGAAAAGAGAGAAATTAGATTCTTCCAAGTAAAATACATGCAGTGTGGGAATTTTCTCTTAACACAAAATTCTACCATAAAGGAATATGAATTATAGCATTTCATCACTATTCACTGCAGAAATTAATATAATCCTATGTTCAAATAACTTAAGCCAACTTAAACATATAAAATTAATGATAAATACCTGCATTTAGGACTCATAATCATCTTCACTATGATATGGAACTTCCAACTGTTAATACTGTTACCATATCCTTTATTATTATTATTATTATTTGTGCCAGTCCTGGGGCTTGAACTCAAGGCTTGGGCTTTATCCTTGAGTTCTTGTGTTCAAGGCTAATGCCATACAACTTGAGCCACATCTCCACTTCTGGATTTTACTAGTTTATTGGAGATAAGAGTCTCACAGGCTTTCCTGTATGAGCTGACTTTGAACTGAACTTCTCAACTCTCAGCCTCCTGAGTCTCTAGGACTGCAGGAGTGAGCCATTGGTGCCTGGCTATTTTCCATTTTAATAAGATATCTTTCTCATGGGTGGAAGAAGTTAACATATGTTTACCTCCTAATCAAAATGTCAGAGGAGTAATATGCTTGTTATAAATATATATTTACTGTGAAATAATTCTCAAGGTTGCAACATTTGTTATCTGAGTCTATAAGGAATCTTAAAATGATGACTTCTCCATTAATGTATAATTATGTGACATATTTCAGGATATTATATATTCAAGCATATTATATATTCAAGCACACTGAAGTACTGGATATTGTGAAGAATACTTCACTACAGTCATAATTTCTGGATTAGGTGGAAAAATGGAACAAAGTATTTTTTCTTTATTCTGAGAAGAGCCAAGGGTTAAAGGATTAAAAGCTTTTGTGCCCAATGTTACAATAAACAAGTCTTTAGTGACATCTAGTGGTAAAATTTAGATCAACTTATACATGCTTTTTAAAAGGTATCAATATGTATTGTTTTTTGTTTTTATTTTGTTTTTGTTTTTTTTGTCAGCCATGGGGCCTGAACTTGGCCTGGGCGCTGTCCCTCAGCTCTTCCGCTCAAGGCTAGCGCTCTACTACTTCAGCCACAGCACCGCTTCTGTCTTTTTCTGCTTATGTGGAGCTGAGGAATCGAACCCAGGGCCTCATGCATGCAAGGCAAGCACTCTACCACTAGCCACCTTCCCAGCCCCTATGTGTTGTTTTTAACCTTGAGAGTTTCTGAGATAAATTGAAGATTTAACCAAATGGAAATATTCAGTACATGTCTTCTCTTGAGCAACAATATCTTAAAATTGATTAGTAACAAAGGGACAAATCAGAAGATAAAAGGAACATTTAATTAATATTTTTATTTCTTTCTCTGTCTTTTTCTCTCTGTACAACAGTTTGAAATTCGGGGCCTCACACTTTCTAGGCAGGCCCTTGACCACTTAAGACACTCTTCCAATCCAGAGTTTTATATTTTATTATGAAGAATTTGTTTATAGAACAAAGTTTAAAATTATTTTTCTCACAGGCTTATCTTACAAATAATGATATTTCTGTACTATATTTAACTTTTGTAGCTACACTTCAGTACCGGGCTGAAGGGGCACACTTACTTGCTGAGATGTACATTTCCCTCATGTGCATTTCTAAGAGTATTTAATGAGAGCCAAGCAAGAAATTACACAGGTAGTCTCTCTTTGTTACAAAAGCTCTCATTATCCTGACTTTTGGAAAATACCCAGTAAAAATAATCTTATAACGAATGGCAGGAAACTTTGTTGACATTTATGCTTATTTAATATGTGTTTTAAGGAAAATAATGTGGCAAAAGTACAATTGTTGCTTTTACTAGACTACAGGGCACAAAATTATATGTAATGCATATGCCTATATATTATTACTAATGGACAGATGTAATGATGTAGATGTATAATTCTTTTGTGTTACTATTAGGACTTGAACTCAGAGCCTTTTATTTTCTCCCGGGATGTTCCACTCATAGCTGGTGCTCTATCAGTTGAACTATGATCATCAGATCACGCTCAACGTCCTGAATAGCTCAGATTCCAGGCATTAGCCACCAGTTCCCAGGCAAAAATCATCTATATTTTTAATAAATCCACTCACTTGGCCTGAGAATCAGAACAATACAATAGCAGAAATGCTGCTAGAGAATGCCTGTTTTCAGGCATTTGTCTATTATACAGAGTTAGGGTAAATTATTTAGTATTGTTAAGACTCAAAATTAACTTCTGAAAAACTATTGGATTAGATAATCTCTAAGCAAACAGGAAAGAGGTGCAGGTGAATGGAGTTATTATAATTATTATGTTCAATGTACATATGTGAAAATGGAATATCATAATTTGGAGAAATGGGTGGGGTTGGGAGAGAAGAGAAGGGGAAGAATGATGAAAGGGATGGATCTAGATACATTGTACTCATAAAATTTGTACGTTGAATTGAAATCCCTGAAAATTAAAAAAAAATAGAAGAAATGCTCAATTCCTCTGGCCATAAACTAAATGCAAATCAAAACAACATTGAGATTCCACCTCATCCAATTAGAATGGCTATATTTAAGAAATTTAATAACAACAGATGCTGGAGGGGATATGGCCAAAAGGGAATGCTACTGCACTCTTGGTAGGAGTGTAAAATTGTTCAACCACTTTGGAAAGCAGTATGGAGGTTCCTACAAAGACCTCACATAGAGCTCCCCTATAACCCAGCAATCCCACTTCTGGGCATTTATCCCAATGGTCACAAACAAGGCCATACTAAAGCTACCAGTACAACTATGTTTATCACAGCATTATTCACCATAGTTAAGATATCAACCAACCCAGATGCCCCTCAGTAGATGAATGGATCAATGCTGGACAAGGAATGTACTCATTACCTTCTCATATAATTGTAACTTCTCTGTACAGCATTCCAAGAAAATAAAATTTAAAAAAATTGTTTCCAGTGAAATGGCTTGAAAAGATGGCAAATCTGGGAGAGAAAATCTAACTTTTTCTATTTAGTTCACTGACTCCTCTCTTTTGGAATAAATAGAGATGATTTCAGAGATCCTTTGTTTGGCGGGGGAGGGGGGAGGGTGCATTGTAGAGCTTGAACTCAGGGCCTGGACACTGTTCCTGAGCCTCTTTGTGCTCAAGGATAGCACTCTACCACTTGAGCCATAGTGCCACTACTGGTTTTTGAGTGATTATTTCGATCTAAGCGTCTCATGGGGACTTTTCTGCCTGGGCTGGCTTTGAACCACCATCCTCAGATCTCAGTTGCCTGATTAGCTAGCCCATCTTCAGAAATGCTTTTATGCTACCTCAATTTGTTATGGACAAATACAAGTCCTTAGGGGAGCAAGTTTGCTGCTTTGAACTCTTGAACTGACACTTCCCTACTTGGCTGAGTCTCTACTCACTGAACCACGCCTCCAACCTCTGCTGCTGTCTTAGAACACAAAAGAACAACTAACTGAAGGACAAAAGACCTGGATTCCTTCGTATTTTCATCTTGAACGTATATTTGGTATTCGGAGCCTTAAGGCTTAATTGGACAATAGAAAAGTAAAGCAGGAAAGACACGTGAATACAAACTTGGTTATAAAGATGACTGGTATCCTTAAACAGTCTGTTTGAAAACATTCCCTGGATATGAGCAGTGATTTATTTTGTTTGGGGAGACAGACATGGAAATTCTTCCTCCTTCTCAGTAAACAATCTCATTCGAATTCTTCATGTTCAGTAAATTCTAAGCACTGGGGGATACATTTTCCTTCCTTTAATTCAATGTGGTTTGCATTAGCTCTTAATAAATATATTATGATTTGCTATATACCTCCGCTTACAGCTTCAGAAATCATTGTGAGATTTCCTGCCAGCCACTTCCAAAATGAACAAATAGGTTATGGCACACAAGGTGAGTAACTGTGTATTTTTTTAAAATTAAATTATTATCCTTTTAAAAATTAATCACTCTCACTTGGGAAACTCAGACTACTGACCTCGTGGAAGCGGTTTTGAAGGTTATTCAAAGTGGTAGTGACATTTTCAAGTCATTTTTCAAATGCCCTCATTTTTGAACCAACAGGGCCCTAGAGCTGATGAAACAGAAATATCACGAAGTCAAAGACAAAACTACCTGGAACTTGTGAGTTTCTCTAATTTGTCACTTCATTTGGGGTTTTTTTCAAGGTAAAGATGCCAGTATTTTAATAGTATAATACTGAAATATAGTGAGGAGTTGAAGTAAACCTTGATATTCCTTTTGAAGAGACAGAAGCAAGTCCTTCATGCTATTTCTAAGAAATCTTCTAGACTAAAGAATTAATTTAAAGTCATATAACTTCAGATCTCTCCACTGTCCCTTTGTAATAGTACTGTAGCTGGGTACTGATAGCTCATGCCTGTAGTCTTAGCTACTCAGGAGCCTGAAATCTGAGGATGACAGTTTAAAACCAGCGTGAGAAAGGAATATCTATGAGACTCTTATCTCCTATGAACTTAACCCAAAAGCTGAAAGTGGAGCTGTAGCTCAAGTGGTAGAGCATAGCCTTAAACATAAAAGCTAAAGTATGGTGCCCAGGCCCTGAATTCAAGCCCCAGTATGGATGCACGTACCCCCCGACCCTCCATACAAAATATTACATAGCTGTTTAAATCTGTCCAACTGTTTTCTTTAACAATATTTTTGCTGTGGTTGATGGTTATCAGTTTGCTAAAAGCAAATATTTGCTTTTTTGTTCATCTGGCAATTATCATTAAGTTAATAAATCTCATTTGCTTATAGATAATTATGCTCATGGCATTAAAATGAACCTAAAAGTTTTGTTCCTAGTAAAGAGAGGCAGCTAGTGTGGGTTTTTTTCCCCCTGCTAATTTGGTGGGGTCAGGCTAAGTCAGTGTGGGGTTGATTTCCTCATACTAAATAATTAGATGTTATTTTAACAATTAAAAGAATGATAGAGAGCCATTAATTCTGGCCTAGAATATCAGAGCCTGTGTATTGATTTTTTTTTCAGGCATGGGGCCTGTATTCTGGGCCTGGGCACTGTCCCTCAGCTCTTCAGCTCAAGGCTAGTGCTCTACCACCTGAGCCACAGCTCTGCTTCCAGCTTTTTCTGCTTATGTGGTTCTGAGGAATAGAATCCAGGACCTCATGCATGCAAGGCAAGCACTCTACCACTGAGCCACCTTCCCAGACCATATGAATGTTTTTTTTTAAAGCTACTAAGGACTAGAGGTATGACTCAAGTGTTAGAGCACCTATCTAACCAATGTGAGGTCTTAGGTTCAAACTCCTCCCATAACTCCTAAAGCAAGCAAGCAAGCAAACGAAAAAGCCACTGAACCGCTGTCAGCTGAAATCAGAATTTCAAGCTGTAGCTTTGCCATGTAATATGACTTCTCTCCTGAAGAGTTGGTTGGATGTCACTCAAAACCCTGGTCCTTTTGACTGAGCACTGAAGAAATACATTGGAAAACATTGGAAACTGTGGACATGATGGATGTGTGTGTGTGTGTGTGTGTGTGTGTGTGTGTGTGCACACGCACGCGCATGCACGCATGAGTACGCACATGTGTTCCTGTAGTCAACATATTTCATCATGCTTTCTGTGTGATATGGAATATGGATGGGGAAAATTCTTCCTCCTCAAGACTGGGATTTGAACAGGACTCGAGCCTACTCCCCCTGAGGGACCTGGCTCATAGGAGTTGTATGAGTTAGTCTCCTTTTTTTGTATAACAAAGTTGGGTTAGGATAAGATTGTTATATTTCTGTTGTCCTTGTTATTGTTTTTTTTTAATAGAAAAGAAAACCTGTCAGTGTAGTACACTGCATACTATTGTTTTCAATGAATTACAAGCTATTATTTTACAGCCATAAATAGGTGATACCAGACAGCTCAGTTCTTGAGAGTTCACAATCATTTCATACAGAGTTTTGGTTGAAGAAAAAAAAAGCTGATTTTCTAGTATTCATGTGGCTAGGCAATAGCATTAATAAAACATTAAAAAGCATGAAATCCATTCACAAAAGCTATGATCAATGAAACAACCAAAAACCAAAAACCAAAAACAATACCAAAGAGAAAACAATATTAAAACTAAAAGTCACCAGATTATCAATATAGTGGATTCTATTGAGGTTCTTTTACTAATCAATTTAGTGATTTTGTACAAATCACTTTCTGACAGTGTGGTTTTCCATATATTTGATGAAATTATTGAACTGTGTAACAAAAACTAAGTTGTATTGGAATCCTGACCACCATTGCTGGTGTAGAGATAATAACTACAGCATGTTCCATCCAAAGCCAAAGAAAACACTTGAAACTGATATATATATATATCTATATATATATATATACATATATTCATATATGTACATAAATATATGCAAGACTCCATACTCTTTTATTTATATAGAAATATCTAGAATGAAAACTTGTTGATGATAAAATACATGGCACATTCTCATTGGTTTATTCAATAATTGTACTTAATCAACACCTAGTTATTGAAATCACTACTGTGTGCTAGACATTGAGCAATATTTTTAAATTATTTTGAAGGATATAAACTATATGGCTATTAAGCTGTTAAAGGTTGGAGCAGATGAAGGGAATCGAGTGGTATTAAGTATCATTTTAACTAACATTTCAGAGCCACTGGTCTGTATTTAATTTTAAATTGAGGCATTGAAAAAGAAGCTAAGATGGCTCACACTTGTACTCATGTAAGAGAGGATTATGGTCTGAGGCTGGCCTGAGGGGGAAAAGTGTAGGACCCTTTCTGAAAAGTACGCTAAATGAAAGGGGTGAAGGATTGGCTCAAGGGGTACAATGATTGCCTAAGAAGGGCAAATCCCTGATGTCAATCTTCAGTGCCACCATGTCCAGGTTCTCTTAGGGATTTGCTGTGAATCAGAGACTACTATAAACTCTTCAGGAACTGAAAGAAAGAGTTTTTTTTTCCTTTGACTGCCATAACAGATCCAATTCATTGTAGTCATTCAAATACATTTTGTTTCATTCATTGTATTTCATTTATGTCCTCAGTGCCACAAAAATTGAGCAATTTCTGGGTTAGCATCTGCTCTTGAGAAAGGTGAGGCCCCTGGAAAAATCTAACATGAGAAAGAAAGCTTGGAAGTGTCCTTCAAGGTCTAATTACAGTAAAAACATACACATGCGTAATTTATTGGCAAATGATTCTAAGAAGAACACCTGAATTTGGTAGCTATCTCTAGGACAGAAGGTAGAAAGGAGGTATGATATTCAAATATAAACTTGAGGAAGCTGTTGAAACTCTGATAAAAATTCAAACAAGAGTTATTTAATTTTCTCAGCATAGCACAACAACAACATTCATGATGTTCTTGTTGTTGCTTTGATGGAACCCCAGTACCTAAGCTGAACCACTCAGATCATGTAGATCATGTAGATCAAGTAGTGTGTCTTGTATTAGGGGAAGGAGATGGCTAGGGTGTTTGGGGGTTTTGACTAGATATTTTTCATATTTTTATCATGATTTACTATTTGATATAACTGAATGTAGACCATCCTGTATTTTTGAAAGTTTTTTTTTCTGGAATGAATCCATTATGATTCCAACTAAAAATATATGTTATGTTTTTTATTGCCTTGTATAAGTATTGGGGTCTCAGGTGCATATTCTATATTAATTATAGCCTGTATTATCCACAGCTATCCCAGGGCTAACCACTGTGATTTTTTCATACAATTTTATCATCCTACTATTTTTATTTGTATAGTTCTGGTCATCCAGGACTATCTTTTTCAGATGTCTTCTCAGCCTTAAACTTGTGAATAGGGAAGACAAATAATTCTATCACATTTATCATTATCCGCTTATCAATGTACAATTATTCAGTGTAAAACTACTGCAGGAATCAAAGAAATGGAGTCCTAATGACAGTTATTGATATAGAAGTTAAGGCTTTTCAGGGGAAGGAAACAAAAAGGAATACGCTCTGCTCATTCTTTCCTCATCTCAATGTTCTCCATAAATATTTTATATTTCTAGATGAATATTCATTCCCCTTCTAGAGACAATTGAAAGATTAGCATTCATTTTATTACATCAGCTAATAGGGGGCTTGAAAGAAAATAGCTCCAGTTATGAAATTCCTTGCAGAAAAGAGGGCTGCCAATACAATATTCCCAAATGGAAGTTTTGTTTTACAATTTTAGCATACAGTAGTTAGAATATACAGAGGTACTTTGTGCCTGGCATGGCTTCTTGGTCATGTCCCTGTGATTTAGGTGAGAGGCAGGAGTCATGGTTTAGACCTGTGAAGTGTTCTTGCTCTCTAAGAGCACACCGAGAATGGCTATCTGTTGCTAATGTTGGTGTTCGCCATGGGCATTATCTGGCTCCCCTTATACTAGAGGGGATCAGTCACCCCTAGTAGGTATCTGTCCTTTCCAGAATTCTTCATTTCTACGAGATGATGCCAGTGTGTTCCAGCACGTGGTCTACTGAAGCACACAACAGTACACTAGGCTCCAAAATCAAAGTGACTGGACTCAAGGTGCTTTCCCAGAGTATCTACTCGGCCTGTGCCTCAGCAGCTTTCCAAAGTGTGACTCAAATACTGTAATTGCCCTGTAGTACTGCATCATGATTCTATTATCTATTCTACAAACTAAACCTGAATTCTTCAAACTTGTTTCTAGTATTGAATGGAATGCTTTTAAACAGCTCCATTAAATCAAATGGATCAAAAGAGAAGTGCATCCCAGAATTCCCATTTACCTGAGATGAGGCCACCTGATGTTTTCAATGAAACCCAAAGATGAGTGATGAAGAATAAAACGAACAAACAAAAAACCCTGTAATGGAGGTTCCCACTGTTTCTAGATAATTGCTCAGGTAAAGACAATGAGACTATGTCTTATATTTATAGCAATATTGGTGCCTATGTACTTCTTGATATATACTAAGAATTTATACCGCCAGGCACGTGTGGCACACATCAGTAATCTTAGCTACTCAAGAGGCTGAGAATTGAAGATCATAGTTGGAATCCAGCCCAGAAAGATAAATCTGAGAGACCCTTATCTCCAATTAACCAGCAAAAAAAAAGCCAGAAATGAAAGTATGCTCAAGTGGCAAAGCACCAACCCTGATTAGAAAAGCTAAGCAAGAGTGTGCAAAAATAAAATTGGCAAAAATAAAACATTTGTATCTCCCAAAGCCATTTTTCAAAGGTGAGTTGCATGTAAAATTTTATGAACATGTGCCTCAAGCCTGTATTTTGCAATCTAGATATTCTATCTATAGCCACACTCTCCAAAAATATATATCCTGAGAAAGGATTATATTAATACCATTTTTAATTTATCTTGTTTAACTCCATTTGACATTTAAAATTTTTTTTATTTCTTATTATGAAAATACCATTCAGAGGGGTTACAATATATGAGCAAGGTAATGAGTACATTCCTTATCAAGTATTGTTGCCTCCTCCTTTGTTTTCCCCTTACCATCCCTGCCCTCCCACCCCACTAGCCCCCACCAAAGTTATAAAGTTCGTTTTTCGACCTAGCATCTTGTACATCTAATTGTTGCAATGGGTCCATCTGTCTCCCTATTTAAACAATTTTTTCCCTTCCCCAAATTATACCAACATCAAATACAGTGAAAACTGGGGTTATACGGTGGGGGAGGGACATACAAAGCAACAAAAAGAAAACCATCTTATAAATATGTTAGAAAAATAGCAAGAAAGAAAAACCATTTGAGTCCTTATCTTGGAGTTCATTTCACCTAACATCAACTTATCTGACCCTTTCTGCTTGTCTCAGACATATACTAGTTATTGCAAATAAGGGAAACCATGGGACCTATGTTTCTTTGTGCCTGGCTTACTTCACTTATATAATTTTTTCCAAGTCTTTCTGTAAGGTCCATTCCTGGACGACAACAGACCTCGCCCAGTACCTGCGTTACCTAGGCAACTGGGATACCTGGAAGAGGTCACGTCCGCATCTGCTGAGGTCACATCCTAACCTGATGTGGCCACACCTTTCTCCCACCTGATCCCACTTCCCTTTACCTGGACACACCCTTCCCCGCCCCCTACCCTATATAAGGCCTAAACCGCCGCCAGACCGCTCTCTTTTTTTCCTTTGCCAGCCGCGTGGAGTGCCAACCTTGCCTGGTCCCAGCAGGCCTACTGAATAAACCCCTTACCTGAATACCACGTGCGTGGTGCAGTTTCAGTTCTTACTCGGTCACCTCTTTTTAAAAACCTAACATAAATGGTGCCGTGACTCGGATAAAGGGCTTAAAGTCAGGACAGCCGAGATTCCTCTCTGTTTTTTTTCTTTTTTTCATTTTTGTTTTTCCCTTTTTGCTCTGAGGAATACCCACAGTTCTGACGGCCTTTTATGAACCCGTCTATCTGCTGCGGACACAGTGCATCAATTCTATTGCTGGCCTCTGCATCTTCCTCGACACTTCTACATTTTGGTGAGTGACCTGCTCCCTAAGGGGTCTCTGTCGTTCAGTCTCTTTACAGATACCACGCCGGAGAACCTACTAGGCCTTTACTTGACTCCGGTTGTTTGTCACTTCTCTCTAGAGGGCTCGGTGGTAAATTGGGACACCGCTTCCATTCAGTAAGCCCTCCTTCACTCACTAAATTTTTATTTTTCCCCCTACGTTTTTCTCTTTTGCATTTCTAATGGGTTGTTGTAAGTCACGCCCAAAGGAGGAAACTCCATTGAAATGCCTCCTGCGTTCCCTGGACGTCTTGTCTATTGACTGCATCGACAAGAAACGCCTGATTTATTATTGCACTCAAGTTTGGCCACAGTACCAACTGGATAATCGTTCTCGATGGCCCAGAGATGGGACTTTGGACTATGTCATTCTCAGAGATTTAGACGATTTTTGCCGTCGTAATGGTAAATGGTCTGAGGTCATTCATATTCAGCCATTCTTTGCTCTCCGGGACAACCCGGCCCTATGCCAATCATGCCCGGCCTTTCCACTCCTCCTGGCACGTGGAGAACCCAACCCTAGCGCAGGGCTCCCTCCGGAGCCTGAGGTGCCTGACCCTCTTTTTGACTCTGCCCCTCTTCCTGCTGAGCATCTGGTGCCTTCCCCACCTTCTTCACTCTCCTCTCCTTCACCCTCTATCTCCTCCCCCCCTGCAGCTCACACCCGGTCTCACACTGGTGGCACACAACCTCCACCAGACCCCCTGTGCCCTTTGCGAGAGGTGGCAGGGGCTGAAGGTGTAATTAGGGTGCATGCGCCATTCTCAATGTTTGATATTGCTCAGATTGAGAAGCGGCTGGGATCTTATGCCCAAGATTCTAATAATTATGTCAAGCAGTTTAAGAACCTGGCTCAGACCTATGACCTTACTTGGCAGGACATATATCTAATGCTATCCTCTACCCTTACTGCTGAGGAAAAAGAAAGGGTGTGGACTGCAGCCCAGGCACATGCCGATGAAGCTCACCGCCTAGATATTAACTTTCCAGTGGGAGCAACAGCTGTGCCTAGGGAAGAGCCCAATTGGAATTATCAACATAATGCTCCTGGGCGGGAAAGCAGAAATAGGATGATAACTTGCTTAGTGGCTGGCCTTCAAAAGGCAGCCTATCTTCCTGTTAATTACGACAAATTAAACCACATTACTCAAAGGCCCAATGAAAACCCGGCGGAATTTCTTGAACGCCTTACAGTAGCGCTCCAGCGCTATACAAGGCTGGACCCAGAGTCACCAGAGGCTAAGGTGGTTCTCAATACTCATTTTATTGCCCAATCAGCCCCCGATATTAGAAAAAAGTTAAAAAAGGCTGAGAACGGTCCTCAGACCCCTCAACGAGATCTGGTGAGTATGGCATTTAAAGTTTTCAATAATCGAGAGGAACAGGAGATTGCCGATAAGACAGCCCGTGAGAGGGAAAACTATCAAATCCTGGCTGCTGCCATCCGGCCTCCTCTGAGGAGACGCACCCAACAAACACCACCTGGAGCATGCTTCAAGTGTGGGCAAGAGGGCCACTGGGCGAAATTCTGTCCCTCACCACGACCTCCACCTGGACCCTGCCCAAGGTGTGGACAACAAGGACATTGGGGAGTCGATTGCCCCTCCTCACCTCCACAAGGTAGGCCAGCCCCTCCCCCACCCCGCCCACCCAGGCAGGCGGAGCCAGACCGGTCGGAGATTTTCTGCTTGGCTACAGAATGAAGGTGCCCAGGGCCACCTGCTCCCAACAACCAAACCATCACAATGACGGAGCCCAGGGTGTGTTTCTATGTAGCCGGTAAGTTAATATCTTTTCTCTTGGATACGGGAGCGACTTACTCGGTGCTATGTCAATATACAGGCAAGACTTTTCCCTCCCAGATCTCGGTGGTGGGTGTAGATGGCCTACCTACCTGTCCCCCAACTACGGGACCAGTATCATGTAAAATAGAAGACTTTCCTTTTTCACACTCCTTCCTAATCCTACCTCACTGTCCTACCCCACTCCTAGGAAGGGACTTGCTCTCTAAATTTCAGGTCTCCCTTTCATTCCATATCCCCAAACAGCCCACACCTGTTCTACTTTTGTCTTTAGATGAACCTCCACCTGTAACTTCCCAACTAAATCCTTTCCCTTTACCTCCAGATCTTGTCAACCCTCTTATCTGGGATACTTCCACTCCTACTATGGCTAGACACCATACTCCTGTCCTCATTAAACTTAAAGACCCTACCCATTTCCCTGGTACTTCCCAATACCCCATTTCCCTTAGGCACAGGCAAGGTTTAAAACCCATCATCCTTCGCCTTCTTAAACAAGGACTTCTCAGACCCACTAACTCCCCCTTTAACACCCCTATCCTGCCAGTAGTTAAACCTGATGGGACCTATCGCCTAGTCCAGGACCTGCGCACTATTAATGCTGCAGTCCTTCCCATTCATCCTGTTGTGCCTAACCCATATACTCTCCTTTCACAGATACCTCCTGGTACCACCCACTTCTCGGTGCTGGACCTCAAGGATGCATTCTTCACAATCCCCCTGCATCCTGACTGCCAAGATTTCTTTGCTTTTACTTGGGTGGACCCAGACACTTCAAGGGCACAACAGCTGACCTGGACGGTCCTCCCTCAAGGGTTTCGAGACAGTCCCCATTTCTTTGGACAGGCTTTATCAAAGGATCTCCTCTCTCTTCAGGTGTCTCCTAGCATTGTTCTCCAGTATGTGGATGATCTTTTGCTTTGCAGCCCTTCCTTTGAGTTGGCTCGCCAACATACAGCTGACCTCCTCAACTTCCTGTTGACAAAAGGATATAGAGTCTCTCCTTCAAAGGCCCAGATAGCAAAGTCAGAGAGACCTTGGAGGAATTCACACCCCATTTTACAGGTATCTCGGAAACTCCTCTTCCTGACCCAGAAGACACCTGGTACATCGATGGCAGTTCCACATCTACCTCTTCAGGAAGCCGAGTTGCGGGCTATGCCATCGTTAATAACTCTACCATTCTTGAAAGCAGCCCTCTGCCCCCTAGCACTACCTCACAAAAGGCAGAACTTATAGCTTTAACTAGGGCCTTAATTCTAGCCAAGGGCCGGAAGATCAATATTTATACAGACTCAAAATATGCCTATCATATTCTCCATTCTCATGCAGCAATTTGGAAGGAACGTGGCTTCCTGACCACCAAAGGGACTCCCATAACTAATGCCTCACTTATTCTTAAACTATTAGAAGCTGCTTCCCTTCCCCAACAGGTTGCGGTCATCCACTGCAGAGGACACCAGACAGGATTGGATGCCATTACAGTCGGCAATTCAAAAGCAGACCGGGAGGCAAAGCTAGCAGCCCAGAGACAACTCCAGGGACAACTTCCAGCTCCCTTGCTTCTGGTATTGCCTTCAATTCAACCCTCTTATACCCCACAGGAGATCGAGGAACTTATGCACCAGGGAACCTCCCAGGAAGCACAGGGATGGTGGTCTCTGGAAGGACGAGTTGTTCTTCCTGAGACACAAGCAGACAGCTTTCTTTCCCAGGTTCACCAGGCGCTGCATATTGGATACAAGCCTCTCTCCCACCTTCTTAAACCTTTAATCCATTGCCCTAGCCTAACTACTCGACTAAAGGCTATTACCCAAGCCTGTCCCACGTGTTCTCTTACTTCCTCACAGGGTGGTCTCCGACCAGCTGCATTCCCCACACACCAAGCACGGGGACACACCCCAGGGGAAGACTGGCAGATAGACTTCACTCACATGCCCAGATGTAAGCGGCTCAAATACCTTCTAACTATGGTTGATACCTTTTCAGGATGGATTGAAGCCTATCCCACAACGTCGGAGACAGCTGACACAGTTGCCTCTGTCCTTATTAAAGAAATTATTCCTAGGTTTGGCTTACCCAGGTCACTTCAATCTGACAATGGACCTGCTTTCATCTCCAAAGTGACCCAACAGGTGGCATCCTCTCTAAACATCCAGTGGAATCTTCACATTCCTTATAGGCCTCAGTCTTCTGGAAAGGTTGAAAGAGCTAATGCGCTCCTTAAGACACAACTTACTAAACTTTCTCTAGAGCTCCAACAATCCTGGCCAGAACTGTTACCCCTGGCGCTCACCCGCTTACGTGTTTCTCCCCGCAGCCCTACTTTCCTCAGCCCCTTTGAGTTAATGTATGGAAGACCTTTTCTCCTAGGTAATTTCCCTACTGACAATACCAAAACTCCACTAATAGACTACCTTCCCGTCCTAACCTTTCTTAGGCACATGCTGCGCCAACATGCTGACCAGTGTCTCCCTCAGCCTCATCAAGGCCCCTTTCCCACTCCCCCAATTTTGCCTGGTGATCAAGTGTTTCTCAAGACCCTTAATCCATCTGGTTTACACCCTAAGTGGACAGGCCCTCACCAGGTTCTGCTGACCACCCCCACAGCAGTCAAGCTCAAGGGACAGCCACAGTGGATTCACCTGTCAAGAATAAAAAGGTCTCCTGCTCCTGCCCCTTCTATGCCAACACTGACTTCGAGGTACACCTGTTCCTCCCTTGGGCCTACCAAGGTAAGGCTATCTCGCATCCCTGAAGATCCGGGTGAGTAACACTGAGCTAATTGCTCTCCTCCCCAAAGACCTCACTACCTCATCCCTTAGGTCACCTCCAAGCCATGGACATCCAATCTTTTCTTTCCAGTAATATATTTGCTTTTCATCTTTGTTCAGCCCCCTGCCTGAGAAGACTTCCTCCAGACTTCATCGAAGAGACTCACTTCTTGCAGACATCATGGAACTGGCAGACCAGGAAGCAGTCACCTCCTACTAGGTCACCTCTCTTCCCCCCCCCTTTCCTTTTTCAGCCATGCTTCTCCACCATGCTGGGTGGGACTACAGTTCAGTAACTTCTTTTCCTGCCTGAATAGCGCATGGTGTTCTTTTCATCTACCCAATAACTACCCCTTTTGTGTGAACCAAAGTGCCTTGACACCATGCGAGATTTTTCACCAATACCATTTCTGGCCTTCACATCCACGTCCACACCACTTCTCTACTCTGGTGAGTGAAACTACTCTACGGCTCTCTGTCACTCAGTCTCTGTCCAGACGTGGCGCCACGCCAGAGAGCTCCTACGGCCTTTAGCTGAAAGGCCGGTCACCTCTGAAGCCGAGGACGCTTGGCTTTGGGGGCTTGGCCATTTCTCTCTAGAGGGCTCTGGGGGAAGTCGGGACGCCGCTTCTGCCTGGTCAGCTCTTATTCACTCACCAGACTGACTCTACTTTTTGGCTTGTGCCCTGAAGAGTGTGACGCAGGCTGGGTCCCGGGGACCCTCCCCTCTAGGTTCCCTCTCAAAGGCTAGCCATTCTAGGTTTAAAAATTGTCAGAGTTTCCATTTGTTCAGGTTTCCGTCAATGCCTCATGAAACTTCTCCAGACTCCGTCCAACAGACTCGCCTCCTCCAGACTTCATCGAGGAATCAACACCCAAGCGACAGCTACAGCCTGCTGCCTTCTCCCAGCATGGACCACATCCCAGCCTTTTACCCCTACGACGCCCCTTGCCAGCAGGAAGTAGCCAGAGAGAGTCTTCGCCCTTTTTCATAATTATCAAAAGGCTGGAATGTAAGGTCCATTCCTGGACGACAACAGACCTCGCCCAGTACCTGCGTTACCTAGGCAACTGGGATACCTGGAAGAGGTCACGTCCGCATCTGCTGAGGTCACATCCTAACCTGATGTGGCCACACCTTTCTCCCACCTGATCCCACTTCCCTTTACCTGGACACACCCTTCCCCGCCCCCTACCCTATATAAGGCCTAAACCGCCGCCAGACCGCTCTCTTTTTTTCCTTTGCCAGCCGCGTGGAGTGCCAACCTTGCCTGGTCCCAGCAGGCCTACTGAATAAACCCCTTACCTGAATACCACGTGCGTGGTGCAGTTTCAGTTCTTACTCGGTCACCTCTTTTTAAAAACCTAACACTTTCCATTTCCTAACAAATGGAGCAGTGTCATTCTTTCTGATGGAGGCATAGAATTGCATTGGGTATCTATAGCACATTTTCTTGACACATTCAGCTACTGGGTTTGGACATATTTTTATACATGTAACTGACTTTATAGGAAAAAAGATCATATATTTACCCTTAAGAAAGCTAGACTTGCTGGGTGCCAGTGGCTCACGTCTGTAATCCTAGCTACTCAGGATTCAGAGATCTGATGATTGCGGTTCAAAGCCAGCCTGGGCAGGAAAGTCTGTGAGACTCTTATCTCTAATAAACCACCAGGAAACTGGAAGTGGCTCTGTGAATCAAGTGATAAAGCTCTAGTCTTGAGCTGAAGAGCTGAGGGACAGCACCCAGGCCCAGAGTTTAAGCCCCACGACCAACGAAAATAAAAGAAAGCTAGTCTAGTGTTTCTCAAAGGCTGATAAATGTAGCATTGTGCCAGAAAGCTCTGGAATGCACATTTCTTGGCCCTATCACAGATTTACTAAAGCACAGTGCCTAGAAGTGATGTCCAGGACATTAAAACTAGATGATGAACATAGGAAGAAAATGATAATACATATTATTGAATTAAGGAAGCCAAACTGAAAAAGGCTACACACTGCAAAATTCTAAATCTTTGATATTCTAGAGATGGCAAATCTGTGCAGATAGTGGAAAATCAGTTGGTTCCAACAGTTAGATTAGATGAGCTTACAGAGCACTGTGAAGTTGTAGGAGGGTGGAAATACTTTTTACAATACTACAATGGCCATACAAGTTACTTTATATTTGTCAAAATCTATTCAATGTGAACCCCAATGCAATGTGTGGGTGCTCTTAGTATGTTGATACAGGTTTATTGACTGTTACACATGTGTGACTGCATTGCAAGAAGTCAATAGTAGAAGAGTCTAAGTGTGAATGGACAAAGCTACAAGTGCAATCCCTCTACTTAAATTAGATGTGCATTATAGGCAATAGTCTGGATCTCATTAGGCTAAGAGATATGTTAGTATAGTAGAAACTATTCTCTGCTGGAGTGTTGGAAAAATACTAATTATTATACTTTTATCAATAACTTTAAAAAAGCTCTTTGGGAATGGTGTAACATTATAGTTGGTAGTGGCTACTTTTTTGTGTGGTCTGATGATACACTTAGACTGAATTTTCATTTTATTTTGCTACCACTTCAAGTCCTGAATTCATCTGTTAAACTCATACCTGGCCCCAATTTTCTTTTCTATTTCAAAAGTCTCTTTATTTGATCTTTTTCAATTATTTTAATTTTCCTTATCTTGATGCACATTTTTTGCTTCTTTGTAGGCTATTCCAGATACTGTGCTGGTGAACAGTAACTGATTGCGCTCTCTATAAGCTAAGTTATTATTTAATCCTTCTAAAAATTACTCACATTTAAGGGGGGGAATATTATTACTCAACAAATGAGCCCAAGTTTATTGAATATTGAAATGAGATAATGTATATGAAATACTTAGAATAATGGGGCAATTGAGCAGCCCTCAATAACTGTTGCTTTGGAATAACTACATTATAACTAGAATAATATATACCAAAATAAAACTTAATGAAGATGATTAACTATATTTTGAAAGCCGATCAGTTAACTTTCCCCTTAATTACTTCCCATTTTATTTGCAGAACTACTGCAAAAATAAGTGCTAAACATTGATATGTTTCATCTTTCAGTACTTCCAATGTGAATACTTACAAAAATTAGAGCACATACACTGAAAATAACATTACCACATCTGGAAATAATAATTCTTCATGTCACCCAGTATACTCAGTCCACTCTTAAAACTTGACAGTTATCCTCAAATTGTCTTTTACAATTTGTTAAATAATAATCAGTTAAATAATAAGCTGTTAAGTAAATAAACTGTTTCAAATGGGAAGCAATTATGGAATTGCTTTCAATATGATCTAAGCATCCCTTGGCCATTCCTCAGCAATTAATTTTGTCTCATTTGGCCAGCAAAGGAGGACAAATGTTAGGGAAATGAAAGGATGAGGAAAAGAGCACAGCCGGAGCAGAATCCTCCATATGAGTGGCCAGCCAGACCATGCTGTTGATGGCAATTGGAATTTCTGCAGTTAGATGCTAATGACACAGGATAGGCATTCATGCCTTTAGCCTTTATTCCAGAAAGTAATAAAGCAGTGAACAATAACACAAACCTGGGAATTGAGCGTATCAGATGGAGAATTCACAACTGTTTCCATAGAAAGAAACTGCTCTGATAAATTATGCATTCGCTTGTGCAAATGAAGGACTTTGCTCTTCATTTCTTCCTGCAGTTCCATTGTAATGGACATATTCAGATTGTGAGCATATTCAAATAGCCAGGACTCTTCCTGTGAAGTGAAAAAAACCAAAGAGCATTTAATAAAAACCCCTACTTCATAGAAGATAGTTTACTAATATTTTCTGTGGAATGATTCAGCTAAATATCAAATCAAAAGCAGTACTGGGAACAATTTGAAAAAATGAATGAGATTTTAATTCAGTTACAGTAGTTCAAATTTAAGATCCACCAGAAAATAATAATGGTAAATGGTTATTGATTGATTGATTGCCAGTCCTGGGGCTTGAACTCAGGGCCAGGGCACTATGCCTGAGCTTCTTTTATTCAAGGCTAGTTATCTACCATGAGCAACTGGTGTCACTTCCAGCTTTTTTTCTGAGTAGTTTATTGGTGATAAAAATTCCATGGACTGGGGCTGGGAAGGTGGCTCACGCATGCCTTGCATGCATGAGGCCCTGGGTTCGATTCCTCAGCACCACATAAGCAGAAAAAAAAGCCAGAATTGGCGCTGTGGCTCAAGTGGTAGAGTGCTAGTCTTAAGCTGAAGAGCTGAGGGAAAGTGCCCAGGCCCAGAGTTCAAGCCCTTGACCGGACCACCCCCTCCCCCCAAAAAAAAAAAATCCCACGGACTTTCCTGCCTGGGCTGGCTCTGAACCAGTTGCTCCTAAGTAGCTAAGGGTTACTGTTGTGAGCCACCAGTGAGTGTCTGGCTTGTATGTTTTACCCTTAAAGTGCATGTTGGTTTCTTGATTTTTTTTTTGGCTGATGACATATATTATTATGTCATCTATCTATCTAGCTAGCTAGCTATATGTATGCATGTATATATTTAGTACTTGTATTTTGTACTTTGTGTGAGATTCACAGTATCCAGAGAAAAAATAAACATGAATTAAACTAAGTCCTTGTTTTTTTTATTTACTTTAGCCAAAGGTTTCCAAACTAGATACTTATGTATCAACTGGAACAAATTCCAAAATTAAATTAATTTGTATAATCTTTTTCCATTTCCATAACCACCTTGTATAGAGTCCTTATAAATATGTTTACAACTAATTTGAACTTTAAGAATCATTGGGTTGATTTATGTTATCATACAAAACAATTGGTTTATTTAGAGATTGAGAAGCTGGAATCAAATTACATATTATAACTATTTCTTTTTTAAAATAAGTTTTTTATAGTGAAAATAGTGTAGAGAGGGGTTACAATCACATGAGCAAGGTAATGAGTACATTTCTTATCAAGCATTGTTGCCTCCTCCTCTGTTTTTCCCCTACCATCCCTTCCCTCCCATCTCCACAGCAACCCCCTCACCCCCAGCCTAAATTGTAAAGTTCATTTTTTGACATAGCATCTTGTACATCTCATTGTTGCAATGGATCGTGTGGTTTTTTTTCTTTCTTGCCACAACTATTTCTTTTGCAGGGTTTTTCTTTGTCTCCACTGGTTGGTGTTTTCTAGTTCCAAACAATCTGAGTAACACTATATATTGTTTTAGGTATGTTAGTTTTTACCATTCTGGAAACATAATCAGTCTACTAAATAAAATTGAGCCAATATTATAAACCGAGTGGTTTATTTCTTCCTTGCTATTGTTTCTAACGTATTTATAAGGTACCATGTGACTTTTTGTTGTTGCTTTGTATGTCCCTCCCCCACGGGATAACCCCTGTTTTCACTGTATTTGATGTTGGTATGATTTGGGGAGGGGAAGGGAAAAAACAAATTGTTTTAATAGGGATACAGGTGGACCCATTGTAACAATGAGATGTACAAGATGCCATGTAGAAAAACGAACTTTACAATTTAGGGGTGGTGGTGGGTAGAGTGGGGGGGTGGGGGACATAGCTGAGAAGGTGGGAGGGAAGGAGGCAACAATGCTTGATAAGAAATGTACTCATTACCTGGCTCATGTAACTGTAACCCCTTTGTACAGTATTTTCACAATAAAAACTTAATTAAAACAAGGACAGAGTAATAAAGGGGTAGAGACCAATACATCTGTCATCATGGAACTTGGATTCTAAACAGAAGAAGGAGAGAATAATCAAAATAAAAAAAGTATGAAGAATAATGGGAGAGAAATCAGTCAGAAAGACTTCAGGTGAGTGAGAAGTGGGAAGAGAAGTCAAAATCATCAGGAGCGTGGATGGGTTTATTGCATTGGGTGGTATCCTTCAATGGAGCTGCAGTAACTAGGGGAAAAAGAATAGTTCATAATATTTTGCCCAAAAGATCAGATGGGTTAAGATTGACTTTGAGGAAGCATTGACTTGAGGAAGACATTCTGTTGACTCTGACTCCCACTCATCGAGATAATGTCACGAGAGATTGTGGTAAATATCAAAGGAAGAAGTCTTCAGATTCTGAATACAAGTTGACTCGAAGATCAGTAGAATGTAGGTATTAGAGAAAGAGATAGATTTAGATTGCAATAAAAAGTTATTAGACTGAGAAAACAAAATGACTATTGAGGTGTGATGTGTAAAAAAACATTGCAAAGGAAAGATTTGAAGTGTGTGTGTGTGTGTGTGTGTGTGTGTGTGCGCTTGCACACACACACGTGTGATTTAGCAGAGAGGACAGTTATGAGGTTGCTGGAATTTGCATCCTAAATATACAAATGTTCTATGCTTTGCTCCCACAAGTCACTAGTGCAACATTTCCTAACCTTTATGAGGTAGCTAAGTAGGCTGTCTTTAGGTTAGTTGGGGTAGGCCTCTAAAAGGGATAGCGGGACTCCATCCATTCCTCTTCTTGCTACTTGTATGGTGAACAGGTGTGTTCTGCCCTGAGATTCTGCCTTAGCACAGGCTTAGAAGCAGGGAGACTACTGCATCATCCTCAGCCCCCAACCCCCATTCTTGGACTCCTTGTATCATGGAAGGCAATAATGTCCACTTGGACTTTCCCAAGATGCTACTTCTCTTGTTTCTGACATTTCTACCTCTCCCTCCCTTAGCTAAAGACAATTGTATCCACCTAGATCATTTAAAATTCATGTCTTTATTTTTATCTCATTCTATTCTATTTATTCTTACCTTGGATCTTGGTGTACTAGGAACTCCCCCTATCCACAGAGTAGATATACTCAACACCTCAAACATACCCTTACATCTCTGTATTTTAAAGATTAGTTAATTAATAATTTTAACTCCATTTTTCAACTTCAATTCCCTCTAGCCACACAACAAGCATGAATTAGGACCTTGACATTTTTAGTAGCCATTATTCTGCTCAGGCCAGGATATTGAATGTAGTAACAGAAATATTGGGAGGAGCTGGGAAGACTGTATAAAGAGAAACAAGCTGTAGAGAATGGGAAACTTGAAGTTGTTATTTGGTAGTGAAAGGGTCTAGATATTAACTATTGAAATAAGCCAACATGAATGGAAATCAGTAGCCTAAAGAACTGATCAACTAGATTGTTGAAATAATCGTGTTTGTATGTGTGTGTGTGTGTGTGTGTGTGTGTGTGTGTGTGTGTGTGTGTGTGTGTTGGTCCTGGAGCCTGAATTCAGGGCCTGGTTGCTGTCCCTAAGCTTTTCCACTAGCACTCTATCACTTCTAGCTTTTTGGGGGGTGGTTAATTAGAGATAAGGAGCTCACAGACATTCCTTCTTAGGCTGACTTTGAACCAGGATCCTCAGATCTCAGCCTCCTGAGTTGCTAGGATTACCAGCATAAGACACCTTGACCTGCTCAAAATGATAGCTTCTATAAAGTTATTAACATGGCCATAATACTAACACAAAATCCACTCAAAAGAGCTCTTTAGGATTCCAGAAATAAACTATGTCATCAAGAAGGGTAGCGTATATACACATCCCTGTATATATTTATATATATATATATTTACAGCTAACTTCTGCATATGAGAGATAACATGTCCTTTGTCTCTTTGAGCCTAATTTACTTCATTTGACATAATATTTCCCGGTCCATTTATTCCCATGCAAAAGATGTGATATCCTCTTTCTTGATAGATGAGTAAAATTCCATTGTATAGATGGACATAGATACACACACAAAATTATATAATTTTCTTGATCTATTTATCTACTAAAGGAAATCTAGAATGTTTCCATAGGCTGTGCTGAATAGTATAATAATGAACATAATTATATGCATATACACAAACATATTAACTAAAGTGTGTTTGTGCTAGGGTATATATGTAAAATGGAACTAGGTAAATGGAGATAATGGGTGGGATTGGAGTGAAGGGGGAAATGATGAAAGGGATGACATTGATGAAGATGTATTGTTGTACTCACAAGCTGACATGTTAAATTAAAAAAAATCCATCATAAAACTACTTAAGGATAATTTAAAAAGGAAGGTAGTAACCTAATGTTGTAGATTTTATTCTTGTTTAACAAATATGAAGCTTTAAGACACTCTGAAAACATTACAGGATGGAATAGGAGAAACCCTAGGTCTCCTTGGTGCAGGCCGAAATTTTCTTAATAGAGACCCAGAAGCACAACAAATCAAAGAAAGGTTGGACAAATGGGATTGCATGAAGTTGCAGAGCTTCTGCATGGCAAAGGACATAGCTAGTAAGATCATAGGAAAGCCCATGGATTGGGAGAAGATCTTCACTAGCCATACAACAGACAAGGGTCTCATATCTAAAATATACTTGGAACTCAAAAAATTAAATCCCCCAACAACAAATCCTCAAAGAAACAACTGCCCAATAAATAAGTGGGCTAATGACTTAAAGAGAAACTTCTCTGAAGAAGAAAGAAGAATGGCCAATAGACACATGAAGAAATGCTCAACCTCCCTAGCCATAAAAGAAATGCAAATCAAAACAACATTGAGATACCACCTCACTCCAGTTAGAATGGCAAAAATCAAGAACTCTAATCACAACAGATGCTGGTGGGGATGTGGACAGAAGGGAACCTTACTTCATTGTGGGTGGGAGTGTAAACTTGTTCAACCACTTTGGAAAGTAGTATGGAGGTTCCTCAAAAGACTCCACATAAAGCTCCCCTATGACCCAGCAGTCCCACTTTTGGGCATTTACCCAAATGTTTAAAAACAAGACCATACTAAAGCTACCAGCACAACTATGTTTATTGCAGCATTATTTACCATAGCTAAGATCTGGAACCAACCCAGATGCCCCTCTGTAGATGAATGGATCAAGAAAATGTGGTATATATACACAATGGAATTCTATGCCTCCATCAGAAAGAATGACATTGCCCCATTTGTTAGGAAATGGAAAGACTTGGAAAAAATTATATTAAGTGAAGTAAGCCAAGCCCAAAGAAACATAGGTCCCATGATTTCCCTTATTTGCAATATCTAGTATATGTATGAGTCAAGCAGAAAAGGTCAGATAAGGTGAAGTTAGGAAAATGAACCCTAAGATATGTATTTTAAATGTTTTTTTTCTTTCATGCATTTGTTTCTAACGCAATTATAAGATTATTTCTTTGTTGCTTTGTATATCCCTCCCCCACAGTATAACCCCTGCTTTCACTGTATTTGATGTCGGTATAATTTGTGGAGGGGAAGGGGAAAAACAAGTCGTTTAAATAAGGATACAGGTGGACCCATTGCAACAATGAGAAGTACAAGTTGTCATGTCGAAACGAACTTTACAACTGGGGGGGGGGAGGATTGGGAGCGGGGCAGGAGGAGGATGGGAAGGGATGGGAAGGGGAAACAAAGGAGGAGGCTACAATGCTTGATAAGAAATGTACTCACTATCTTGCCCATGTAATTGTAACCCCTCTGTACAGTATTTCCACAATAAAAAAATAAAAATTAAAAAAAAAGAAAAAAAACAAATATGAAGCTTTACCCTAGAATTGGTTTTGGCTTTGGCCAGTGGAATGTCTAGATAAATGAAAGTGTGTAATTTATGAACGGAAGTTTTAAGTGACACAGTGAGTTTTAAATTGAGTTCTTTAAGTCTCTTCATGCCTGGTAAATCTCTCCTGTGTGCCAAGAGGACAGCAGATCTTGTAGCCTGTGTCCTCAAATGTGAAGATACATGGAACACATCTAAGAAGAAACTACAAACTGAGCCTAAGAGGTGAGGGCAGCTCATATCAGGCCAGCTAATCAACCCACAGTCCTGTGCCTGAAAAAGGGATGATTATTCTAATAATGCCTTTGATTGTTGTAGCTGATTACTCTATGGCATTATCCAGAGATCACTGACTAATACACTTGGGAACAATAGGTGAGAGTAATAGATAATCTTATGGGGATTGCCCTGCAAGTATAGAATGTAAAGTTTTCTAATCTGTTTCAGGAAAGAAGGAAGGAAAATGATATAAAAAAATCCATGATGATAAACAAGGTTATTTTGCTTCATTTATAAACCCAGGAGTATAAGAGTGATGACAAGCCTGTCAGGTTTTACAGAAGAAACATTGTTCCCATAAAGCGTTTTCATAAGCACACAAAGGTGAATGAAGGGACAGTTTGGAGGAAAGTTGAGAAAATGGGGAAATTTGCTAATGACCCTTGGTTCCACCGCAGAGCCAAAAGATCTCTGCTTTAATCTCTTATTTTCAGATCTTTTCTATTACCCAGGATGAACTTCAGTAGGATAAGTCCTGGTATCTCAAGATCAAAATAACCCTAACTAGGCTCAGCAATAAGCATACTTCTGTAGTAGCTTTCATTTTTCTGACACTGGGGACTCATTGTCAATGGGTTCCTTGGTGCTATCTCTTATTCTTTCAAAGTGTTTCCCAAATATGTTTCCTTCCTCATAACTCTCTTTTAATATATACTTTTTTTTAACTGTATTTTTTTTGTCTTTTCTTTTTTGGTACTGGGGATCGAACCCAGGATGTTGCACTTGCTAGGCAAGCGCTTTGCCACTGAGCTACATCCCAGCCCAATATATACTTTTGTCTTGAATAAAATATTGAAATAATTTTTAAGGACCCAATGTCTCTAGTATGACCTCCAATACCTCCAATTAATCTGCATTTTGGGGGGTGGGATGAACATGGATTCTGGATTCTATATCGACTTTGAGACTTACTACTGGACAAGAGAAAAGATAATTAAGGCTTTGTGAACTTAAACTTTCCTCACCTGTCAAAAACAGGACACCATAAAGTATTCTAATTTGTAAGTTACTGCTCGAATGAAATGAAATAGCACCCAGATAATTTATAGTTCTAAATGATGTCCAATTAATGTTAGCTTTTATTCTCCTCTTACATTTCTAAACTTCTCAGTGTTTAATGGAAATTTAATTGTGTGAAAAGAAATCTCAGAATCTCCATGACTATAGCAGGAAAAACCAAATTCCCTAGAATGGTATTAAAGTCTTCAATGAACAGTTGCTAATGACTCATGCCTGCAATCCTAGTATTGAGGAGGAAGCAGAGGTCTTAGAATCTTCATTTAAAGCCAGCCTAAGCAGAAAAGAAAATCGGTTCAACTCCTTTTTCCAATTCGCTAGACAAATATCAGAGCAGTAGCCATAAACAGGAAAGCCAAGTGTAGAGTGGAAAGCGCTGGATTTGAGTGCTAGTATTAAGAATCACAGCCATGACAAAAGGTCTTCAATGACGTAGCCCTTTTATTTCTTGCTTTCTCCCTCCCCTGGGTATGATAGGTAAGAAAGCTGTGGCATTTCCATTAGCGCTAACCCCATACAAGCCTCAGTCTCTAAGGAGCATGGCATCCTGGAGTTTGGCTATGGCAGAAAATGCCATTTGTGTTGTGGGGGGAATTTATGTGCTTTGTCCCCTTACACCCTTTGGGATCTCTGTTCTAATTTGTTCCATTTGCATGAAGCTCTATTTCCCAATGGTGAGTGGCAGGATGGGCAAGGAAGTGATTCTCCCTGCTTCTAAGCCTGGCCCTTGACACATGACTTAACTTCTTCATGGTTTCTTTGTCTTCCCCTACATCCAGGGCAAAGGTGGACAGTGCAAAGTAGCCCACTAAGAAATGGAAGAACTCTGAGATGACAAGAGTTTGGATCACCCAAATCATTTATATTAAATGTCTTCACCTCTCTATAGAGCTAAAGTTAGACTGTTATATAAACACGAAAGAGGTCTTTTGTAGGATAATCCACTGAGTTTGATTGATTGTAGTACTGGATTGCTAGCATATGTTAGCTCAGAAAACAGAAAGGATTAATGCTCTATTCCACTTAAAGAATGTACCATTGCTCCAGGGGCTCAACAAGCCAACCAAGTAGACTGAAAGTTGCAATCTGTTCTTTACTACAGCAAAATGTTTAGTGAACATGTATCTTCTGATAACATGAAAGGGAGACCACAAGATTGAAACTGTTACAACTATAAAAAGAGTTTAGAAAATGGAACATGGTTATGGTAAGTTGTTGCTCTTAGATAGCTTAGGCAAAACATTGGGAAGAAGAGAAGATCTGGGGAACTAGTTGGCCTATTTATTAGGAGAAAAAAAGGAGGAAAGAAAAGGAACAAGGGGAATATGAAGGCCACGTTAAGGTGGGAAAATCAATTGATTCTGAACTCCAAATGATGAGACATAAAAGATGAGATTGAAAAAAAATAAAGCTTTGAGCATCGACTCAATGAGACTTTTCATTTGAAGTGAGTTTCTCAGCCACACAAAAAAATCAAATTAAAAGTACCTTCCCCTTCAGGCTTATTGTTACAGCTGGCATTTAGGTCCCATATGAAGTTGAGATAATAATTCTGAGGATGAACAAATAGAAATAAAAGTAGGTTTAGCAAAATACTTTTAGTATAGTAACTGACACATGAAGATTGTGAAGAAAATAAATTAGAAGTCTGCTAACCTTTTGAGGACCATGTACTATTCATGAAATACTGTGAGAACAGAAAGACATGAGATTTGAAGGCGTGGCTTCAATGGTGTAGGGCCTGCCTGGCAAGCACTGGTCACTGAGTTCAAATCCCAGTACCACCAAAAAATAGCCTTTGAATGTGGATCACCAGGTTTATTTTAGAATAAATGAAATGTGAAAATTTGCTCCCCCAAAAGATGTCATTCTTCCACATGAAGAATGCTGGAAATAAATTCACCCAAGAGGGTAATATAGGCCATAGAGAACAATGGAAATTGAAGAACTCTAAAGAAAACATGGAACATAGATAGGAAATATGACAAGGCTGAGCTCACAGATATGAAGTGCTAGGACAACTTGCTCCATCTGCTGGGTAAAATGGGAAATGCAACGAGACCTTTGGAGATAAAAGAGCCCTTGTACACTGCCATTCATGCAGCCATCTATTTTATGTGACCCAACGATCATGTTTTTATTTGTATCTATTTATATTTGTACTAAAATTATTATTATTATTATTTGGTTGTACTGGGGTTTGAATGCATGGCTTCTCATTTGCTTTGTTTCCTTGTTTGACTAATACTCTATCAATTGAGCTCTCTAAGGCTCTTCCAATTCTTGAATTTTTCTGGTGATTTTGGAGATGAACTTTCATAGACCTTTTTTTGTCAGAACTAGATTATAATCAAGATCCTCAAGATCTCTGCTTCCTAGCTAGGATTAGAAGTGTGAGCCACCTAGGAAGTTGTATAAGTTTCTAAGTCCATTTGTAATCTTAAATAATAAATAGACCCTATTTCTTGGTATCTCCATTGCTTCCACATCTTTCAATCTGTTACAAATGACCTTCCAGATTTCTTTGATTGAAAAATTTGATATTCGTTTGAACTGTCAATTATTTCTCTAAGCATTCCTTAATTTCTGGACATTTATCTATTTTCTTCTCATGGATGATGAAGAATTTTTTGTTTCTCTAGTACTATTTAAAAATTATCCAATCATAATGATTGGTTTACACATCACTTTATTTGCACTTTGCTTCTTGGCAATGAAATTGTAAGAAGGCAGGAGTTGATAAAATATTTTGTTTGGAAGTGGTGCTATGGGTCAGATGGTAGAGTGCTAGCATTGAGCACAGAAAAGCTCAGGGACAGCGCCCAGGCCCTGAGTTCAAGCCCCAGAATTGGCACACAAAAATGTATTAAGCTATTCTCACTGGTGAAAGTAACTGAAATGTTTTATGGGCATAATGAATATACTGAATACGTATTGAGAAAAACAATACAGTTTAAAAGTAAACCTCATTAAAACAGAATCAGCTTTGCAAAAGCTAGAACACATGATCTTTTGCTTGGTATCAACGTTGTATACTGAAATCCTAATACTCTCATGACCCTGGTGAGACGAGGCAGGGAATGCTATAATAGAGATTTTTCTTCCCACTGATTACAGGCTAGGAAAGGATTATAATTATTCCTGTACTAATCTATTAATTATTCATAAGCTGATGACCTGAGTGCTCCCCTCCCCTCCATCAGAACAATGTTTTAGCCTCCCCTTGACTTTCGCTGGGTGTGCACTGATAAAATGCTATCAATTGAGTCTTTTGCAGTGGTGTCTTACCACTTCTTTCAAGGTCTTCTCTGAGTAAATAGAAAGTTTTGCTTCAGCAAATCAATTCCAAATGTGAGAGAAAATAAATCTTTCTGACGAAAGGTAATTATATCTTATTTCAGATCCAATATCAACAACAACAAAAAGAAAATGATATATTCACAATATTCCATTCGATTGGCTTTTGTGTGACTTACTGATATGATTTCTGAGTCTTCTTCCTTAGTATCTATTGTAATGGTTAACCAAATTGAGTGTCAAGAATATGAAGCAGATATACTTGTAGTGATTGTGTTCTCAAGATGTCTTAGTTTTAGTGTCTTGGTGGATGTAGTGATAAGGATAGAGATTTTAAATGAACAGCTGACGTTCTCTAGATAGAAAATGCCTTTAAGAGGGTAATGAAGCCAACTAAAACATCTTAAAGTAGAAGGGAGAAAGAGAAGAGGAATTATTAGGAAAATATAGAGGGAGTAAATTTCATCCAAGTATATTATGTGCATGTGTGGAAAATCACAATTTTGAATTTGAACTAATTAATGTTTACTAATTAATTAATTTTTGCTAAAAATATATAAAATGAAAAAAAGGATGGCACTAGACTAGTGGTCAAGCTTGATCACCAAAGGTTAGCCATAGCTTCATAGTTTGGACCTCTCTTTGTTTCTCTCTGTATCTCTGTCTGTCTGTCTGTCTCTCTCTCTCTCTCTCTCTCATTATTTTTGCTGTATAATTTCTGTTATTCCATTTTATTTTTTTCCACTTAAAAATCACCATCATCAATTAATAGCACAAAGAGCTTTTATTTTGACATGTCTATATATACACACAATGCACCTTGTTCACATTAATCTCCTCAGTCAATCTCAACAGGCTTCATTATTTCATCTTCATTCATACAGTTATAGATAATTGCAAAATACATGGAACAAAGCTATTCTTAAGTGTTCTATTCTAGAGAAATTTTAATGAGACAGCTTCAAACACATACATGTGTGTGTGTGTGTGTTTATATATATATTTATAAAGGTCAGTAACTTAATAGATATCTGATATATTTGTTTGAAACTTCACATTACACCAAGTTGCCTCTATCATTTCTACCTATGATTCGCTTCTCATGAGACGCAATTACTGAATTTCGGGTGGTATTCTGAAATGTCACCATTTTAAGCAAAATAAACTTAAATCTGAGATATTGGCCAGGCTGCTCCATAAAACTATAAAACATACAACTAGAGTTATATTTCCCCAGCATATACTATTCCTTGTCATCAGCAACCCAATACCTAGAGAATACCAACCTCATTGAGGGGGAAAAAAAGATTATAAAGCTTGGCTTAAGCACCATTGGATGCTGATGAGTAAGAAGTGTGAGTTTGCTGAGGAGTATGATATATGGTGTGTATGAAGTGTAATGTATAAGCATGACATATGATGAGTATCATGTATGAGGAGTATGACATATGACCAGTATCATGTATGAGGAATATGGCATATGATGAGTATCATGTATGAGGAGTATGGCGTATGATGAGTATGATGTATGATGAGTATGATGTATGATGAGTATCATGTATGAGGAGTATGACGTATGATGAGTATCATGTATGAGGAGTATGACATATGATGAGTATCATGTATGAGGAGTATGACGTATGATGAGTATCATGTATGAGGAGTATGACATATGATGAGTATCATGTATGAGGAGTATGATGTATGATGAGTATCATGTATGAGGAGTATGACGATTGATGAGTATCATGTATGAGGAGTATGACATATGACCAGTATCATGTAAGAGGAATATGGCATATGATGAGTATCATGTATGAGGAGTATGGCGTATGATGAGTATGATGTATGATGAGTATGATGTATGATGAGTATCATGTATGAGGAGTATGACGTATGATGAGTATCATGTATGAGGAGTATGACATATGATGAGTATCATGTATGAGGAGTATGACGTATGATGAGTATCATGTATGAGGAGTATGACATATGATGAGTATCATGTATGAGGAGTATGATGTATGATGAGTATCATGTATGAGGAGTATGACATATGATGAGTATCATGTATGAGGAGTATGACATATGACGAGTATCATATATGAGGAATATGACGTATGATGAGTATCATGTATGAGGAGTATGGCATATGATGAGTATCATGTATGAGGAGTATGACGTATGAGTATCATGTATGAGGAGTATGACGTATGAGTATCATGTATGAGGAGTATGATGTATGATGAGTATCATGTATGAGGAGTATGACGATTGATGAGTATCATGTATGAGGAGTATGACATGACGAGTATCATGTATGAGGAGTATGGCGTATGACGAGTATCATGTATGAGGAGTATGGCGTATGAGTATCATGTATGAGGAGTATGATGTATGAGGAGTGTCATGTATAAGGAGTATGATGTATGATGAGTATCTTGTATGAGGAGTATGACATATGATGAGTATCATGGTATGACGTATGAGGAGTATCATGTATGAGGAGTATGACATATGAGTATCATGTATGAAGAGTATGACATATGAGGGATGTCATGTATGAGGAGTATGATTGGCGTATGATGAGTATCATGTATGAGGAGTATGGCGTATGATGAGTATCATGTATGAGGAGTATGAGGCTTTTACCTGGCTTCCCTTCATCCTTCTTCTTTTTCAGATTATGGAATTATTATTAGGGGGAAAAATCACTTTCAGTCACTTTACGTTTGTTCCACTCTAAAACTTGCTGCTCTGGGAAAATGATACCATCGCACACAGATGTGGAAAATAAAGAGAGCCGTAGCAGAGTCATAGGTTATTATTACTATTATGTGAAATATTACAGCAGCTTTTTAAACAGAGAGGACAGAAGCCATAGTTATACTTAGCATTCAACATAAAATGCACTATTCCTGGCTCAAAGGGGTCAATGCATCAGCTTCTTAGATTGTGGGCATCTCTCTCTACTTTCTGTTATGTAAAACAGAAAAGGGGTACATCACTTTTCTACTTCTAAGAGGAAGGACAAAGAATCAACATGAATCCCAATGACACAAAAGTCTAGACAGGACAGGAAGAGGTGGGCAATGCATTCTATAGCATGAGTTTCACATCTCAATTATATCTTAGTAGTTTCTACTCAAATTTTTAACTCATTCTCTGTCTCCCTCACTGATATTTTTTTGCTCTCAAATACATACCCATCCATCCACCCCATCCCACAAAGAATTTCTAGATTTTTCCTTTCTCCAGCTTTTCTTATCTATCTATCTATCTATCTATCTATCTATCTATCTATCTATCTATCTATCTATCTATCTATCTATCTATCTATCTATCTATCTATGGAAAGCAGAAATTACACACTTGGTTATTATTAACCTCAATTCTTTATATCTGCCTCTGCCATCCTGTAAAGAAAAAAAGAATATCATCTGCAACTTGCCAAACTTTCCTTTCATCGGTAACATCACTTTTTGCTTAGGAACCTAAATTCTACTACAGTCACTCTCTCTTTTACCTTCCTTTACCTTATCTACTCATTCCAAAAACCTGTCTATGGTTCCAATCCATTCTCTTCTTTCATGTTCACTGTCAGTAACTTTGTTTAGCATCTTATACTTTTTGTAGGACTAGGATCAGAATCAGACTTGCTGTGTCTTTCTAATTGTGTGTGTGTGTGTGTGTGTGTGTGTGTGTGTGTGTGTGTGTGTGTGTGTGTGTGTGTGTGTGTGTGTGTGTGTGAGCGGTGGTTATGGGGTTTGAATTCAGGGCCTAAGTGCTGTCCCTGAGCTCTCTTGCTCAAGGATACAGCTCTACACTTTGAGTAAAAGCTTCACTTCCAGTTTTCTGGTGGTTAAATGGAGGTAAGAGTCTCACAGGGACTTCTTTACACAAGCTAACTTTGAACCGTGATCTTCAGATCAGCCTCCTAAATAGCTAGGATTACAGACATGAGCCACCAGCACCTGTAATTGTGTCTTATCTCTTTAATGTTATCACTTCCTTTCCTTCAAATTTCAGTTTCTGAAACAAACTTGACTTTGTCATTATTCTGATTAAATATTGCAGTTAAGTCTCTTTTATTTTAGGTTAAACCCCTCAACTCGACTTAGGAAGTGCTTTACAGGATAGGTCCTCCTTAGCTTCCCTGAAGTATGCTGTGACAGTCTGTTTTGACTGCTACAAAACTCCCATGGATTGGCTGGCATAGAAACATGGAGATGTATTTCTCACAGGTTTTAAGACTGGGATGTTACATATCAAGGCTCTTGTCAATTGGATATCTGGTGAGGGCTACTTCTTGATTCAAAGAAGACTGTCTTTTCATTATGTGCTGCATGGTGGAATACACAGATTTGTATCTGTGGTCTCGTTTACAAGGATATTAATATCATTCATGAAATCTAAAACCGTTATGATCAAATTTCTTTCCAAAAATCTTACCTCCAGATATAATACAGAAGAATAAATTTCAATATATGAAATCTGCTGAGTGCTGGTGGCTCACACCCATAATTGTAGCTACTCAGGTAGCTGAGATCTAAGGATCAAAGAAACCAGCCCTGGCAAGAAAGTCCATAAGACACTTATCTCCAATTAAGCACCAAAAAAGCTAGAAGTGGAGCTGTGGCTCAAGTCAGAGAGTGCTCACATTGAACAAAAGAGCTCAGTGTCTATGCCCGTAGTCCAAGCCCCTAAACTGGCACAAAAGGTAAATTTCAATACATGAATTCTTAAGGGTCACAAACCTTTAATTTAAAATAATTTATCATGTATCTCCTTTTGGATGACACTGGATGACCAGTAGTCACCAACCTGATTTGTTAGTTGCTTTTCAACACGGTGCCACAATACCTGAGCTTCAATTTACAGGAAGAACAATCTAGTTTGGCTCCCACTTTTAGAGTTTTCAGTCCATTGATAATGGAGGAAGAGCCTCAGGGCAGCAAGAGCTTGTGGTGGAGGAGGCTGCTTTCACCAGAGCTGTTATCAAGGAAGCAGTTGGAAGGAAGGTCTAGGGATAGGATATATTCTCCAAAACCACATTCCCAGTGATGCACTTCCTCCCACTAGGCCTGCTTTCTACTGCCCCATTCCATTCCATGTGCCCAGTGGCTCACTTCTGTTAGTGAGGCACAACTCCTCACAGCCCATTCAGGACGAGCTCATCAATTCATGAATCTACCTTTCAATTGTGTTGTCAGCTAAGGACCAAACATTTTACAGATAAGCTTTTTGTGGAGACACTTCATATACCACCATCACAGCCTTATACATGATAACCTTTCCATGAGGAGGGATTGGAGCAGCAGTAGAGTTCAGTTTTGTGGTCCATAGATTTTGGAGACTCTGCTTTGCAACTTGCTAGCAGTAGGACCTCATCAAGTTATTCAATGTTGTTAAGCCTCGAACCTATTTCTTATCTTTATACATGGAGATAATGCCACACACTTCAGGGGTGATAAAAGATTATATACACTCATGTAAACAGATTAGCATGACTGGCAAATGGCAATTATCCAAGCACATTTATGATTAACCCTTTGCTGTCATATCCATTATAGATGTTACTGCCTTTTCAACTCCTACTGCTCTTGATTATATTTGTTTTGGAAATTCCCAGGGACAGATATTTGTTTTTGTGTTTATTTGAAACAACTAAAAATATTGAATTCTTTTGAAGTAGGTGATCAAGGCTTATAACATTATTCTGATCTCGGATTTGATTATGAAATCATGTTCTAACATTCTGGGTTAGTTGATTAATTTTAAAAACAATTTTGACAGATGAGTTCAACACTATTTAGAGACATATGAAAATATCAGAATTTTAAAGTAGTTGTATGGGCTGGATGACTGTTACTGATCCAAACACATCAAAATAAAAGGACAATTATGCAATGTTTAGCTGTGACCATAGGAATAACTGACAACAGTCCCCAAAATAGTGCCTACCAAAGTAACTGCAACAGTGTTTATAATGAGTAAGATGCAGAGGCTTAAATGGTAAAGAATAAATACAATATTAGGAAGCCAAAATGAGATTGTAAGAAGGGATAGTGGAAGTCAATGAAAAGGGAATAGGGAACTAATACAGCAAGAATACTTATGTACAGATGTGATAAAAGATGTGGGAAATGTGACATTTGAGTGGAGGAAGGACTGTGTGAGATAGGGGAAGGATGGAAGGAATGACTCTGATCGAGAAACACTGGGCACTTTGATGGACATGTTAAACTGTGGCCCTTGGTACAACCTTTCCAAGATCGGAAAAATAATTATAATTAGGAGGGATAAATACTGAGGGCCTAACACTACAATAAAACTAAAAAAAATACTCAGCAACCTTCAAACAAAATTTGCCTTTCCTAGAGTTCCTGACACATGTGCATTTGTAAATGATAATACATACAGACACTGAAATTAAAGTCATCAGAGATTTGTTAATTGAGAATTTAATTATGGTGACATAATGAGTACCTTGGATAATTGTTCTATGTGATATAATTTTCCATGACTAGTGCCAATCCAAATAAAAGGCAAAAGAACTTATCCTACATGTGTGGAGTGATCCTGGCCTCATTTCTCCACTGCTCAGCTATCTGTTTTCCCATGGCGCATTCAGGTAGATTTAAAGGCAACTCTTAAACGCTCAGGCAGATAAAAACGTTCAGGCATGGAAGTGGAGCTGTGACTCAGTGGTGGAGAGCTAGCCGTGAGTGAAAAAGCCAAGCAAGAGCACAAAGCTTTAAGTTCCAGCTCCAGAACTGGATGAATACAATACTATAAAATACATTAGATAGATAAAATTTTAAAAAAATCCAATAAGCTTTCCCCTTTGTACTCAGGTTAAAAAAAACCTCAGTTAGGTCAAATATTCTCCAATCTGCTTACTCCTCCTCTCTTTAGAGTTATAGTCACTTAATTATAGCCTTCTTCATTAAGAAAAGAAAGTCAGGACAAAACATCCCATATGTAAGTTACAATTCAATCAGTTCCCCATAAGTTCTTTGGGCTTTTGAGGCTGCAGAAGAATTTTCAAGATTATTTTTACTATTTGTATGAAGATGAGAAGATGCATATCATGTTAAAGGTGCTATTGAGGCATTGTTTGAAAGAAATGAAATGATTAGTATGAATGAGCACAGTGTTGAAAGGCTGTCATCACTAAACGGGGTCTGTGAGGGAAAACACAAAGCAGATTCCTGTTTTCTTTTTCGCATCTAGTTCTTTATACCTTTCACAGATTTTTCCAAGAAAGAAGACAAGAGGAGATTGTTTTGTCTATTTGCTTAGCTGGCAATCAGCAATTTGCACTTCTGTGGGGCTGGGGGTGGGAGTAGGGAAATGTGAGGAGAGTGGTTTTTCTACTAAAGATAGATAGCATTGTCTATACTGTTCATCTGCTGAGAACTTCACATGCATTGGAATAAGTTGTGGCTGCAAATCTACTGATATTCTTTATTGCCACTGTTTATTGCATGACCATTAGGTATATTATATGTGTCAAGTGCTTCACTAAACACAGAGAAAGCATGGTGTCTGCTTTGACTCTGAGGTCTTTGATCCATTCGGAGTTGATTCTAGTGCAGGGTGATATATAAGGATCTAGCTTTATTTTTCTACAGGAGATTAACCAATTTTGTCAGCACCATTTACTGAAGAGGCTGTCTTTCTTCCATTCTATTATTTTTAGCTCCCTTTTTGAAGATTAGGTGGCTATAGGTCTGTGGGTTCATTTCTGGGTTTTCAGTTCTATTCCATTGATCCTCAGGTCTGTTCTTGTGCCAGTACCAAGCTGTTTTGATTTCTATAGCTTTGTAGTAGAGTTTGAAATTTGGTATTGGTATTCCTCCAGCACTGTTCTTTCTGTTAAGGATTGTTTGGGCTATTTGGGGTCTTTGTTCCATACGAATTTTTGGATTGCTTCTTCTATTTCATTGAAGAATAAGGTTGGAATATTGATAGGTATCAAATTGAATTTGTAGATAGCCATCACATTGAATTTTAGATACCCTTTGGAAATATTGCAATTTTCACAATGTTGATCCTTCCAATCCAGGAGCAGGGGAGGTTTTCCCACTTCCTAAGTTCTGTATTACAGGAAGGAATAGGAGAAACCCTAGGTCTCCTTATCACAGGCTGAAATTTTCTTAATAGAGACCCAGAAACACAACAAATCAATGAAAGGTTGGCCAAATGGGATGTCATGAAGTTGCAGAGCTTCTGCATGGCAAAGGACATAGCTAGCAAGATCAATAGAAAGCCCACGGATTGGGAGAAGATCTTCACTAGCCAGACAACAGACAAGGGTCTCATATCTAAAATATACTTGGAGCTCAAAAAATTAAATCCCCCAACAACAAATTCTCAAAGAAACAAGTACCTGAAAAACAAATGGGCTAAAGACTTAAAGAGAAACTTCTCTGAAGAAGAAATAAGAATGGCCAATAGGCACATGAAGAATTGCTCAACCTCCCTAGCCATAAAAGAAATGCAAATCAAAACAACACTGAGATACCTCCTCACTCCAGTTCCTCCCCCACGGTATAACCTCTGTTTTCACTGTATTTGATGTCAGTGCCCTGTATCTTGTATATACACTTCTCTAATTTGAGGAGGGGAAGGGAAAAAAAAAAACAAAAATGGAGATTGGGTAGTTGTGGAGATGAGAAGGAAGGGATGATAGGGGGAAAACAAAGGAGGAGGCAACAATGCTCCATAGGAAATGTACTCATTACCTTGCTCATGTAACTGTAACTCCTCTGTACAGCATTTTTACAGTAAAACACGTGCCAAACACACACACACACACACACACACACACACACACACACACACACACACAGAAAACACAAGCTGGTAAAGTGGTTCTGGCAGCACCCTTACCTTCTGGAGATATGCCTGCACTCTCTCAGCAACAGAGAAAACTGGTATAGAAGGAAAACAGACTGTCAGCAGAGTTAGCAAACTCTTACCAAAAATGTGTATCTAGGTTATAATTCAGTAACTTTAGTTTATGTCACTGTGATTCAGCATTCTTAATGAGATTCTTACTTTACCTTCTAATTGCTACTTGACCTGAATTGTATTTGAAAAACACAAATTTTGGCCCTCAGATGCTCCATCTATTTTCTAGATTCCATTTCCTATCCGACAGGAAGTATGTTTGGGGAGGTACTTCTACAAATGCAATTTCTACAGAAGCATAGAATTGCACGGAAAATAAGTTGCAGGAAATCTTTGAAGGTATACAGGAAGCCTAGGTAATTATGACAACTTCGTTTATGTTTAGTGAGTGTCTAAAATGTGTCCAACCTTAAACGGAAAGGTTGAAGATGGAGAAATTAAAGTAACAGCAAACATTTTCCTTGCATATTGCTTATATTCTGCACATGCATGGAGAGCCGATAATGTATTGCATACAAAACAAAAAGAAAGAAGGAAGGAAGAATGTTTGCGTAGACAATGGAGGCATGTCTTCTCTCATGGATTTTAGACTCAAAATCCAATCTCCTATGTAAACACACACAGGAACATAATGATATATACACGATTCAGTTCACTAAAGAATTGTATATGCAAGAGTGAATCTCTACTGAGTAACTCAGAATACTCCATGTACATATGTGATGAAGGGTATGTGAAATTAAAAATAAGTTAGGGGGATAGAGCTGGTGAGATTGGCGAGAATACTGGAAGGAGAGACTTTGATCAAGAAGCACTAGACACATTCATCAATGGACAAATTATATATTATATTTAGAACTCTGGGCCCAGGCGCTATCCCTGGGCTCCTTTTACTCTCAAGGAGAGCATTCTATCATTTGAGCCACAGTACCACTTCCAGCTTTTTCTGTGATTAATTGTAACTAAGAGTCTCACAGAGTTTTCTGCCTGGACTGGCTTCAAACCACACTTGATCTTCAGATCTCAGCCTCATGTTAGCTAGGATTACAGATGTGAGCCACCAGCGTCCAGCTGGACATATAAATTGAAACCCTCTTTACAATCATTTGAAGTTTGGAAAAGAAACCCACACACATTTTCTTTAGTAGGACTGTTTCTGTAAGGAAACTGTAAGTGTACCTTCCTTGTACTCTTGATCAGTTTTCCCTTTTTTATGCACTTAAAATTTCACTGGGATATAAGTGGAGTCATTCATTTGTACGTGACCACTTTCTCATCATGATAGAAGAGGTAGTGGCCACATGATATCAAACATATTTGTCATTTGATCTTTTATTTTTATTTTTAAACTGCCAAATGTAGTATCAATCATCTACTTGACTGCATGCATAAAGCTGTCATTACAATGAATGATTTAAAGGGATATTTGCCAAGATTTTTCCTTAACTACCAGTGTAAAGTATTTGTTAGTTTCTCAGATTAAATTGTATGACCATTTTCAACAGTCTAGGAAAAGAGGGTAAACTTTCTACAAGGCAGCTATTAATACATTGTTGATGGCTGTGGCCCCTTGGTGATAAGAGAGGCTCTTTAGATAATCACAGTCCCTTTCATTCTTATTTATTTATGGTTAGAGGAACAGTAGTGAGATCTAAGCTTCAGGGTCTAGGGCATGCTAAATAGGCATGGTACCACTTGAGCTACATCCCCTGTGCTTAGGCAGGTAGGGTCTTGCATTTGTACAAGAATCAGCTTTGAACTATGGTCCTCTACCTATACTTCCTGTAACACTGGGTTATAGCCATGTAGCACTCTGCCTGATTTATTGATCCAGATGGGGTTTACTAACTTTTTCCCTATCCTGGCCTCCACCTGCAATACTCAAGTTCTTCTCCAGAAGAGTTGGGATTAGGGGCATGAGCCACCATGCCCAACTTGTTAATTATCCTATACATGGTTCTGTTTTTCACTCATTTTCTGACCTTTATGGACCTGCAAGGAATTAAAGTTTTGATTCACATTAAAAAAATCCAAGATGAATGATGTATTTTTAAGCAAATGCCAGAACAGATAATCAATGAGAGTTAAAAGATTAAACTGCAAGTTGATGATAGGAATCTTGGTATATGTAAAAAATTTTTGTATTTTTTATATTTTATGCTTTTAATATTTAAGCAAAATTGCTATTGTTTTATTATCTGAGGCAATTGCAGAGAATAAAAGCTTGAAACTTCATCTAAGAGCAAAGAAAGCTCAGATAGTTGTTAAGAAGAAAAGACATATGGGAATTCTATTGGATCTTGTATTTTGTGGAAACAGAATCACATTGAATCAGAAAAAGAAACTAAAGGGAATTACTCAAGATGATGTCTAAGTATAGCTTGATTTAAAGGAAGTCATACTTAATTTCTGGAATTGTAGTTTTATGGTCACTACTGGGTTTATAATTTCATGATTGTCTCTTCTATCATTTCATCTAGGTATTGCAGAAAAAAGAAGGTAAGGAAGGGAGAAGGAAATAGCATTCCAGAAGCATTTCCACAATGGAGATGTGTCCATCTGGAGGTTATTGTGCAGACAGAAGCAGAAAGAAGCTGGGCTGATTACGTGGGGGGTTAGAAATCCACATTGATGACCAGTCCTTTTGCATGGCTCTCCACAACTAAAACAGTTGTATTTTGCTGACTCCAGTTCTGAACTGAATACTTTATCCTGTCATCTGGGAAAGGAAGAGAAATTCCACAGTATGAGCTTAAGTTAATAGATCCCATCTGTGATGTTCATGAAGGAGTGGTTTTAGGTTGTGAAGGCTTATGTCTGGAATTGCAGTAATACCATCAAAACCTTAGCAGAAAATATGACTTTTGCATTGGATCAAACACAGTTAAGTGGATATCTTGCGACATCTCTAAATTATAGCTTTAAAAGTATACTTTGGGGCTGGGAAGGTGGCTCAGTGGTAGAGCACTTGCCTTGCATGCATGAGGCCCTGGGTTCAATTCCTCAGCACCACATAGGCAGAAAAAAAAGCTGGAAGTGGCGCTGTGGCTCAAGTGGTAGAGCACTAGCCTTGAGCTGAAGAGCTGAGGGACAGCGCCCAAGCCCAGAGTTCAGGCCCCATAACCGGACCACTCCCCCTCCATAAAAAAGTATACTTTCTCTTTGTTAAATAATTGTTAAACGGATCCATAATTCTCTCTGATTTCTTACCTTGTTTCCATCTCCATTTTCCATCATTTCATCTCTTTCTGTTTTATGTTCTTCTTACCTTTTTACTTAAGAACTAGACAGGGAATTGAGGTGTAATTTGGCAAAGTTGTTGATAGAGCAGAAGGTACAATTCAATCCAACCCAACCCAGTCATTGGCTTGTCTCTTTCCCTTCTTTTTGATTTGAAGTTGAACCTGATGATACAGATATTACAAGGTTTATCATCTATTCCCACTAACCCCCAAATGCAAGATTGTATGATTCTGTCTATTCCAGTTCACCACACCTCCCTTTTCCAAGATACTTCTAATCGTTTCCTGTGGCTGACTCCTTAGCTAATATCTATTAGGGGATTTAAAGCCAAGTCACAATAACTTTGTGGTAATTTTCTATCACAAATTCCTTAAATTAGTTAAATAGGCTCAACTCAAGTCCCACAACATTTAAAATTCTTTCGAGTTCAGTGTAATAATAGATTTGTTTCTTCTCCTTATTACTTAGCACTGTCTGTCTATCTGTCTGTCTGTCTGTCTGTCTGTCTGTCTGTCTGTCTGTCTGTCTGTCTAATACACACTATGGTATACAATGAACAGTTAACCATTTCCTTGATTTTTGGGTTACAGTGTTCTGAAATCAAATGCTTTCTATCTCAATGGCAAACTAAAGCATACACTAATAATAGAAATCAGATCTGAAACATTTGATCTCCATCTACCCTAATATCTTGTAGGACAGAAGGTATTGATTACAGTAGCAATTTTGTTCTTTTTTTTTTTTGAGGTTCAATAGCTTGGCATTTCTTTTTTTTTAATATTATTTTATTTTATTTGAGAACATACTGTACAGAGGGGCTACAATTACATGGGCAGGATAATGCATACATTTCTTACCAAGCATTGCAGCCTCCTCCTTTGTTTACCCTTCACCTCCCTTCCCAGCCTCCCCCTCCCCCCACCCAATTATACCCCCCTCCCCCCCCCACCGACATTGTAAAGCTGGTTTTGACATGACATTTTGTACTTCTCATTGTTGCAACAGGTCCACCTGAATCCTTAAACGACTTGTTTGCCCCCATCTCCTCCACATGTTATACTGACATCAAATATAGTGAAAGCGGGGGTTACACTGTGGGGGAGGGACATACAAAGCAACAAAGAAATAATCTTATAAATGCGTTAGAAACATATGCATGAAAGAAACGAAAACATTAAAATACATATTTAAGGGTTCATTTTCCTAACATCACATTATCTGACCTTTTCTGCTTGACTCATACCTATACTAGATATTGCAAATAAGGGAAACCATGGGACCTATGCTTCTTTGGGCCTGGCTTACTTCACTTAATATAATTTTTTCCAAGCCTTTCCATTTCCTAACAAATGGGGAAATGTCATTCTTTCTGATGGAGGCATAGAATTCCATTGTGATATATACCACATTTTCTTGATCCATTCATCTACTGAGGGGCATCTGGGTTGGTTCCATATCTTAGCTATGGTAAATAATGCTGCAATAAACATAGTTGTGCTGGTAGCTTTAGTGTGGTCTTGTTTGTAAACATTTGGGTAAATGCCCAAAAGTGGGATTGCTGGATCATAGGGGAGATCTATGTGAAGCCTTTTGAGGAACCTCCATACTGCTTTCCAAAGTGGTTGAACAAGTTTACATTCCCACCAACAATGAAGTAAGGTTCCTTTCTGTCCACATCCCCTCCAGCATCTGTTGTTGTTAGAGTTCTTGATTTTTGCTGTTCTAACTGGAGTGAGGTGATATCTCAATGTTGTTTTGATTTGCATTTCTTTTATGGCTAGGAATGTTGAACATTTCTTCATGTGTCTATTGGCCATCCTTCCTTCTTCTTCAGAGAAGCTTCTCTTTAAGTCTTTCGCCCACTTATTTATTGGGCAGTTGTTTCTTTGAGGATTTGTTGTTGGGTGGTTTAATTTTTTGAGTTCCAAGTATATTTTAGATATGAGACCCTTGTCCGTTGTATGGCTAGTAAAGATCTTCTCCCAATCGGTGGGCTTTCTATTGATCTTGCTAGCTATGTCATTTGCCCTGCAGAAGCTCTGCAACCGTATGCAATCCCATTTGTCCAACCTTTCTTTGATTTGTTGTGCTTCTGGGTCTCTATTCAGAAAATTTCGGCCTGAGCCAAGGAGACCTAAGGTTTCTCCTATTCCATCCTGTAATGTTTTCAGAGTGTCTGCTTTGAGTTCAAGGTCTTTGATCCATTTGGAGTTGATTCTGGTGCAGGGTGATATATAAGGTTCTAGCTTTAGTTTTCTACATGTAGTTAACCAGTTTTGCCAGCACCATTTACTGAAGAGGCTGTCTTTCTTCCATTCTATTGTTTTAGCTTCCTTATTGAAGATTAGATGGCTATAGGTCTGTAGGTTCATTTCTGGGTTTTCAATTCTATTCCATTGGTCCTGAGGTCTGTTCTTATGCCAATACCAAGCTGTTTTGATTACTATGGCTTTATAGTAGAGTTTGAAATTTGGTATTGATATTCCTCCAGCAGTGTTCTTTCCGTTGAGGAGCGTTTTTGCTATTCGGGGTCTTTTATTGTTCCATATGAATTTTTGGATTGCCTCCTCTATTTCCTTGAAGAATGAGGGTGGAGCCATCATAACCCTCATCCCAAAACCAGGCAAGGACTCATCAAAGAAAGAGAACTATAGACCCATTTCTTTGATGAACATTGATGCAAAACTTCTCAACAAAATTTTGGCCAATCGACTTCAACAATTCATCCAAAAAATCATACACCATGATCAAACAGGATTCATTTCAGGGATGCAAAGCTGGTTCAATATACGCAAATCAATTAATATTATTCATCACATCAACAGGAGCAAGAATAAGAACCACATGGTTATCTCAATAGATGTAGAAAAAGCATTTGACAAGATCCAACACCCCTTTATGATGAAGGTTCTGGAAAAATTAGGAATCCATGGAACATTCCTCAATACAATAAAGGCTGTATATGACAAACCTACAGCCAGCATTGTACTCAATGGTGAAAAACTAAAGCCATTTCCTCTTAACTCAGGAACGAGACAAGGATGCCCACTCTCTCCACTTCTCTTCAATCTAGTATTAGAATGCCTAGCTACAGCAATAAGACAAGATGCAGACATAAAGGGGATCCAAATAGGGAAAGAAGAAATAAAACTCTCCCTCTTTGCAGATGACATGATCTTGTATTTAAAGAATCCCATGGACTCCACTCCCAAATTACTCAAGCTGATTCAAAACTTTGGCAAAGTAGCAGGTTATAAAATTAACCCCCAAAAAATCAATGGCTTTTCTATATGCCAACAATGAGAAAAGTGTGGCTGAAATTAGGAAAGCAACTCCATTTGTAATAGCCCCACAAAAAATAAAATACCTAGGAATTAACTTAACCAAAGAAGTGAAGGACCTCTATGATGAAAACTTTAAAATCTTGAAAAAGGAAATCAACACAGAACTTAAAAAATGGCAAAACCTCCCATGCTCCTGGATTGGCAAGATTAACATCGTGAAAATGGCAATACTCCCCAAGGCTATCTACAAATTCAATGCGATACCTAGCAATTTTGTTCTTATATAGACCTTGTCTTGTTGCTGTTTGTAGCAGTGCATTGACAAAAACTTAGAGAATTCTGCGTAAACAGATAATTCAACTTATTTGTATTCATGCAATGATCTTATTAAGAAAATAATGGTCTAAATTGTGGGAAGCAAATCCGTGATTACAAGAGCATCTTACTAGTCAAAATCCTTTCCCATGAAAGATGCAAACTGTTTTAAAAGAAGGCAGTTACAGTACACCTCACACAAACTCTAAGCTCAAGGGAAAGGGGCTCTGTGAAGAAGGTTTTTACCTGTGACAGAGGGATCGGTGCACGGGGTATGGGGCCCGCCACGTGGCAGGTCTCTGCTGTGCACTTGGCAGAGTCTCAGGGCGTGACTGGCAGGGCCTGTCTTGTGGCAGCTGGGAACACCGGGAGGCAGCTGTGGTGAGCCTGTGGCTGGCAGGAAGATGGGCACCGAGCTGGCAGGGGTCCTGTGAAGCTTTAACCTGGCTGGAACTGATGTCAGCAATCCTAATCATGCATAGACTCTGCTCAGAGCTCCTTGACAAATCAAGGGCTGATATCACCTGATTCTAAAAATATTCAGCCAGGCCACATGAAACTGGCACAAGAGAACATTTTACCTCCGTGTTGGATGACATTCTCCGTGAGTACCCTCTATCGGTTATTTTGTTGGTATCTTGTTGATGTCAGTGAAAACTGCAACCAGAGACTTAGAATCTATTTGCACCAGTAAAGAGATCTTTGAATCCACCCCTGGAAGCATTTAATTAAATGTTAAGTCAAGGCCAGCAATAAGCTTAGAGAAGCATCTGACTTTCATAGCAAAAAGTTTAGGACAGCAGTGCTCAAAGGTAGCTTTCATTTTTATAGAAACCAGGTGGTAATCTAATATTAAAGAAAGGTCACCTTTGCTGGGAATCCACATTTGTGCTTTGCAATTGTCAGAACCCAAGGTACAGCCAAATGAAAGAAGATTAGGACAGCCAAGGATAGCACTGGGTTGCACACACACACACACACACACACACACACACACACACACACACACACACACACACACACACACACACACACACACACACACACACACACACACACACACACACACACACACACACACCTCCTCAATAAACCCAATAGATTTGCAAAATCAACCCAATTGAGCAAAGAGACTAGTTTGAGAAATTCTGTCTTTCTGGGCATGCTTCTGTGCCCACAAGGAATTTGTTTTGAATAGTCATTGCAGCAATGTGATGTGGATTAGTAGTCGTTACAATGGGGATTAAGGAAATCTTAAGAAAACTCAATGAGTTTCAGGACATCTAAACTGTGATTCTGAAGAATAGCAGGAAAAGCTTATTTTTTTCGTATTTTCTTTCTTTTCATTTTTCTTTTTTTTGTGACAGTCCTGGGGCTTGAAGTCAGAGCCTGGGTGATGTCCTTGCACTTTTGTGCTTAAGGCTGGAGTGCTATCACTTGAGCCACAGCTCCACTGCTGGCTTTCTGGTGGTTAATTGAAGAAAGGAGACTCATGAACTTTTCTTGCTTGGCTGGCTCCAAACCTTGATCCTCAGCCTCTTGGGAACTGAGGATAAACAGTGTGAGTCACCAATGCCCAGCAGAGAGTTACCCCTTCCTATTTTTTCAAGCCTTTTCCCCTATATATTTGTCCATGCATTTGTTGTCACCTTGACATTGTCACTACCATATTTAGCCATTACTTTTGGATAATATCATACAAGCTTATTTGCAACAGTGAGGAGCTCGTGGTGTGGTTTACTGCTGAAACACAATGTTTTTGGTGTGAGGATAGGGTTGCTGAGGGGACAGCAGGTTATCAACGGAGCGTCTTTGCAACTTTGTCTCTGTTGGCAGTTACAGTAATTTTCAATGCTACCTGCTAATATTTCAATTTATTCTTCAAGAGAATGGAGTAATCCAGGGTAATATCCCTATACTATACTCTTAAAGCTGAGAAGCTCTAAAATTATAATTTTACAAATTATTGTGAGCTTCTTCAAACTATAGTCTTTTTAAGCTAGAACAGCCCATTTTTCCCAATTTTCATACTACCCAGTAAGTAATATATAGCTTGAAGCTTTTCCTGCTTTAAACTTAATATAGGATTTTTATTAGTGTGCCAGTTTCAGCATTAAGCATATAAATTTACTTATTTTACTTTACATATACCAATTCTCTGCCTGGATATTTGCTAGAAGGATACTGAAAACAGTACAGAAACGTTTCCCAGAAGTTTACTGCTAATAGTCAGCTCTGTTAATGCTATTTTATTTTTCTTTACATCTTAGAAAGTCCAAAGCAATACTCAGTGCTAAATGATGACATATAATATTTTAGGATGTTCTTCCTCATAATTATAAGAATAGTTGCTTCCCAACATTATTTCTTGTGGAGAACTCTTTGGAGAATATAGGTTGTAATTTATTTTTTACAAAAAAATTAATCATGATACCTTTTCTGGCACGAAACTTCAGAAAAATAGATATGTTATTTGAATTTTGGCTATTTGATGAGTTTAATTTTTGTGTGTAATAGATATATAATTGTTCCTATTTGTTTTTTAAAATAAGCTTTTATTGGGAAAATACTGTACAGAGGGGTTACAATTACATGAGCAAGGTAATGAGTACATTTCTTATCAAGCATTGTTGCCTCCTCCTTTGTTTTTCCCTATGATCCATTCCCTCCCATCTTCACATCTATACTCCCCCCAACCCCAGCCTAAATTGTAAAATTTGTTTTTTGATATAGCATCTTGTACATCTTATTGTTGCAGTGGGTCAACCTGTATCCCTATTTAAACAATTTGTTTTTTCCCTTCCCTTCCCTTCCCCAAATTATACCAACATCAAATACAGTGAAGACAGGGGTTATACAAAGCAACAAAAAATCACGTGGTACTTTATAAATACATTAGAAACAATAGCAAGCAAGCAAGAAAAAAAAACACTTGTGTCCTTATCTTGGGGTTCATTTTGGTTAACATTATTTTATCTGACCTTTCCTGCTTGTCTCAGACATATTTCCCTTATTTGATTTAATTGTTCCTATTTGAATTCAAGATGATAGCACATAACAGCACATAGCACATTTGTAACAGTAAATAGATGTTAAGCACTCATGACTTAAAATTAGGAAGTCTTGACTAGAAACGCAGCAGCGTACCTTACAACTGTTTGATCTTGAGAACTCTTAAGGGTAAAGCAATGAGCTTCTTCATAGGTAAAAACAGAGATAACAAAAGAAGTCCCATCTCAGGGATATTGTGAAGTTCAGTGATGGAATTCATGGAAGGACTTGGCCTACAAACTTACCTTAGGGGTTGGGAAGGTGGCTGAGTGGCAGAGTTCTTGCCTCACATGCATGAGGTCCTGGGTTCGATTCCTCAGCACCACATAAGCAGAAAAAGCCAGGAGTGACGTTGTGGGTCAAGTGGTAGAGCTCTAGCCTTGAGCTGAAGAGCTGAAGAGTTCAGGCCCCACAACCGACAAGAAAAAGAAAAAAAAAGAATAAAGAAAAGAAACTTATACCTTAGAAAGAACTGGCCAGCAGTGGTGGAAGCTACCATCTTTTCTTTCTTCTAAGTTTATTCCCAGTTCCCTCAATTACAGTACCTGGATTTTCTCTCAGGAATGCCAGCTTCACTTTTCTCAGTTATTGTGCTCTGATATCTTTGGAAGGGTTAGATTGCATGGAGTTCATTCTCTGAGAAACAAAACAACAAAACAGAAACAAATTAGCAATAGATAGAACAATAGATAGAACAAATTCATTGGAAAAGATTACAAGCCATGACCAGTGGTCCACTCTGTGGTTCTCCAGGATGTTTGTACCAACGTGTTTTTTCTTTCTTGAATAATTGAATGGACTTCTCAAAGTTAAAAAATGTGTAGAAGCCAGAAGATGGTGTAGGCTATAATATGGAATAGAAACATATTGTCCTGACATAACTGTACATTTCTTTCTGGCTGTATTGGAATTCAGAGGAAATCTATTGAGTGCTGTCATGCCCCAGGTTTGATACTTTGGTTGGAGTTGTCAAGCAGGACTTAACTGCTCTGATGGCTATCTGCTTACAATGGGATGACAGAGTCATATATAAATTATATAATGAATCATGTAATTAATCAGATAGGAACCCTATAATCATAGGTGTGACAAATGTTGGGGAGGGTTGACTAGGGAGTAAACTGAAAATGACTTTTTATTTTCAATTCATCGATCTTAGGTAATACTTGGGTTCTTTTTCTTTTTGGCTTTGCTTTACATAATAGGAACTGATTTGATGAGCACTTGCTTGTTACTAATAATGTGCTTTACATGAATTACTTCAATGCAAATATGTGAAGCATTACTTGGAGGGTTCTTTGGTGGACACAGAAACTGTGATGAGAACAACAATAAAATAATATTTCCCATAGTAAGAGACGGTGCTGAGATGAACCCAGGTCTGGAATCTGCACTTATAATAAGCTTTGTACTCTTGGGATGAGAGTCACCAGTAAGAACAAGTGTTTTCATTAGTTGAGGTCAACATTTGCATTTGGCTATGGTTTAAAGTGATTCCACCAATCTCTACGAATTCATCTCATCAGGATGTGATTAGATGTAGCACAGATTTTCAGGCACTCAGAGGAAAACAAACATAGAGTTACTAACTTAGAAGAGAAAGTCAACTGCATGAAGGCAAGGATTTTTGATTGTTCACTGATAAACCAGTATGTCTAGAACAGTGCTTAGCATTGAAGATTATTTGTTGAACTGATAAAATAAATATAAGAACAATGAACTCAAAACCAAAGAATCCATTCAGGAAGAAAACAAGTGTGTTTCTTATTCCTATTTTAAGTTTTTACTATTTCTCAACATCTGTGGAATCAAGCAAGACAGATTTATCAGGCCATTTCAACTAGTAGAATTAATAATGATTGAAAAGTCATTTTATAATGTCCTGATCAAGGGTTTTGAGCTGTCAGTATTCTGCTGAAGAATATTTCAGAGATCCGGACTTTGTTTCATTTGTATTAGAAGAAGTTTATTTTATAATCTAATATGAAAAATGTTTGCATGGAAGAAGCAATCAATTTATGAATCAAGAAATGGTTGAATGGGACTATCTTCATACTGAAATGCATGACTGTATTTTTTATCCTCTCCCTTGGAGTGAAAAAGTATGAGAACTTGGAAAAGTTGCCAGGCATATCCTTGAGGGAACAACATATTTTGTTTGTAAAAGTACTTAGAAGCATATTATTTCTACCCAAACAATATATTTTATCAGAAAATGTTAATTTCCATTAAAAAGTATAATTGTATAACATTTTATCTATAATTATTTGATCACAGATTCATTTAACACTTATCTATGCTACCTGCTCTTTGCTACCTACTGATACATCAATGAACATAATTGATAGCCTTCACTATGTGAAACTCACATTACAAAAAGAGAGATAATAGACAATACATTTACAACTAAGAAAATTCCATACAATGCAAAATATGGGTTCTACAAAGGATGTAAAAGGAAAACAGACTGAGGAGATACTGCAACTGGTTAGGATAGGAGGGTTCAGAACTAACTGAGAAGGTGACATTTGAGGAATCAATACCAATAAAGGAAGCAGTCATGCAGATATTTGGAAAGAGCATTCCAGGCAGTGAGCAAGAAACTTCGTGAGCAAGTCAACAGGCAATAAGAGGCTAAGTAGAATAGAGTAGAAATCCACATCATGAAGGCCCTGCTGAACATTTAAGGAAGTAGGCTTTTTTTTTTTTTTTTTTTTAATTTCTGGAGGTTGAACCCAAAGCTTCTGGAATGCTAAGTAAGTATATTCCCAGCCCTCATGTTTACAAGACAGAGTGCCTATTTAATTGGCCTGGATTGACTTTGAACTCACCCTCCTCCTACCTCTCCTTCTCAGAAGCTGAGAAGACAGGTGTGCACCACCAGCCAGGCTGCCTTAGGCTCTTGATGTAAGCTGACAAATATCTGAAAGCCTTGTGCAGAGTGGTGACCTAGGCTGATCTAGATTTTTAAAAGCCTTTGTGGAAAAGGGGAATGAGCCACTGAGGGAGCGTGGATGTTAGCAAGCAGAAGGATGGTGGCCTAGTATGGTTGCAGTAGTCACAAGAACCAATCTGGTTCTGAGTAGGTGTTTGTTTACTGATGGGAGTGAGAAGTAAGAGCTAAAAAAATTACTTTATGAGAAACTATTTTAATCTCTTATCATTAAATAGGATTTTTGGCAAGCAAAAAATGTCAAGCCAAACCAACTGACTTACACAGGTAAATGATTTTAATAAATGGCAATACTATCTGTAGCTTAATCAATGCAAATACTTTTTGTAGCCTAATCAACCACATTCTTGATTTCACCTATATTTTTCCAATAGTTATACCACATTAGCTAGAGTAAGCATAGGATTAAAACCAGGTTTATATATATATATATATATATGTAAACACAATATGCACATATTATATGTATTTATATTTAAATGTACTATACACAAATATATATTTATATTATACATACATTTATATATAACTTGAAGAAAGGAATTTCTGCCAATATATATAATACACATGTAATGTGTATATATTATATATTTACATATATTTATACACATAAAAACATATTTTATATAAAAGCTTAATATATACCTTATATTAAAGCTTTCCAGGAATTTCTAATCAGTGATTCTAATCATTGTAAATTTGTAAGTTTGCTGTTCCTGTGAAGTCAAGAGAAGTGTTTTACCCAAATAGGAAAGAATCTGTAGCTTGACCTTGTATTTCAATAAAATGATTGAAATTATTAAATGAAGAATTGAAAAGCAAAAGTCAAATTCCAGAAGTATTACGTTTTCCTCTTAGATCTCACAAGCCAGTAAAGGCAGACATTTATAAGAACTTTATATATATATATATATATATATATATGTAAATATATATTTATGTTTTTAATTGTAAAATTACTGTACAAAGGGGTTATAGTTACATGGGTAATGAGTACATTTCCTATTGAGCATTGTTACCTCCTCCTTTGTTTTTCCCCTACCATCCCTTCCCTTCCCAACTCCTCCCCACTCCCTCCCGTTACCCTGGCCCAGAAATTGTAAATTTCCTTTTCAACATAGTGTCTTGTACATCTCATTGTTACAATGGGTCACCCTGTATCCTTATTTCGGCATTTTGTTATTTCCCTTTCCCTCCCAAAATTAGAAAAATGTATATACAAGATGCAGGGTACTGAAATCAAATACAGTGAAAACAGGGGTTAATGAGAGCTCCCCAGAAATTGGCCTAAGGTCAATCTCAGATGATATTGAAGCCCGGACTAGTGCCATCAAAGAAGTCACCTGCATCATGTGGGTTTCAGGTCCATTACAAACACCAGAGAGGGAGAGAAATTCCTTTTTGCTAAATGAAAATGGTCAAAACTACAGCAGGATAAAAAAGAATTGGATTTCCAGGCTTCTAAGAAAATAGAAAATAAGTGGAGTGACAGTGGCTCACGCCTAGCATCCCAGCTACCGAGGAGGCTGAGATCTGAGGATCATGGTTCCAAGCCAGCCTGGGCAGGAAAGTCTGGGAGTTTCTTATCTCCAACTAATCACAGCAAAAGCCAGAAGTGGTGCTGCAGCTCAAGTGGTAGAACTCTAGCCTTGATCAATAGGAGCCTAGAGACAGTGCCCATGCCCTGAGCTCAAGCCCCAGGATTTGGCCAAAAAAATAAAAATAAAAATAGACACTAAAAAACATGCCAGCTAATTCCTCCACACGAAGATGGCATGCTTTTCAAACTAATAATTCTTTGGCATCAAAATGTCCGCCTGTTCTAAGTCATGCCTTCAGTTCTCTTTCTGCTATTCCAAAATTCAAATCTAGGCACCTAAGCTTGGTTCTGTGAATCTCTTATCTGCTGTTTTAAGTCTTTGAATTTGGAGTCCCTCTGTTCTTTCATCCTGTTAAAGGTTTCTAGATCCATCTGTTCACTGGCCAGGTTAAAAGATGCTATGGAAGTAAAAACAAAACAAAACACACTAGAAAGTATTTTGGAGTACTTTTCAGAAAACCCTGTGTTTTTCTACTGAAAATTTTACAGAATGAATAGCTTAAAAACCTAACTCTCATAGAATTCATGTAATTGACTCTAAATGTAATTAGGCTTGATAACTCACAAGTGTGCTGCTAACTGGTGGTTTATACTTACAAATGAATATAGAAGTGGACCTAACCATATGGTAAATGCCTTCTAGCAAAGGTCATTCAAAAAATACAAAAATAAGATAAATTATTACTATTGATGAGGAGGATAATAATCAGAATGAGTATACATATAGATAGCCATATTCACAATGTGAATATACAGTGACCCAGAAAATAACATATTGACTTACTTGAAGACTTCCATCATAAAAGATTACTGTAGGGTGTTTGGCTCTGGTGCAGATGGTGTACTGAAGAATGTGCCCAATAATATATCAAAAGATTGCCTCTCTCAGCAAATTTAGACTTTCAAACCCACTAGCTACTCCTTTAATTGTGTTCTTTGCCTTTCTAACTCCTGAATAAATAAGGCTTTAAAAATGATGCTTGCCTTTCGGGCTTCCTTTTATGTAGGTAATAGAAAGAGAACGAAACTTCAATGTTGAACTCCACAGCCTAGTATCTTTTGACCTTCTGTGTGTATTAGTGAAGATGAAGATACACTTGAATGAATAGTTTTTAGGTTTGAAGACTTAGACTGGATAACTTATGTAGAACTTGACGCAATGGCTGGTTTTACATATCAGAACTTGTGTACTTGTAGTTTCTGTTGCCAGTGGTCAGCTTTGAAACTTGCCTTTGCTAAGTTCCATCACATGTAAGACTGGAGTAAGCATAGTCTCTTGTTATAAGATGTGAGGGCTAATTGAGTGATATACAAAAAAAACAAACAAACACATAGCTTGAATACTGCTATAGGGTAAGAGTATGTACAATATAGTGAGGTATTGTTACTATGCTAATTAGTACCATTATTAATTCAGTTGTATTGTAGTATGGTTCCCAAAGCCATACATTCTTTGGGTTAGCACTGGGATTGGAACTCAGGGCATTGAGCTCTCACTTGGCTTTTGGTTCAAGGTTAGTACTTTACCACTTGGGCCCTACTTCTACTTCTTGTTTTCTGCTAGTTAAGTGGAGATAGAAGTCTCTTGGATTTATCTACCGGTTTGGCTTCTAACAGGCAATCCTTAGATCCCAGCCTTCTGAGTAACAAGAATGATAGTTGTAACCATCAGCTATGCCTTGAGATAAATTCTTTTATTATTTATTTATTAATTTGTTTATTATTGTTATTATAAAGGTGATGTACAAAGGGCTTAGTGTTACATAAGTCAGGTAAAGAGTATATTTCTTTTAGGACAATGTCAGCTCTTTCCTTTCTCTTTCTCCCAGTGTTTACCTCTTGTGATACATTCTTCAAACTTTTTTTGTTTTTGTTTTTTATTTATTTATTTTTTATTGTGAAAATATCATACAGAGGGGTTACAATTACATGGGCAAGGTAATGAGTACATTTCTTATCAAGCATTGTTGCCTCCTCCTTTGTTTCCCCTTCCCATCCCTTCCCATCTCCCCAGCCCTCCCTGCACCAAAGTTGTAAGGTTCATTTTTTGACATGTCTTGTACATCTCATTGTTGCAATGGGTCCACCTGTATCCTTATTTAAACAATTTGTTTTTTTCCCTTCCCCTCCACAAATTATACCAACATCAAATACAGTGAAAACAGGGGTTATACCATGGGGGAGGGACATACAAAGCAACAAAAAAAATCTTATAAATATGTCAGAAACAATCACAAGAAAGGAAAAACATTTGAATCCTTATCTTGGGGTTCATTTCACCTAACAGCAACTTTTTAAATTATTATCTTTAAGTAGTTGTATAAAGGAGTTTCCATTTAACAAAGCAGTTTATGCATATAACATATCTTGATCAGTGTCATCCCTTCCAAAATTCTCACCCATCCCTCCTCTACTCACCCCTTCCTTTACTCTTCTTAATTTTGCAGAATAAACATTGGAGTCTTGTCTGCATTTTTCACAGTGAGTAAAAAATTTTATTTGACTTCTTAAGTTTTTTTAGAAGTAATATTGACCATGATGCTCACAAAATCTGAAGATATTACACACACACACACACACACACACACACACACACACACACACACACACAGTAGATAAAAAAGAGAAGGATTTATAGATTGAAATATAGCCTAACTACATATTTAGAAAACACTCAGGAGAACTTTTCTGAGAATATGGCTCTCAGAATAGATTTGCAACAAATTGTGGTTAGCATTACTCTGTTAAAGAAATATGAAATACATGCATTGATGCCAACATTTCTAGAATAAAATTCACCAATAAAAATGAAGAGTATCATCAGTGTTCTTCATTATTGCCAATGGGAGATTTAGCTTTAATGACCTATCCGATAGTCTATACAAAAATCTCAGGATCCTATTGAAATTCAAAATCATTTGTATAATTTTAATTAAAATTCAAAGGAGCCTAGTGAATTATACAGTTAACCTTTCACGTCTAGAATTCAAAGGATCACTTTTTAGGTCACTGTGAATAATGAGTTTGCTAGTCTCATCCAAATGTCCATTTGTACAGCTCCCTAAGCCAGAAGAGGGATTATTAAATCATCATCCATTTGCAGTCTTTGCCAAAAACAAGAGCCAAAGAGAGAACTTCAGGTCCGGACTGTCCTCAATTGACAGAGCAGCAAGACAAGCCCTGAAAAGTCTTTTCTCAGTGATTTAAATTACTTACTGCTGCGAGTACTTGCCTAATTCCAAAGATTCTAGATATGATTTAAAATCATGGCAAATACAGGAGAGTATGAATGAAAAGAGAAAAGATTGAGAATGGAAAGTTTATTCAAAAATACTTTATCAAAGCTCTTTACAAATACGATTGATCTCATTTACATTTGCATTGTGAAAAATAAGATATCAGTGATAATCATTTGATTTTTTTAAAGGAAATATGGTGAAAATGGAAAAAAATTGGGAGTGTCTGGAGAATTTTTTAATTATATAGATGATGTAGAGAAGATTTAACAATTATATAACCCAAGTAATGAGAGTATTTGTTTTTGGCCATTACCCCTTCTCCTGCTCTCTCCAGTTTTTTCCTTCCTACCCCTACCCACAGTTCATGTCCAACATAGTGTCTGGTGAGTATTACTGCTGATTAGTTCACCTTTTGTCCCACCATTTTTGTGGTGAAGAAGATTTCTTTTTTTTTTCTTTTGTCCGTTGTGGGGCTTGAACTCTGGGCCTGGGCGCTGTCCCTCAGCTCTTCAGCTCAAGGTAAGCGCTCTACCACTTGAGCCACAGCGCCATTTCTGGTTTTCGAGTGGTTTATTGGAGATAAGAGTCTCACGGACTTTCCTGCCCGGGCTGGCTTTGAACCCTGATCCTCAGATCTCAGCCTCCTGAGTAGCTAGGATTACAGGTGTGAGCCACCAGTGCCTGGCTTGAAGAAGATTTCTTTATTGAGGTTAACAGATTCCTGAATGACACTTGAAAGAAAAAACTTGAAGAACAACAAGGGAATGGCAAAGGAATAATTTTGAAGTGACCAAAATTGTGTAGCTATGATAGTGATCACAAAAACAAATGGAGAGATGGGAGGAGAGAAAAGCTTTGAGCCAAGAGTGTTAGACAAGCCAACTTATTTTCACTTGAATAGGACTCAGACATTTAAGTGGAAATGCCAATCTTTGTATCTCTGAGAAGCAAAGGGGATTTTTAGTCATTAACTGATTTGAATAAATCTGTTGTTGGTCCCTAAGGAGTAACTGAGACTTTTGATGTCTAGGAACTCAGGTAGACAGCAAAGCTTTTGAGGACAGCCATGAGTGAGACACAGTGTTGTTTTCTCATATTAATGGCTGTTTATGTGGTAGAATCACTGACAAACTTACTACTTTCTTATTCATTTACTTTGATTCAAATGCCACTGCCTGAATACAGGAAGATAGTATCTTTGAACAGATTTGAATGTCCAAGAAGAACACTGAAGTCCTTGAAAACATAGCTGACTTTACCTCTTCTAATAAGTGCTTAGGACTTGAGAAAGCAAAGACAATTGGGCATTAATAAAGGACTGTTATTGCACAAGGTGAGAACTTACTTTACTGGACATAGCTTTACTATGAGAATATGTTTTCATTTGGAATGAATTATTTGGAAAAGACAGAAAATTATGATCTTGAGACTGAAGTCATAATAAGAGCACTACTAGCAGGGAGTGCCAAATAATTCTCTAAAAAGAAATGTTTAAAAATATCAGGGGACATAATCATATATCTCAGGTAATCTTGTCGTAAGTGAATTGGAAATAGAATTATATAGAGACAAGCTTTCATAGCTATTTGGGAAAATGTGGGTTTTTTAAGATGTTGTAACAAAGCTGATCAATACAAGTTTCTACAGTAGTGGGATTTTTTCTAATCATCTGGATCTATTTGGCATTCAAATTTTTCTAAGCATGTATTATTTGATCTGTTTGTAATTGGATGGATTCATCTGCTACTGAACATTAACAAAGACACATAGTTAGCTAGTGTAAACAATAGAAATCTATTGCTTCACAGTTCCTGGAGTCTGGAATTCCAAGATGAAGTTGTTGGTAGGGTTGTTTCATTCCCAAGGCTATGAGGGAGAATACATTCTAGGCTTTTATTCCCCAGCTCTGAGTGGTTTGCTGGCAATTTTTGGCATTCTTTAGTTTGTAGATATTTAGATATTTCTCCAGCTTTTGCCTTCATTATTACATGTGTGTATGTATGTGTGTATATGTTCATGCATATGTGTGTGCATCCATAGTCCTCTCTATAAAAACAACAGCCGTCATGAGAAGGAGTCTATGTTTCTCTGTTACTTCATCTTAACCAATGGCATCTGCAATAATACTATTTCTCAGAAAAATCACATTGTGAGGTGCTTGGGGATTAAGGCAACAACATATACATTTTTACAGAAATGCAAATCAATTGACTTTAGCCATCTTAAATGATATTCCATTTCTCAGAGCACTGCACATAATCAAAAAATGCTACTCTGTACTTGATTGTAACCAAAATAATGGTGACTGGTTCATTAGGGTTTGTGAATGTTGAAGGTTGCAAATAAAGCAGAGAATCCCAGGCCATCAGCAAAACTCGTGCAATGCAACACTGTCAGAGGTGAGAGAAACGACAGACATGGAATCTCATGTCCTATAGCTTTAATAGGAAAAGTGGATCAACTAAAGCTTATAACTTCAAAGCAAAATATTCAGGATCATAATTGAAGGCCTGAGGCCTGAGGCCAAGTCCTAGAACAGGTACACACACACACACACACACACACACACACACACACACACACACACACACACACACACACACTCACACACACACACACACACACACATTTGTTATCAGGAAAGACTCCAACTCATAGAAAATGTGTGAAAGGTAGAGTAGCACTGTTCTTTCTAGAAAGAACATGCCGAAGAACATTAGCTTAAAATATATAGTGCCAACTAATATTTCAGTTCTAGTGATTTTGAGTGAAATTTGCACCCCAAAGCATAGGAGTTAGATGACACAGCGAAGAAAAATGATGGAAAAGCTTGTAAATGTGTATAAATTACATCAGAAAATCTGTACCCGTTAATAAAACATGGCTTGAGAAAATGTCAAAGGTACCAAAAGAGCTTTATTATTTTGTTTTTTGTTTTCTTTCTTTAAGCATGTTAAAAAAGCAAGGAGAAGACAGAAGTATGCAATAAGCCTGCTGCTTGGGACAGATGGCATAATGTTAACAGAGAACAGGGGAAATGCAGAATGCCTTTGTCCCAGTAGACTTTAGTTATTTTGTCAGAGAAAATGATCCTTCAGCTAGTGATGGCGAAACATGCATTGCTAACTTTGAACTGATCTTCAAGACAGGTGAGATAATTTACAGAAGAGGTTGAGTGCCTCAAATGATCCAGAAAGATTATATCATAGGTTCAAGGGCTCTTGGAGAAGAAATGCTTGCATGTCTGCTGCTAAGTAAGACATTTGAAACTCTTGTGGGAACAGAGGAATGCTAGAATCTTGGAGGAAGAAAATATTGGAAACCGCTCCCATTTCCACTAGAACAGATTTGCGGCATGGTGCATTAATGGGTTTGAAGTAATTCTAGAAAAAAAAATATTTCGCTTAACATCATCTTATCTTGAACCCCAAGATAAGGACACAAGTGTTTTTTTTCTTGCTATTGTTTCTAATGTTTTTATAAGCACCAAATGATTTGTTTGTTGCTTTGTATGCCTCTCCCCCACGGTATAATCCCTGTTTTCATTGTATTTGATGTTGGGATAATTTGGGGAAAGGAAGGGAAAAAACAAATTGTTTAAATTAGGGATACAGGTAGACCCATCGCAACAATGAGATGTTCAAGATGCTATGTCAAAAATGAACTTTACAATTTAGGCAGGGAGGAGCGGGGATGTGGGGGTGGGGGTGAGGGGGAATGTAGTTGAGGAGATGGGAGGGAAGGAATGGTAGGAGAAAAACAAAGCAGGAGGCAACAATGCTTGATAAGAAATGTACTCATTACCTTGCTCATGGGATTGTAACCCCTCTATACAGTATTTTCACAATAAAAAGCTTATTTAAAAGAAAGAAAAAAAGACCAATGTAGTAAGAGTTTTATAAGATTCAGTTGGCCATGCCATGTGATTTTTCTTTGCGTTTTTAGCAAAAACGATGGGAATTTCTAGTCAGGAAGGGAAAGAGTTTGTGGGAACAAACATGGAAGGACCAATTATATGCACAGAAACCTTAATGCTGCAACGACATCAATGCTTTTCTTGTTTCATGTAAGATTTTATTTAGGAAGAAAGACCTGATAGACTTTTTTCCCCTTCTTTTTTGTTGATATTTTTTAATTCCTTAAGTAGTTATCAAGGGAGTTGCCTTTTAGAAAGCAGTGTATGGATATAATATATCTTGTCACTGTTATCCCTTGCAACATTCTCACTCAACTCTTCCCTGCCCACCTCTCCCCTCTCCCTTTACTCTTCTTAATTTTGTAGGATATACATTGGATTCTTGAGTGCATTCTCCCTTTCTTCTCCTCATCATTCATCTAGTCCTCTCCTTTTGACTCCATCCCAAGCTTTTTGACGAATTATACTATTTGAGTTCTTTCTTGAGTCTACCGTATTTCGGTTAGTATATATGGATACTTTTGCATACCATCCAATATATTTGCCTATAAGTACCTTAAAGATCATGAAAAAAGAACTTTTCCATGATTTCCTTCCTTCTGTGTTTTGTGGGGTTCTTATATTCATTTCTCTACCTTTCTCTCCTCTCTCCTGTATTACTTCTTCCTTTTATTTTTCCCTTCTCTACCTCCTTCTCTTCCTTGCTTATTCACATAACCAAGGAACTTTATAGACATGTAGAATCAGATTTCCTGCAAGATCTTGAAAATACTAATTTGAGTCGTAGACGCCTGTTAGAGGAGACAGTAGATGCAGGGGGAAAAAAGGTGGGATCGTAACAGTCTATAATTTGTTAAAAGTGTAAGATGTTTATTAATGGGTTGCAAAGGTTAAAAACTTAATGAGTAGAAATTTAATGTAGAAAGATCAGGGAACTCACAAAGATTTGCTCCCATCATATCCATCCTCAATATTTTTAATTAACCAGTAAATTAATACCAAATGCTCATCAGATTTGTATGATGCAGGAAGCTGTAAGGAAAAATACATTTATATTTAGGTTCTTCTTCCAAAAAAAATTATAGTATCACAGCAGGTTGGAATACAGACAGAAACTGGTATATTGGCCCATCATCTCCGTGCCCACAGCAGCTGAGGCTGGGGAGTGTGTCTCTGTGCGAGGATGAGAAAAAGGCTTCTCAGCCAGGCTCCTGGGGCATCGTCACTTTGTGAGCCATGAGAAGGCCCAGATGGGTACGATGGGCATGGGAAGGTCACTCTCGCGGCCACACTAAAAGCCAACCTCAGAAACTCGGATGCCAGGAGAGAGGTGCGGTACCTGCACCAGCTGGAGGAGCAGCTGACAACGGAGGGACGCCGCTCTGCCAACAATGCTGCCAGTGTGCACCCGACCATGAATGATGCTGCCCCCAGATGCTGGTGTAAATGAGCTGAGGGGCATCAGAAGATGAGGACAAGTAGAGCAAGCCTAAATGACTGTTGGGAACTGATGAAAGGTTACAAAGTGACATAGAAGCACGGACTAAAATAATGACATGTGGATTGCATGAACTATTCACCTATGAGTAAAGTACAATTTCATCTGTGTTACAAACGATAAGAACCTAACTGGGAATTTCAATTGTTTTCAATGTAAAAGAATCGTCTCTCTCCATCTCTCTTTCCTGATTTGGTACCTCATTCTATACACCTTATTGAATAAGACTGCTTGGAATAAGATATATGGGTACATGTGTGTGTGCAGGTGTTTACATATATATGTCAATTTACATATGTAAATTAGAATTGCATGTTACAGTTATGAGTATAAAAAGTATAATTGATCAAGAACATATAATTGATTGTCTTATATTTATATATCTGTATTCAGCTTCCTGAATAGCCAGGATTACAGGTGTGAAACAGTGGTTCCAGCTTCAAATGCCTAATTTTGAATGCTGCCCAGAACCTTGTAAATACTAAAAGAAAAAGAGCAACTCTAATACATAAGATAGATTTAATAATATATCTAGACTAGGTGTGAAAAATATGTTCAGGTTAGGATAAAAATTGATAAACTAGGTTACGCAGAAGAAATTTCCTAACATAACAAATAAAACTCCTGCTCCAGGAATAAGAATAGTAACACTTCTCCAAATTTCTGCAAAACGATTGCATCTTGAGTTAATGTGGAGGAAGGGACAATGCCCTGCTCCTAGGACAGGATGAAAGTCTGTGTCTCCTATCAAAAAGGAGTGGACTTAGTTTAATAGGAGAAAGCCAGAGCAATGCTTTTCACACAGCGGATTGCAGGGAAAGGAGACTATTTTGGAACACTGACTGAAAGTTTAGGAAAATATTTGGAGGAGAAACATCTTCATGAAAAAATTAGGGACTAACTATGATGGATTTTAGAGTGTCATAGAATAAAGCCTGGAGCTGTGATGCTATGAGCTGAAGACAGAATTCCTGTTAGATGTATTAATATATTATTATTGTTGTTGTTGTTGTTATTATTCAATAAGTTTAGTTGAGAAATACAAAAGCATCAAGATAAAATATCACCTACAAGTAATTAATAACAGTGCATTTAGAGATATGTCAACAAAAGTACAACTATATTGCTATGAAAGAAATTTGTGCCTGTGTAAAAACTGGGATGGAAGAATATGATAAAGAGATATGGTCAACAGAAAAGGATGTCTGTATTGAGTGTGAAAAATGATACTTTCTCCAAACTGACTGGGAAACAGCCTTTTAGATAGGAGTAGCTCTTAATGTCTAGCATAAGAAGAATGTGGGCAGGTGCTGGTGGTGCATGCTGTAATCCTAGCTACTCAAGAAGCAGAGATCTAAGTGAAGTAAGCCAGGCCCAAAGAAACATAGGTCCCATGGTTTCCCTTATTTGTAATATCTAGTATATGTATGAGTCAAGCGGAAAAGGTCAGATAATGTGATGTCAGGAAAATGAACCCTTAGATGTGTATTTTAATGTTTTTTTCTCTCATGCATGTGTTTCTAACGCATTTATAAGATTATCTCTTTGTTGTTTTGTATGTCCCTCCCCCACAGTATAACCCCTGCTTTCACTATATTTGATGTCAGTATAACTAGTGGAGGAGATGGGGAAAAACCAGTTCTATAAGGATACAGGTGGACCTGTTGCAACAATGAGAAGCACAAGTTGTCATGTCCAAAACGAGCTTTACAACGTCGGTGCGTGGGGGGTGGGGGGGTGGGGGGGGAGGGGGGGAAGGAATAGGATTGGGATGGGGGGAGGGGGGAGGCTGGGAAGGGATGTGAAGGGTAAACAAAGGAGGAGGCTGCAATGCTTGGTAAGAAATGTACGCATTATCCTGCCCATGTAATTGTAACTCCTCTGTACAGTATGTTCACAAATAAAATTAAATTAAATTAAAAAAAAAAAACAAAAAAAGAAGCAGAGATCTGAGGATTGAGGTTCAAAGCCAGGCTGGGTAGGAAAGACCTTGTGACTCTTATGTTGAGTTAAGTACAAAAATCCAGAAGTGGAGCTGTGGCTTGAGTGATACAACACTAGCTTTGACCAGAAAAGTTCCAGGGACAACTCCCAGGCCCAGAGTTCATGCCCCAGGATTGGCAGAAGAAGAAAGAAAGAAAGTGAAAAAGAGAGAAAGAGTGACAGGAAGAAAAGAAGGAAGGAAGAAAGAGAAAAAGGAAGAAGGAAAGGAGAAGAACAAGAAGAAGGAGAACGAGAATGGGGAGAAGGAGGAAGAAGAAAAGGAGGAGGAAGAGAAGTAGAGAGTAGTGAATTATGTGGAAACTGTCTGGTCTGTTCATGGCGACAGGGATTCAGTAGTTTGCACTGGAGTGAAGACCATGAGTGATGGAATTGGTAGATAGATTGGTTCTAGATCACATAGACATTCATAAGGTTGCTATTATTTTCTGCCATTTTTTTTTTTTTTACAGAGAGTAGAGAATCAGAAAGTAACTTTAAGCAAGGAAATAAAATCACACTGGCAAATGCTTGAAGATTAAGTAAAAGAAGAGCACCTTTAGAACCTTCAAGTTTGGTTCCATGGCCCAAGTAAAAAGGTTGATGTTTTCTTCAAAGACAGTGGTGGGGCACACAATGCCAGAGATGAAATAGAATGAAGAGACTTTGGTTTTCTTTTTTTATTCTAAGAGTAGATTGAGATGGGGGTAGATCTTGTATCTCAGGAGTCTACCAAGAACATTTATTAAGAGCGGTAATCTAGGAGATGACATTCACTTTGGAAAAGTGGTATGCTGAGGGTATCTATGCTCACTAAGTGGAATGGCCCTGGAACCAGGTGGCTGTAGAGTTCTAGAACTCACTCAGAAAATAGTGAAAGAGGGATTTACATGTTAAGTATGTAAGTAACAGTTGAATGGCTGAGAACGTTCGTTTCAATGGATAATGAGAAGAGTTAAGGTAGAATGAGGAGAAGGGATGCATAAAATTTTAGGTTATACCCATATTATGCAGTCTTCTAGAAGACAAAGAGTCAGCAAATAAGATTCAAAGGATAAATAATTTAAATAAATAAATGGTGACTCATGCCTGTTATCCTGGCTACTCAGGAGGCTGAGATCTGAGGATCACAGTTTGAAGCCAATTGTAGCAAGAAAGTCTGTTTGACTCTTATCTCCAATTAACCACCAGAAAACCAGAAGTGGTGCCGTGGCTCAAAGTGCTCAGAGTGCTAGCCTTGAGCAAAATAGCTCAGGCACAGTGGGTAGATCCTGAATTCAAGCCTCACCACTGATAACAACAACAACAATAACAATAATACAAGGAATGTTTAGAAAAAAATTTACATGCCAAGGAATAGGTATTTTTCCCGTAGAAGGGACCATGTAACAGAAGCAACATCAGTGGAGAATTCAAAGGCATAGATGAAAGTGATTGATCGAGTGAGCTGTGGGAGTGGAAATCATATTGCAACGAATTGCTTGAAAATGCAAGGTGACAAAACAGGAGCAAAGAGCATACATTTCTACTTGAAGCATTCGTTCTTAAAAGGTGCTATCTCTTCTCTGAAGCCAGAAAAAAAGCAGCAATGGTGAGTTCAGACACAGCTAAATATATGTGGGAACAGGTGACGGTGCAGGGCCTGGTTTTCTCAGAAGTTTTCCCCTTTCTCTTGCAAGGAAGACCAAGTGTGGTTGCTGGAGTAAATTGCAAGCTGACATTTTAACACATTAAATTCATCATAGGCTCACTTCTCAGAAAATTAAACTTAAATTTTCTTATCACCTTGCCCTAACTTTTATTTATTTTCTGCTAGTACTGTAGTTTGAACTCTGATCTTTGGGTTCACTTAGCTTGCTTGTTGGTTTGGCAGCCACTCTGACATTTGAGTCATACCTCCAGTAATGATTTGGGTTGGTTATGTGAGAGACAGAGAGCCTTGTCAGTTTGTCTTTGAACTGTGATCCTTCAGATCTCAGCCTTCTGATGTGTTAAGATTTTAGGCATAAGCTCCCTGGGCCTGGCTCTTCTGGCCCTAAAGTTTATCCTACCAACCTGGACTTTTTTTTTTTTTAAATTTTCTATTTGCAGATACTTCCTGTGAATCTCAAAGATAGCCCAAATCCTAGATTTCTTTCTGGTTAAATCTGTCTCACAGAGTTCAAAATCAGCACCCCATTGGTCTGTTTTGCCAGGCAATTATCTCTGCATCTGTTAATTGTACTGTCTCTGCAGTCATGATTCCAGCCAAAGCTACTGTCATCTATTACCTAGACAATGAAGTAAATGCTAGCTGTGTAAGTAGATAATAGTTGAGACACTGTTGCTAACCCTTCTGTTCCCAAAGTCTGGGAAGACAGGCTGGAGATAATACTCAGTAAATAGTAAATATATTTTGATTAAAGAAATATGGAAACTGTTCCTTTTTCCTTTTTTTCCCCTCGGTCCTGAGGCCTGAACTCTGGGCTGGGTGCTATCCCTCAGCTCTTCAGCTCAAGGCTAGCACTCTATCATTTGAGCCACAGTGCCACTTCTGGCTTTTGCTGCTTATGTGGTGCTGAGGAATTGAACCCAGGGCCTCATGCCTGCAAGGCAAGCACTCTACCACTAAGCCACCTTCTCAGCCCCAGAAACAGTTTCTTAACTGGTTTCTTGGCCTCTCATCTTACAACATCTTGGCCACATTTTTTTTCTCTGTCTTTGTGGTTGCACATAGACTGACCTTCCACATCCTCCTAAGAATTTGTTAAAAATGCAAAAACTCAGGGCTAATTTTTTTAAATCAGTTGTGGAGCTTAAACTGTGTACCTGGGTGCTGTCTCTGAGCTTTTTAGTTTAAGGAACTTCTGGTTTTCTGGTAGTTAATTGGAGATAAGAGTCTGAATGTGCATTTTAAACAACATTACCAGTATTATAATTCATTGTTTTTGGTATATAATATTCTTTGATTCATGATTCTCTTCATAGTTGTGAGTATGAATGAAGAAAAATGTTTCTCTCCATTGTATCTAAATTGCTTAATGCAGTGTTCCCACAATAGATATGGAGGAAGAAGGAAAATTCTGAAGAAAGAATAAATTTATTTTTCATATTGAATTCTATGAAGAGATCAAAAAACTTGGAGGGAGAAAACAAAGGTAAAAACTCCTTGGGCACGAGTGGCTCACACCTGTAATCCTAGCTACACAGGAGGCTGAGATCTGAGGATCATGGTTCAAAACCAGACTGGGCTTTCTGATCTCCAGTTAACTACAAGAAAGTCAGAAGTGGAAGCATGGGTCAATGGTAAAGTTTTATCCTTGTGCACAGAAAAACTCAGGGACAGCACTCAGGCACTGAGTTTAAGCCACAAGACCAGTAAGTGTGCACACAAATGCACACCCACACACACACAAACACACACACACACACACACAGGTAGAGACTGGTTGTAAAGTCCTGAGCAATAAGTGATCATGGTTAGGATGATGTGGGATAGCAATTTTAAGAGAATGCAAACACAAAATTTATTATCAGTCAGACTAGTGATAAAATAAAGACTAAAGTGCTTTTAAATCCCAGGGAAAGCATCAAAAGAGTCATTGAAATAATAGAAAAACAAAGCAAATGAACAAGATACTGACAAGGTAGTCCCTAACAAAATAGCAACCACTGCTTTGTCATAGAGTTTAGCAGCCCAGAAAATAGTCAAGACACAGTAAACATTCTGATTTTTAAAGTCATTACACAAGGCAGGTACTAACATTAGTTTTGTTATCAGGACATGGAGAAAGTGAATTTCACAGAGAGTTACTTTCCCAACTGACAGAATAGATGTGAACTTGAGGTTGCTTATGCACAAAGCAAAGTTATTTTTGCTTCTATGTGTTCTGTTCATGTGAACTTTTCCACATACAGAACAATGCTTCTATGGTACTATATCATTATTGAACATATTTTAAGTCTTTAGCTCTGAGAAATATTTTGTTAAAAAATTTTAAAGTCTACCAAAGCTTGTTTTCATTACAAATTTAAAAAAAAACTGCAATGTATGCTCTTGGAGAAAATAAAATTTGTGTGGTATGGGAAAGGCATTTATCAACAGGAAACAGGTTAAATTAACAAAAAAAGCCACTGGTATCTCCACTGGTATTGTCTATTCTAAAGCTACCCTGTGAAATACTAATTTAATTGGCAAAAGGCAGGTGTTTTGAAAAATTATCAGGAGGCCCCTATATTTAGATGTGTATAGTATTTTATTATTATTTTATTTATGTTAGGAAAAATGGGGTAACTCTGCATAAAAGAAGAGAAAATTCTCATCTATAATCCAAAATACCATTTCCAAATACATTGCAAGGATGGAATAATCAGATAATAGTATCTACTCAGGGACATGTCTTTATTTTCCTATTAATAGTAACATGTGCCCAAATCCACAATGGTGAGCTTTAAATTTAATTTGCCAGTTCCTTTGAGTATACATTCCTTGTTGATGTCAACATAAGTTCTTTATGGTAGGAGGAACAGAATAATAAAACATTCCCAGGGCAGCACTAAGGTTAATAAAAATAAGTCATAAATATACAACATAAGGGAAAAATAAGACTAGAAAGAACCAGCTTAGTAATGGAATCTGTTTCTTTCTTATTAAAAGAAAAGAAATATCTTTGCTGGGCATTGTTGGCTCATGCCTGCAAATCCTAGCTACTCATGATGCTGAGACCTGAGCATCATAGTTCAAAGCCAGCCCATGTAGAAATGTCCATGAGATTCATATCTCCGTTAACCAGACTAGAAGTGAAGCTGTGGCTTAAGTGGTAGAGCACCAACCTTGAGTGACAAAAAGCTAAGAGACAGTGCTCAGGCCCTGAGTTCAGCAAACTCCCAAGGAAAATGTCTTTATTTATTCATTTTTTTAGGAAGATGAAACTTCTTGTTGCAAAAGTGTCTTATCTTTACCACAGAAGATCTGGTAGAGTGATTTAATTAACAGAATTGCAAGTCACCTGAAGTCTGAGACAGACATTGTGGAAAGGATTTCTACAGGTCTGGACAGAGCAGTGTTAAAGCAATAGCCCTTTCCCTTCTCCCTGCAGGAAGGTGTTGCTTCAGCCAATGGAATACACAGGGGACAATTGTGAAGGATGTGACATTCATAACCTAGAGAAAAGGGGAAGAAGAAAGAATCATAGTATTCTTTGTTGCTAAAGGCCATTTTTTTTCTCACCTTGTCTTAAATTATATCCTAGAATGGATGATTTACCAGGCCCTTTGTCATCCAAAGAACCACCTGGATCAAGGCAGTAGTAATATAGCTGTGTTGACAAATGCCACAAAGCCTGCTTTCTTCTCAGAGACCATCTTGAATTTCTGCCTAATCACAGGCAGAGCACAAGTGAACAGGAGAAAAAAATATCTCAGGATGAACCATAACACTGGCTGCTCATCCTGGCCATACTGGTTTTCTAGCATGTCACAGTGTATGCGAATGTGCATGGGTGTGTGTGTGTGTGTGTGTGTGTGTGTGTGTGTGTGTGTGTTTCTAGGTTCTTTGAAAGGCCAGGAGCTTATAACAGCACTCCTTCAATCTAAGATTAAGGGCAAAAGCAAATTAAACATGGTATTTTTCCTAAAGTGAAATGATTTGTTTGAAATGAACAAACAGAATACGAAAAGGGTCACATGGTTTCAGAAGTTTGCCATATGGAAATTTGCTGAAATAATTTCTCAGCTTGGAAGCATCATCAGCTCCTCAGATATTTTCCCCTCTCTGAGCTCTTTTCTTTAAGAGACCACTGTGTAACCTTCTCGAGCCAAACAGTCCTCAGCAGAAGCACCATGATTAAACTCTCAAACATATAGAAAAGGAGCACTGCTGGAAATAGTTTTCTCAACCAGCCAGTATTTCAGGCTTCATAATGTCATGCACGCTGCCACCGCTGCCGCCTCCTCCTCCTCCTCCTCCTCCTTTTCCTCCTTCTTTTCCTCCTCCTCTTCCTAGTTCTCCCCCTCTTCTTCCTCTCCCTCCCTCCCTCCCTCCCTCCCTCCATCCCTCTCTCTCTCTCTCTTTCTCTCTCTCTGACTTGCAGGAGAGAAAGGCTGTACAATGAGAGGATTAACCAACATTGGTTAAAAAAAGTGAACATTGAAAATTATGTTTTCTGTTTTTCTTAGAACTATTAAACCCATCTTATCATCTAAAGTACAGTAATATTGCAAATTCTCCTGCATTCCAAATTATCTACCTTAAGGGAAATCACATGTTAAATTCTAGCCTTAAATATATTGGTGAATATTATTTAAATAAATTATGAGGAGAGGATAAAGGTTGATAGATAACTCTTGACATTCTTGTATTGGTAGAATAGGAATCTTATAGTACTGACTGGGATTGTGGTTAATTATACAGGTGGTACAGACTGAGTCTCTGAGATCAAATCCCAGCTATTTCAAGTTTGCTAGTTACTGACTTTGAACAAGGCATTTTACCCCTCCAAGCCTACGGGTCTTCAATTGTAAAATGACAATAGTAATAATTAGAAAATTGAGGACAAGATATGGTAGAGGAAAAATCTTGTAAAGATTTTGGACAATGCTAGGTAAATTAACTGTGCGTAGAAGTACTTCTGTTGTTCCTGATAATTTTATCTAGTATTATGATAAGTGTTATCATTTAAAAGTCAATGATGATTACCAATAATTACAATTAACAATATATGGCAGACAATAATTATCAATGGTTATTTATTAAGTGTTCTTTAAATGCTGATATAATACACACAAACACACATACATATACATACAACTATCTACAGTACTTTGAACTGATTTTGGCTTTCTGCTTATTAGAGAGGAATGATCAAAATCAAGAAAAGCTTCAATTGATATCAGCTGTTCTAAAGTAGTGCTCTATCACTTTGCAGGGACATTATTTCTTTTAATTTTACTGAAAGCAATTAGAGATTTTCTTTCTCAATTTTTTATATCCCTGGGATTTGAACTCAGAGCCTTTCATTTGTCACATGAGCTACTTTGCTAGCTCTTTCTGTGTTGATTGTATTTTTGAGACAGTTCCTTGCTTTATGCCTAGGCTGGCTAGGATTGTGATCCTCCTGTTTGTGTTTCCTTGCTTTGTTGAGGTGACAGTTCATTCCATTGCACTAAACCAGCCTTCAAGGGGGAGGCTCACGAATCCCTCACACACTCCCCAAGCTGGCTTCCAATATGATTCCCTGATTTCTACCACCCAACTTGCCAGGATAACAGGCTTGAGCCACAAAACTCTGCTGGTCTTGTAGAGGGAGTTTGCTGATATCTGGCTGTAGGGATTGGATTTCAGGCTGGGAGTAGGGAGGATAGTGAAAACTGCAGACGAAGAAGAAAGAGCCCACATTGGTTATCAAGTGTCACTGGTTATCAAGGGTGAAGGCTGTGTATCCAATACATAAAGCAAATATTCCCAGGAAAGCTGACTGAAGGATGATGCTTAGGCAGAACAGTGTGATTATGATTACTTCCTAAGTAGATATTATCATATATTTGTTTTGTCCTAAAGTTTATCTTTTTTATTATTGGCAGTCTTGAAGCTTGACCATAGGGCCTAGGTGATGTCCCTAACTATTTTTGCTTTAGGCTAGACTTTCTACCACTTTGAGCCATAGCACTACTTCCAGTTTTTAGGTGGTTAATTGGAGATAAGATTCTCATGGACTTTCCTGCCCAGCCTGGCTTTGAACTGTGATCCTCAGATCTCAGCATCGTGGTAGTTAGGATTAAAGGAGTGAATCACCAGTGCCGGGCTCTAAAATTTATCTTTATTTTGTTATTATTTCTTCTTTGTGTATTAGAGATTGAATTAAGGGCCTCATGCTTAGCTAGACATGAATATCTTTTACCACTTGAGTCAATCCGTCAGCCCTTTGTATGTTGCTTATTTTTAAAATAAGGTCTCACTTTATATCCACGCCAGCCTGGACTTCCATCCTCCCATTTGTTTTCCCCCATGTTCTTAGGGGTGACAGGAATGCACAGCTGTGCCTGTCCATTGTGTTTCTCCTTTAGCTGGAATAAAAGATGTGCCCACTATACCCAGCCATTGGTTGAGATTCAGTCTTGTGATTTATTTTATTTATTGTTGTGTGTGGTGATGGTCCTGGGGTTTTAACTGAGGGCCGGAGTACTTCCCTGAGCTCTTTTGCACAAGGCTAACACTCTATCACTTTGAGTCACAACTCCACTTCCAGTTTTTATGTGGTTAATTGGAGATAAGAGTCTCATGGACTTTCCTGCGTGGAGTGGCTTTAAACTGCACTCCTCAGATCTCAGCCTGTTAAGTAGTTACGATTACAGGTGTGAGTCACCAGTGCCCAACCAGTCTTGTGATTTCTTCCCCTAATTTCTACCTCCCAAGTACCTCCTACCACTACCACAGCTAGCTTCCTTAATATATATATATGATACATTTATATATGATAAATTATCATGTAATACATATATTATTATATATTACTATATATAATATACCATATATGTTATATATTATATTATTAGTCATGTTGCGTTTAATATATTATTATATATTATAATTTTTATTGTGAAAATACTATACAGAGGGGTTACAATTACATGGGCAAGATAATGAGTACATATTTATCAAGCATTGTTGCCTCCTTTGTTTCCCCTTCCCATCCCTTCCCATCTCCCCTCCCACCCTGCCCTACTCCCCCCTAATCCCACTACCCCCACCAAAGTTGTATTATATATTATATATAGACAATAGAAATCTAAGTAAAGTAATCTCAGAGTTTTAAACTTTTTAACCACAACTTTTAATACTAATAAACAAATAACCAACCTACTATAGTTATTTCCGTATCATTATAAAATTTAAATTACACACACACATATATATATGTATATATACTTGTTTATTTTTGCTCCCAAAGCAATGCTTTGCGTTTTATTTCAAAGAGTAACAGCAATTTCAGAAAATATTAGGAAAGGGGCTGGGAAGGTGGCTCAGTGGTAAAGCGCTTGCATGAGGCCCTGGGTTTGATTCCTCAGCACCACATAAGCAAAAAAGAAAAAAAGAACCGGAAGTGGCACTGTGGCTCAAGTGGTAGAGCACTAGCCTTGAGCTGAAGAGCTGAGGGACAGCGCCCAGGCCCAGAGTTCAAGCTCCACAACAGACCCAAGAAAACATTAGGGAACTCCGAGGTCTTTGATCCATTTGGACTTGATTCTGGTGCAGGGTGATATATAAGGATCTAGTTTTAGTTTTTTACAAGTAATTAACCAATTTTGCCAGCACCATTTACTGAAGAGGCTGTCTTTCTTCCATTCTATTTTTTTAGCTCCCTTATCGAAGATTAGATGGCTATAGGTCTGTAGGTTCATTTCTGGGTTTTCAATTCTATTCCATTGGTCCTGAGGTCTGTTCTTGTGCCAGTACCAAGCTGTTTTGATTACTATGGCTTTATAGTAGAGTTTGAAATTTGGTATTGATATTCCTCCAGCAGTGTTCTTTCCGTTGAGGAGCGTTTTTGCTATTCGGAGTCTTGTTAGGAAATGGAAAGGCTTGGAAATGGAAAGGCTTGGAAATGGAAAGGCTTGGAAAAAATTATATTAAGTAAAGTAAGCCAAGCCCAAAGAAACATAGGTACCATGGTTTCCCTTATTTGCAATATCTAGTATATGTATGAGTCAAGCAGAAAAGGTCAGATAATGTGATGTTAGGAAAATGAACCCTTAGATATGTATTTAAATGTTTTTTTCTTTCATGCATTTGTTTCTAACGCATTTATAAGATTATTTCTTTGTTGCTTTGTATGTCCCTCCCCCACAGTATAACCCCTGCTTTCACAATATTTGGTTTTGGTACAATTTGTGGAGGAGAAGGGGAAAAACAAGTCGTTTAAGGATAACTGTGGACCTGTTACAACAATGAGAAGTACCAGTTGTCATGTCGAAAACGAACTTTACAACTTTGGTGGAGGGGAGGGAGGATTGGGAGGGGGTGGGAGGAGGCTGGGAAGGGATGGGAAGGGGAAATAAAGGAGGAGGCTGCAATGATTGATAAGAAATGTACTCATTATCTTGCCCATGTAATTGTAATCCCTCTGTACAGTATGTTCACAATAAAAAATAAAAATTAAAAAAAGGAAATATTAGGGTAGATTTTGAGTAAAATAATATTAAGTAAGAGTGAGATTGAAGTGGTGCTGTGGCTGAAAGTGCTAGAGCGGTAGCCTTGAGTAAGAAAAGCTCAGAGACAGTGCTCAGGTCCTGAGTTCACGCCCCATGACCGACAAGGTCACAGGATGACCCATTGCAACAATGATAACCACAAGATACTATATTGGAAATAACTTTACAACTTTCAGGGGAGGGTAATGAGGGAGGTAGGGGAGGAAAGGGATAGTGGTAGAACAACAAAGGAGGGGGTAAAAATGCTCAACAAGAAATGTACTTATTATCTTACTCATGTTACTGTAACTCCTCTGTACAGAATATTTACAATTAAAAAAAAAGAAAATAGTAGATGCAATGAAAACAAAAAGTGAGATTGATTACCAGTGGAAGAAATCATACAAAGTTGAAAAGGGAAGAAAAACTGTTTCATTATTTAGGAAAATTTATCTAAATATGTACATAAAGGTGATAAGTTTGAGCTCTTATTTTATGTCTGGTGTGTGTGTGTACGTGTGTGTGTGTGTGTGTGTGTGTGTGTGTTACAGAAGATAAAAACAGCATACTTAAATTTTGTTCTAGTTTCTAAAAAGGAGTAGCTTTGCTAATTCCAGGGTATTTGGAGATGGCATAAATATATTAAATATTAGATAATTTTGTAAATTGTGTACAGGTGGGGAGAAATCTCTGTAAACAGAATGGGATTTGAACAACATTGATTTAGTTAGAATTTGAATAAGGGAGTAAGAATGGCAGTGCATTCTGAGCCACTATAAAAATAGTGGGAAATCTTTCTGTTACAGTTCGAAAAAAATAAAAAGAAATAAGAACTAAAAACAAGCAATAACCTATTCAACAAATAAACAAAAACAAAACAAATACAAAAAAAGAGAATCAATTAAACTTTCTGAGCCTAGATTTTGCCTGGGGCTTGTCTAATTTAAAACTGAAATTGTGATGAGAAAACAAACAAATAATAAATACATCTATCATTCATTTACCTTTCATTTTTGCTGAAGCTCCATTTTGTGTAAGTGTGCTCAAATCTTAATGAGTTTTGTAGACAAAGAAACTTAAAAATATCTGGGAAATGAATATCAATAGCATGAAGGAGGCAAACACATCCTTTGAAGTTGTTCTGAAGATGAACACTTCCTTGAGTTGTGACTTCTTGAGAGGAATTTCCTGCCAAAATACAGACAAAAAGTTGTTTTATTTAAGGTGTATTTTATTCTAGTTAGCTAATAAAGGGATTAATTTTTTCAGCAAATAGTGAAAGTCAAAAGTGTATGTGAGATGTTACAAAAATAAGTACCATAAATGTTGGATTTCTTGCTAAAGTAGGTATGATTTGAAGGCAAAGTATTATGCTTTAATGATTTTTAAGGATTGATAAATAATATTTAAGAGAAATCTTTACTAGCATGTCTGAAATTAGCACTTGAAATAGTGAAGAGGCTCAGGGAGATATATAGGGCAATTGCTTTGATCATTATTCCATTAGGTACAATGTAGCCTGGAGAAGTCCAGTAATGTGACCTTGAGACGAAGGTACCTCCTTCTTCTCTCCCTTCTCTCTCCTTCCCTCCTTTCTTTCTTTCTCTTCCTCTGTTCCTATCTCTCTTTCTCTACCTCTTTTCTTTTCTCTCTTCCTTCCTTTAACTTTGCCAACCTTTTTAAACAATTGTCTACTGAGAAAGAACATCTTACTATTTTCATCTTCTGGACTTTCATTCTGAGCACAGTTTTAACACTAAACAGCAGCTTAAAGTTTTGAACTAAGCAATTTTAACTTTTTGACTGCATTTACTGCTATTGTTACAGATGATCATTATTGCGCAAGGGGGTGTTCTGGGTGTGAATCATTGTGTGGGATGGTGGGACACAGCACGGAAGATAAGAGGCCTGCTATAATATCTGCTCATGAGAGACTGGGGCTGGGGTGAGGCTGGCAACGGTGAGAATGAAAGAAAGAGACAGTTTCAAAAAGGAGTCATCAAGAGAACCTGCTAATTGTTTTAGGTGTGAGAGCGACTAGTTGCATAAGAACTGAGGTCCCCATTGAGAGGAATGAATGATTAGAGTATATAAATTGGAAAGGAAAAGAGCAAAATATCAAAGAGATAGAGTAGTGGGAGTAAATGTAATTTGTAAGTGAAAGGAGAGTGATGTCCTACCTACATAATAGATGATGTTGTGGAGAACCATTGTACACTTTCTCTTAGCAGTGAATGTAATGAGAGGTATCAATATTATCAACATCGGGACACAAAATGCCCTAGACCTTATTCTTTGTTAGAGCCAAAATTCATAAAATGAAGTAAAGAATAGCAGTGTTATGAGAAGGTCATACCTAGCTGCTGTCTTAGCGATCTCGGTTACATTTTTTCTTTTTTGGTTCCGGTCGTGGGGCCTGAACTCTGGGCCTGGGCGCTGTCCCTCAGCTCTTCAGCTCAAGGCTAGCACTCTACCACTTGAGCCACAGCACCACTTCCGTCTTTTTCTGCTTATGTGGTGCTGAGGAATTGAACCCAGGGCCTCATGCATGCAAGGCAAGCACTCTACCACTGAGCCACCTTCCCAGCCCTTCTTGGTTACTTTTTGCAAGGTAAAACAGGATGTTGGTATAATTTGTGGAGGGGAAGGGAAAAAAACGAACCATTTAAATAGGGATACAGGTGGACCCATTGCAACAATGAGATGTACAAGTCCTTATGGCGAAAAACGAACTTTACAACTTTGGTGGGGGATGGGGGGAAGACTGGGTGGGGGGAGGGAGGTAGTATGGGAAGGGATGGGAAGGGGAAACAAAGGAGGAGGTTACCTTGCTTGATAAGAAATGTACTCATTATCTTGCCCATGTAATTGTAACCCCTCTGTACAGTATTTTCACAATAAAAAACTAAATATTAAGCTCAGGTGAAAAAAAAAAAGGGCTGGGAAGGTAGCTCAGTGGTGGAGCGCTTGCCTTGCATGCGTGAACATGCACCACATAAGCAAAAAAGAAAAATGCCGGAAGTAGCGCCGTGGCTCAAGTGGTAGAGCTCTAGCCTTGAGCTGAAGAGCTGAGGGACAGTATCCAGGTCCAGAGTTCAGGCCCCACGACCGGACCCAAACCTCCCCCCCACTAAAAAACCCAACAAGATTCTGTTCCCTCTGTATGGCAAATGTACTGTGCTTTGATTTGGGAAATATAAATAATCACTAGACCACTCAGTGCTTATTCAGTGGCCGAAACGCTGAATATCACTAATAAGAATTATCTTGACTCCTCACAGCAAACTTTACACATAACATAATTGCTATTCCCATTTATAGAGGGTTAGAATAATTAGCGTTTGCCCAAGTTTCAAATTCCTAAATGGCAAGAGGCTAGATTCAAATCTATGTAGTGTAGATTCGGTATTAGTTCCCACACACATACCACATTCCTAAGGTTTATGTGGGTTTTTAGGAAAAGATACATAACTTCTTGGAAAAATATGCAAGATGGATTTATTGTCATCTTCCATTTCTTTATATCATGCGAAAAGCAAGGATTTCGAAAAATGCACAATAGTGGCCTCTCACAACTTTGCCAGTCAGGATAGAGAGAATATGGAGAGATACATCTCTGAGGGCTGATAGAAGAGATTTTCTCCTCTTCCAAGAGTGTATATAATGCAGAGACACCAAAGTTACCATGTATTCATCAAGCAGTATTTTCTCTTGAGATCATTCATTCATAGTGTATAATGTGCCTTGTTGAATGATTTAGCAGCAAGTGTAAGAGATTTTTCTCCTTTAGTTAATCTTTCAGACACATATTGCCTTTTACGCTTCTCCGTAGCAAAGTTCTATTCATTTGAAGAGACTTAGATCAAACCGAATTCCTGATCATTCCAGGCTGGGTAGTGTCGCTCTTTCTATGATGTGATTACCTAGTGCTCTGTGTAAGCCTCTCAAAACTTGTCACTTGGAACCAATTCTTGAAGGGAATGACCATGTCCTCTTGCATTGCTTATTACCTGATGCTTAGCAGGATTGTACAAGAGACAGCTGAGCTGATGAAATAAATAAAAAAACAGATGTATTTTAGAATATCACTGTGAGTGTTTGAAGCCTAGGCTTAACAGCCCTTTGTTCTAAGGAGAGTAAATTACTTTATGAAGTCCTAAGGTACGATAGAGATTTGAGGAACAAAAGATTTCATTTATGTGCCAAATGAAACCGTTAGAGTAATTTTACTTCAAAGTCATAATGTGCCCCGCATGACTACATTTTTAAAAATATGACTGTTGATGCTGCTGTCTCCAATTCTCTCTTTCCAGCTCTGAATCTATTCTTGATTGCCCTGAGGATTATCTTACTGTTCAATTGAGTATCCAATTAGATTTAATTGCATCACTTTTTAAAGATAAAATTTCCACCATGACCAGTTCTTCTGTGTTCCTGGATAGCTTTATGAGTAATCTATTATTTTTTAATTTCCATTTTGAAATCATAGCATTCTCTATCTGCTTCTTTTATGTTTGTCTAAATATATGTGTTCAAAGCAATCCATTCTAGCAAAATTGGTCAATTCATTTTAATTATAAATTCGCAGTGTACTTTTTTTTTTGCATTGCCCAAACATACTATAAGAATTTACAGTTTTCTGAAAGAGGTGGTCTTGATCAAGATATATTGTATTCATAAGCTGCTTTTTCAAGTGGCAACTCCTTTGTACAACTACTTAAAGATAATGAAAAGAAAGATTCAACAGTTTTCTTTGCAATAACAATTATATCCTTCAAAGAGCAGTTCTTTTGCCATAATAATGAAATGCCCAGAGATAGCTAAAGGGTGGTGATGGATGCAAAATCATTTTATTAGTAAAAAACAAATGATGTGATTAACTTTTTTGCAACTTAAATAGAAGATACATTCTGTACAGAAAAGATGAACAGAGGTATTTTCTCTCCCCTCCTATTTTAAGCAACATGCTCAGTCTTATTACTCCAACTTCAGTAAAGTTTCTGAGTAAATTTACGATCTCATCTACATAGAAGTAGAGAAAAAACCTAGTTCTGTGCCATCTAACTAGGGATAAAAATGGCCTTGCATGGAGATGAAATTTGAACCAAGCATTCGCATTAGAGAAAATCACAAAATTGGCACAAAGTTTAATTTAATATCTTTGAGTTCAGTGCCTTTAAATAGAAAGGCAAATACTTGATCATGAAATGGTATCACTAAGGTATAAGCAGCCTGTGTGAGGGAACATTTTGTCTTCTTTTGCTCCAATATACTGACCTCAGAATTGGTTGAAGACATTTATAATCAGTTGTTCCAACAAACATTTACTGCACCCAACTAAGTTATAGTACTATAGTCGTCTGGGAGAGTCACAGCAATGAATCAGGTCAGTATGTGTGTGTGGTGGGTGGAGGTTGGGAGGAGGTTGGAGAGTTTACTATCTAGGAAGGATCATAGTAATCAAGAAAATTAAAAGCCGGGTGCTGGTGGCTCATGCCTGTAATCCTAGCTACTCAGGAGGCTGAGATCTGAGGATTACAGTTCAAAGCCAGCTTAAGGCAGGAAACTCTGTGAGACTCATCTCCAATTAACCACCAGAAAAGCAGAAGTGGTGCTATGGCTCAAGTGATAGAATGCTTGCCTGGAGCTGAAGAGCTGTGGGACAGCACCCAGGGCCCATGACTGACACAAACAAAACAAAACACAAAACACCAAAAAAACAAATGGGAGGGCTACTATTAAGGAAACATTTTATTTTAGTCTTTTTTATTTATTATTAATTAATTAATTAATTACTTTTTTGTCACTCAGGACCTGGGCACTGTTCCTGAGTTGTTTTTGCTCAAGGCTGGTACTAGCTCTACCACTTTGAGCCACAGCTCCACTTCTAGTTTTCTGGTGGTTAAATGAATTTAAGAATCTCATGAATTTTCCTACTTGGCCTGGCTTTGAACTGTGATACTCAGATCCCAGTCTCCTAAGTAGCTAGGATTACAGGTATGATCTGCCAGCACCTGGCTAAGGAGATATTTTAACAAGAGCTAGTGCAAGTGACCCACTTGTGTCTCATGTGAGGGGAGGAGGACTTGATTTTGATTGTCTACCGCAGATAGTGAGCTTAAGCACATGGAGTCCTACCCTTCCTCATGCAGAGAGCAAAGTACAACAGTCTCTATTCCTTTATCTAATGACCAGTCAGGGAGAGTGAAGTTTAACACCAAGATTTCAGTATGTGTATTAAATAGCAATTTCTGAGCCTCAGTATTCTTATCTGTAAGCTAAGGAAATGACCTTCTTAAAGCTGTTGTGAAGAATCAATTCACAATAGTCAAGTTCTGGGAAGAGCCAGGATGCCCCACAATAGATGAATAGATGTAAAAAATGTGGTATCTATACAGAATGGAATCATATGCAGTCATTAAAAGGAATAAAATCATGTAATTTTCAGGGAAATGGATGAAACGAGAATGAATCATATTAAGTGAGGTAAGCCAAGCTCAGAGAGACAAATGGCCATGTTCTCTCTGATTAAATCTAAAATACACGGGGATATGATCAATTATGCAGGATTCTAGATACACACAGTGAGACCAAAAGGTAATACTCTTAGGAGAGAAACACAAAAGTACAATGCCTTCCTCCTCTCTCTCTCTCTCCACACACACAATCCCTTTTGTATTTTTCTAATTTTTATTTTGTAATGATTTTGTCTTCTTTTCCTTAGGTATGGTGTGTTCATGTGTATATCTCCAGGACAGTGCGCGGAGGGTACAAAAGTCCAAGGGCAAGGGTGAAAAAGTACAGCAGTGGAGCTCACTGGACCCTGATGAAATGGACTATAAAACTCACGAGTGGAAATGACAGGGAGGCAGGGGGAGAGAGTAAGGGATCAGAAGAGACTGTAGGAAAGGCAACGTACTCATTCCTGACTCATATAATTGTAATTCCGCTGTATATCACCTTTGCAATAACAATGAAGTAAATAATAGTTGTAAAGAAAGAATTACTGTGTTCCATAGGTGTATGGAGCATATGTATATGAACATCTCACTCAATCAATAATGACTAATGACTTTCATGAGAGGGAACATTAAGAATTTTTTGATCTTGCAAGATTAAAGTAAAAACTGCAGAATTTTCCCAAACAGACTTAGCTCTTTCCTACTGGAATTAAGTTTGGTACAGCTTCTAAAATTAGAATCCATATTTGGACAAATGAAATCTGATGAGGGTCTAGGGGAGAATATTGATCATGGAGGACTTCCCCCTGCCTCCCTCCTCCTCTCTCTCCCCTCTGCTCCTTCAGAACTTGCTGTGCATTTTCTTTTATCTGTTGGAATTATCATCTCCATTTTTCCTTGGGAGACAGAGAAATAACCGGGCAGCAGAGAAGGAAAAGTGTTTTCAAATATAAAGGAAACCTAATTTGTTGTCTATTCTAGAGTCTAAGAAAATTTAACTCTGATTCTACCAAATAACTAATTTTCTAGCAAAGGATTTAGGGCATCCATATGTGAAGAGAAAGACCTTTTGGAAGAAAAACAATGAAACAAAACTGGATAAATAAAAATTGGAGAAAACTAAACAAAACCCCAAGGCCTATTTTTTATGGCTTTGCTAATACTCACTCACCAAACTACTACTGTTAAATATACTGGTTTATTGGTGGAAACAAATCTATGTATTTAAATCATTTTCACATAAATTACCTACTCTTTTGGTTCAGTCTTCAGTGAATATGTTTCTTTAGGGAATTAATATTAATTTTGTGCAAAGGTGGCTCAAAAGTCACTATGAGCAATTCCTTTAAAAGTTTTAAAAATATTTTTAAAAGAACATTTCTTTTCATGAAGTAGAATAGATCAGTATTTCAATTATTCCCCGTTCTCCCCATTTTTCTTCTTGTCGATGGAACCTCTAGACCAATACACCATGTAGCACTTCATGGATCATAAAAAACTGTTCCATCTGTAAATTCTTCCTCAATTTTCTTTGCCCAGGAGGTTGGGATTTAGAGCATGTTACCAACAGAAGACAGATTATCAAATAATACTTTCAGTGTTTAGAATTCTGTGAATTAGAGATGTTAAATTTAAGAGCTTCAAGTTTAATCTGTTTTACAAGGAAGTATCACTCATATCATATTAAAAAATACCTCCATAACTGAGTCACAAAACACAAATGTACTTCTTTTAACCCTTCTTGTATCTTTTTGTATATAAAGAAAACCCAATCTTTACTTTTCACCTTATACAGACTCTTTGATTCCACAATTTGTATCCTAGATAAATTACTCTATCTACAAATTGCCAGTTGGTCTAACATTTGACATGTTTATGTGTCATGAAGGTAACTTTGATAACTGTATTAGGATCTGGAAGATGGATCCACAAACTTTAATTGACAAGATTCATCCAGAGTTTACTAATCAAATGCATCCTGAAAAAATCCTCAGGACTGCAATTGTAATTGCCTCCATTTTGTTTTGCTAGGAAGACAAAGCTGATAGATATCAAGAGTTAATAACATCATTGCATTTCAGAAGTAAGCAATTTACCAAAAACATACACACAACTATCTCTAAAAATACTGACAGTTAATGCTTTTACAGGGTTCACATTATATAAAATTACCAAAAGCAAAACAAGGTATTCAGGAAGATACTCTGTTTTATCCACTCTGTCTCACTTTCATTTTCTGTCTGAAAAATTTAATCTAAATGTTTCTCCCATTGTAAATTAGTCCTTTGGGAGTCAAATTAAAGTCTCTGAAACTGTTTCTCATTATTATTTGTTTCTCTGATCTGTTTCCCTAAAGAATTGCAATCAATTTGCTTTTAAAGAAAATGTGGTATTTGAAGGAGTGTGACAGACAGAACATTAAGAATAAAATTATTGTAAGATACAAAATAGCTTGAAAATTGTCTTATCATATTTGGCCAATTAGTCTAAAATCAGTTCCAAACTCAAGCCCTTATGAATGTCAGATATATGCATGTATCTAAATGGTTCAATTTTAATCTATCCATATGCTTGCAATTTTTTTTTAAAAAATAGAAGACATTTGAGAGACAAACATTCCGAAAGGAACTTATTTACAGCTAATCAATATTGGACAACAATCACATAGCTTTTTACTTTTTTCCATTATTTTGGCTGTAAATGTACTGAAACAGACAAGTCATAGATCCAGTCTGAGCTGCTAGATCAATAATAAACATGGTTTTGTTACACTGATGCTTCTTTTCTTTGCAGACAGATAATGTGGCAAATTTCTGCATGTTTAAGTGATCTTTTCTAATGATTAAGAATACCCAGCAACTGGATATGATTATAAAAATACATATAAAATATTTTCCTGTCTTTTAGAGTACTTTTACATATTTATAGATAGCATTTCTACGTGTATATTTTTATTATCTACACTTTTATTCACACAACTATGTTAAACAATGCATTTTGAATAAAATTATAATGTCCACATTTTTATAAAACTTACCCTTTTTGAATTGGTTGCATCAATGTAACTTTTATCACACTCTTCCAAGTCAGAGACATTGTTTAAGAGAATATATTTTTCCTGCTTCTCTGTTTCCATCATTTTCAGTTTTGAAAGTTTTTATTCAATAATCTCTCAAAGGCTGTGTAAATCCTAAGGCAGTTTTAAAGTGTTGGCTATAAATTCTATTTGTATCTCCAAAAACATTTAAGAAATATCCTCTTAGGGCCAGAAAGATTATTAGTCTGAGCTCCTAACTTTAGAGTGTTGGGTATCAAAGTGGCCTGTGGGATTCTTTGTGGCCAAATACTGGCTCCTCCCACTTCCACAGCAGGTAGAATTTCAGCTTCATCTTCACAGGATGAGATGTGGGGAGTACAGATAAAATGCTCCAGTGAGTAAAGAAGATGTGAAAACCAGTATTTATGCATATCCAACAGCCCTTATATGGTGAATTTTCATCTAGTCTTTCTATGTACCTAGCTTGTTATAAAAAGAGTAAAACTAATTTTTAAAGAGAGATAAGACCACAGTGGCGTAGTGAGATTACATGACCCAGGTTTAATTCTTTGGCAACACATTAAATAGCAGTTCCTGAGCCTGATATTTTTCCTCTCTAGACAGGCTAGTATGATCTACAGGGTCATAATGACTGAGTTGTGCCAGAATGCAACTTCTCTCAGGTGACAATTTTTTAAAAAATCCTTTCATGGGATATGTAACTTCAGTAACAAAGGATTAGGTACAGCTCATTAGTTACATGATTATCAACAATCATGTGATTGTAGATTATACAGATTACTTGTATATTCACAATTTTCTTTTCAATGTATTGGTTCAACCTAAGAGAAAATGATTACTTGTGTATACAACTGCTTTTTATTTTTTTTTTTACATTTTTATTTATTTTTTATTGGGAAAATACTGTACAGAGGGGTTACAATTACATGGGCAAGATAATGAGTACATTTCTTATCAAGCATTGCAGCCTCCTCCTTTGTTTCCCCTTCCCATCCCTTCCCAGCCTTCCCACCCCTCCCCCACCCAATCCTCCCCCACCCCCACCAAAGTTGTAAAGTTCGTTTTCGACATGACAACTTGTACTTCTCATTGTTGTAACAGGTCCACCTGTATCCTTATATAAACGACTTGCTTTTCCCATTCCCTTCCACAAATTATACCAACATCGCAGCGGTTATACTGTGGGGGAGGGACATACAAAGCAACAAAGAAATAATCTTATAAATGTATTAGAAACAAATGCATGAAAGAAAAAAACATTTAAATACATATTTTTTACGTGATAAAAATGGTCTGAATGGGATTACATACCCAACTCACCTGGCAGAGCTTTAAAAGTGTGATTGCTGGGGGTGACATTCAGATGAATTAAACTAACAGATCTATGTAAAAAAAAAAAACTCAAATTTCAGTATCTCTAAAAATGCAATACTTACAAGACACTATGTTTGAAATGAACTTTACAACTTTGGAGAAGGGAGTCAGGGAGGAGACAAAGTGGGAGAGGGAGGGGTAATAATGTTCAGCAAGAAATGTACTCATTACCTTATGTCTGAAAATGTAACCCCTCTGTACATCAACTTTACAATAAAATTAAATTTAAAAATGTTGTATTTATTTTATTGTTTTAAATATACCATGTGATTTTATTTTTGTTGTTGTTGTTGTTTCCTTTGTATGTTCTTTCCCCTAGGGCATATCCCCTGTTGTCACTGTACTTGATTTTGGTACCCTGCATCTTGTATATACATATGTCTAATCTGGGGAAGGGGAGGGGAATAACAAAATGCTGAAACAAGGACACAGGATGAACCATTGCAACAATGATACCCACAGAACGGTATATTGGAAATGTACTTTACAACGTCAGGCAGGTAGTGGGGGGAGATGAAGGGATAGAGGAACAATAACAAGGAAGGGAAGGAGTAAAATCGTTCAACAAGTAATGTACTTATTGCTTTACTCATGTAACTGTAACCCCTCTGTACAACATCTTAACAATAAAATTTAAAAGAAACACTGTCGTAATAGTTTCTTTGTTAGTTGTTGCTTAGTATGATTTTCAGTTGTATCATAAATTTACTCAGCTCTGATCAGGGATTTTAGGATGAGATTATGTCATTTGTGGGGAAATGGCTGGAATTGGAGATAATCATGTTGAATGAAAGAGGCCAAACTCCAAAACCCAAACACTGCGTGTTCTTGAGAATTTATGGGGCATAGATGGAGAATAAAGGTGATACATTTGAATGTGATAATGATGATGATATAATGGGATATGAATGTAAAAGTAGGACTGTCTAAGAAGGAGTTAGTGGGATGAGGAGATACAAAGAGGGGATACTGAGGGCCAGAGATGATCGAGGGACATTTTAAATACACACACAAGTACCCATGAATAAAACATAATGCCATCAATCAAAACACTGTTTGGGAGAATTAAGGGAGGCTGGAGGTAATATGGTGGAGGGAATGCACTAGCTAAAGCACACTGTTTATCTATGGAAATAGTGCAATGAATCCTCCTCATATTGAAAACACATCTTGACTTCAAAACTTAGGGTGGGATCAAATTTTGGCACCAATTTTTTTCCATTTACTGGGAAAGTGAACTGCATGAAGTGACTACATTTTCTGAAGGATTTCTCTCGCGCATGGAGTCTATGTAGAAGAGGAATAAAACAGCTTTTCCTAGTATCTGGAAAGATTGTCAGAGCTAGCTCATCACTAGCTCTGTGTCTGTGCTGGGAATACTATCAGACACTATACATGATAGTATGGACAAAGACTGAGCTCCAACCAATGAGTGGTGGACCATAAAAACCGCTTTCTTTTCCTATTCCTTCCTTACTTAATGGAGAGCATTCCAAGAAGTTAGAGGGCAGTAGAATCACGGAGTCTAAGTCTGTACATTGTCACCTGAAACAACCACCAGGGAGTTCCATCTCCTCAGAAACACTCACGGTAGATTATTGTGTGGTCAGTAGTTACATTTTTACTGGGGTAAACCACTGGAATCGGTGGGGGGAGCTTTTCTTACTTAAACAGCTCATATTTTACTTTTACTAAGACCAGGAGAAAAAAATATATGTGCAATAATTAAGTCTTATCAAGAGAAGAATTCAGGTCAGTTGAGAGAATGACAGCACTAAGTTATTTATATCAAGAGCACTTGAAACTAGCTCCAATCACTAGCAGTTCCATGTGACTTCACAGTCTCAACTCCTGTTCCTTAGAAACAAGAATCAGAAAGGCTTAATGCTAATCAGCTGTCCAACCTTGCATGAGGTAGTGTGGTCATTGGGAAAGCGTCCACTCTGGGGAAGACAAAGTTGTCCTTAAGAATGTCTTACCATAGGCTGGGAAGGTGGCTCAGTGGTAGAGTGCTTGCCTTGCATGCTTGAGGCCCTGGGTTCGATTCTTCAGCACCACATAAACAGAAAAAGCTAGAAATGGTGCTGTGGTAGAGCGCTAGGAAGAACTAAGGGACAGCACCGAGGCCCAGAGTTCAGGCCCCACAATCAACAACAACAACAAAAATGAATGTTCTGCTATGTCACCCCATGTAATTTTGGGTGTATATTCTTTTTACGTTATTGCCCATATTATTTCCACAGTACTTTTGTGTGTAGAACTTCAATGTCTATATGAAAGTAGTCAAGCACAAAATAAATAAATGTATAAATAATAAAGAGATCAAAGATTCTATTTCTTGACTCTTTATTTTTTTAATTAGCTGAAGCATTTATTTCTCCCTGGGGCCTTTGGCATCATTCATATTCTTCAAAGTCTTCAAAGGTTCCCGATAGTAGTTCACTGATCTCATTTACACATTTTCTCCATATCCTAGGATATAATTATCTTCTCACCGTGAGAATGTAATTCATTTACAAAAGCCCGGGTATCCTTTTACAATCTCCTGTTTCATATTAGGTTTTATTTCCTCCTTCCCATGCTGAAGTTCACTTTCCTTGAAAGGGAAGCTCGAAACACAATGACAGAGAAAATGTGTCTCATGTTGTTCATCCATAGCCTATCACAGAATGCTGAAAAATGAGTCTTTGTATTTCATCATCCATTTCAAGATTAAAGAGAGAGGGGCATGGATGTTCAAAGCAACTTTCTAAAGCCTGACCTTATTAGGAGTTTTAGATACAGCAATACTCATTTTTATTGTATGGTACCTTTGTTTTAATCCTTACATGCCCTTCCCTTTGATTTGTTCTTGAATCTCAAAATGGGAGTTCAGCAGCGCACACTGTATGTATTTCTTCAGATATTTCTGAGGTATTCCCCCCCATCTTTCTCTATGGAATCATTTATGATTGAAAAGAGAAAGATTCTATTTCTGAGACTCCCTGAGCCATCTTCCATGACAGAGTCTCTCGTTATGAAATCGATTTTCTCTCTTCTCTAAATGTTTGGATTTCTGCCTTCAAGGATACATGTCTTCATCTTCTCCATTATTATCAACTCTAAAATAAAAGGTTTTCTTTCTCTTTGCTTTATTTCAGCAATAAGAAGCAATAGCACTACCTGAGGAAGACTACGCTACTTCAAAAAGGAATGATTGATGATCACAACTCAGGAATTTGTCCTCAGATCTTCTTCCTTGAAAATGTGATTGTTAATATATGCAGAGTCACTAGCCTAGCTTCCAAACTTGCCAAGAGCAGAACAAAATAAAAATACAAACTAGAATTGCAATTTATGAAACTGTAACTCCCAGACAAATATCAAAGGCATGTAGATACTTTCATTAAATATGGAGTTCATTCTTTCTCTGTTATCCACTTTGTACTTGAAGGCAAATTAGAAGCTAAACTCATAAAATTAAGTGAATAAAAATAAGCCAGATGATTTTATCCAATAAGATCACCACACTGGAAGCCTCATATCTCAGTGTAAGAGGCAAATAATTAAATGTGATCTTTCTGAACCAGTGTTTAAGAGCCTCTAAATCTTTTGATATGCTTGTAGGATTTATAAGTTTTAAGATTATATTTTACTTCTATATCTTCATTTGGTAATTGTAAAAATGAGTTAAAAGGTTAATTTTTGATTAAGTGAAGTTATTGACAATTGAAAAGAAATTTTAATTATCCTCTAGGTAAATGTTCTCAAATGACAATCACGTATTTGAAATGACTTGAAGGTAAATTTTTTCCCCTTATCACAAGCTCCATGGCTTTTACTGTATAAGAGCATTATTGATACAGTTAGATTTTTTTGGCCCTGGATACAACAAAGATATACCTGACATTTAAAAGTAGTATTGTTGTGTTTCTATTTCATTTTATTTCGCTTTTCTCAGTGGTGGGGACGAAGCTCAGGGCTTTTCACATTTAGAGAAGCACTGTATTTGCTTATCTGATTTATGCACTCATTTTTTCTTTATTACATATCTTAACTCTACTGTCAGGTTAGGGTCTTGTCTGAAAACCATTTCCTTTCTTATCAAACACTAAATTTCTCGAAAGTTCTTTCATAAGACAATCGGTCATAAATTGTCTAAAAAAGATTTGTTTTTAATTCAAATGACAAAGTTCACTATGATTTGCTCAGAAATTCCTAATTGTGCAGAAACATAGAAATATTTCCTTTATAGTCCTGTACTTATTAAAGCAAATTTGCCTATCTCTGCTTTAAGTCTTTGTGTAAGTTTAACTCTCTAAAGCCATTAACTTTTTAAAATATTGCACATTTTTTATGGCTTCATCCACTCTGTTTCATGTGAATTTAATTAAATTCACAAATTAATTTTTATTGGTCTGGAGTATTAACAATGTATTCCTCTAAGATGGTTTTTTCCCCCCAGCAAGCATATACTATTTTGTAAAGGCTACATTTGATCAACTAGCATTCTCAGATGTTTAGAAGTTTGCTGTGTCTTATGACTCTCATGCTAAATGCACACTTAGCACAGTAATATAATATCCATTCCTCTTTGCATTTGTCTTCATCCATGAGTTTATAAACCAACTGTCTGAAAGAATCATGAATTATGATCTGCATAACTATAATGTTAATTAGGATACTTTAAAATGTACTCCTTTGTGAAAACAGGAAAAAGAATTTCTGCACTAAGTAGGGAAGGAGAGATGGAGTGAAGACGTAGATTATAACAGAGACAGTTCAACACTTAGGGTTTTTTTTGTTGTTGTTGCTGTTTCTTTGTTTTGTTTTGTTCTTTGCTCACAGTTGACATTCTACCACAAGAGTCATGCCTCCAATTTCAGATTTTGCTGGTTAATAAAAGGTAAGCATCTCAACAATTTGTCTGCGTGGGCTGGCTTCACATCTCTATCCTAAGATCTCAACCTGCTGGATAGAATTATAGGACAAAAATTCCTGATGATGGTTCATTTTTTATTTACTTGCTTTTGGGAGTTAACGAGGGGACTAATTTTCCCCTCAGGGTCAATTTTACTTAGGAGCAATTTGTCCTATGGGAAGTTTTACCAAGAATCAATGCTATGCCTCCTTCAAGAAGGCCATCCCAGGAAAACAATTCTGTTATCTGCTCTGGAAATCAAGGACCCAGGGGAGACAGAGTAATGCTAGTTCCTGAGACTTGGGATGGACAGATGAAGGGTGCCATTTTGAGTTCTCAGGATTAAATCCTCATAACGAGGTAGTTACAACACAGCCTCTTTCTCTATCATCTGGACCTGTTTTTGTCCTCATTTAGTTTCTAGATATGCATCCTATTATCTTTTTGTTTTCTTGCTTTGGTTTCTGTATATTATGGTTAGATTCGAACTCTCCATCCCTCCTTCCATGCAAAAACTTCTAAAAACAATTTCCTGGAGCACATAGTATGTTTAGGAATCTTTTCTCTCCAATCCATCATTTTCTGAGGCAGATCCCTGCCTTAGAAGCTACCCACTTCAACTAGCTCTGGGTACCACATACTACTTCCTTTTAATTGTAGTAAGTGTTCTTCATCTGCTGATAATGACCTTAGTTTAAGGTCATTAGGCTGAGGAATGTCTTGTTCATTCCCCTGCTGGAAGATGTTTTTTCTTTCAGAAACACCCTCTTTTGATATGCAATGTTCATCACGTTGGTCACAGCCCCTTTCACCTGTACAGAACAATTATGGAAGATTCTCGTATTTATTTCAGTTTTTCACTCATAGTTCTCTTTTATTTTAAAGGGATTTCTTTGTTGCTTCATTTTCTTCAATGTTCTTCCTCAGGAAGTACTTATCAAGGTGAGAGTGAGTCTTTGAGTTTCAGTTTGTGGCACTTTGCCACTGTGAGCCAAACACAGCTGAACAGAAAGCGAGAGAAATGCACTGATACTCAAACCAAATGTGTGGCTCTCCTCTCAGTCGGCTCAGAGGTCTGAGGTCTGAGAACTTGTCCTGTTGTCCATACCTACTGAGGCTCTGTAATTTCTCCAGAAATCCATTCATTCTCCAGAGCTCTTTGATTTCATTTATTCAGTAATTACCTCTATGCTAATATTGACACAGTATTCTCCCCTCACTTGGAAGGCCCCTATAGTTCCATTCAGATATTCTGCCATTGCTGTCAGTTGAAATACTCAAGTCTGCATATAAAGTTTCTACAAAAGCTTGTCTAGATGAGAGAGAATGTTGAAAGGGGTGACATGGGCCAAGATTCATTTTCTTCATAAACTGCTTTGTCAAATGGAAACTCCTTTGCACAACTACTTAGAGATGATAAAAATAAAAAAAATTCTATCATGTTTATTATAATTCTCTCATTAGTTTCAAGGTTACCTTCCTTTAGGATTAGTCTTCCCTGGCTCATAACATCTCTCCTTAGACACTTCCTACCTGTTTCTTCCACCTGAGCCTGTGACTCTGGATTATTTTCTCTCCCATCCTTCAAGTAACTCTAGATACCCCCTCATACTTTCTTAATTGTAGTTAGTGTTTCCTCATCTGATGATTGAGAAGGGCAATATTGTTCTACTCACTGGAGAGAACGTTTGAAAGACTGTTCCTAGCTTCATTGATAGAAATTATTTTACCCACAATAGCTTTTGCCCACACAATAGAAAGTTTATACTCCTTTCTAACTTTTAAAAACTTTATAACATTTCATATATATATATATATATATATATATATATATAATTTTTTTTGGTCTGTCATGGGCCTTGAACTCTGGGCTTGGGCACTATCCCTGCACTCTTCAGCTCAAGGCAAGTGCTCTACTGCTTGAGCCACTGAGCCACATCAGATTTTCTAATGGTTTATTGGAGATAAGAGTCTCATGGACTTTCCTGCCTGGGCTGGCTTTGAACTGTGATCCTCGGATCTCAGCCTCCTTAGTAGCCGGGATTACAGGCATGAGCCACTGGCGCCTGGCTTCCCATATTTTTAATTCAACATTTCTTCGCCCATTGTTAAACCCTTTAGGATGAAGTTTTTACTCATCTGAATATACAAGAAATAACTTGTCATTCATTTTATTTGTTTTTTCCTGAGTTATGATTCCATTTTATATATACTTCCCAACGTACATCTTTCTGTCCTGATCAGTATTATTTCCATAAATATCTTCCTATATCATTACCCGCGTGTGTCTCTTGCTTCTTTAGAAATATATCAAGTCTGTAATAATGCTTATTGTAAAGGTTAATTAATGTTTGTTGTTGTTTGTCTACTTTTTACATTAGCATACTTGGTAAGTATGGTAGCTGTTCACTAATAGTTTTGATTGATATAAGCAGCAAATATACAATGTAATAAGTATGAATCCCTCTCAATTTTCCCCTTTTTTGACAAAAAAAGGTTAAAACAAAACTATGCAGTTATTAAAACAAACAAAATCAGTACATTATAGGCTGAAATTACTAAATATAGTAAAAACAAACAAGCGAACAAACTACCAAACTTGATGAAATGAATCAGAAGGACACATCAGCCTAAATAACAAATTATTAGTTTGAAATGCACTGGTGTCATTGACAATGAGTCCTGGCCATATAAATTGATACCATGGGCAGATTTCTTATTAGTAATCCTTCACTGGGGCATTGGCTTAAGTGCTTAAATAACAGGATGGTAAAAGTCTTGCTGGCAGCTTAATTCTTGTTTTCTAGGCGTGGGAAGACAGACTCTCGCTCCTCTTTCACTAGAAGTCCATTGGCATGTCGCTCATTATTTATTCTGCATGTGCAGCAGTGTCCTGTCTCTTGGCTTCTGTACAGGTAGGTAAGGTTGGCACATGGTGACACAGTGCTACCGACTGAGACTCAGAGACTCCCTCTTTCCCCTCCTGACAACCAAGATCCTGCTTTTTAATCACCATCCTGTGTTCCTCATTGCTTTATCCATAATGCAAGGAGGTCAGCTAGTCACACTCCATATGACTAATTAAAAGGAGAACTCCAAGATAAAGTGCATTAGAGGCACTTTGGTAATTGCAGTGATACCTGTGAATAATAATGACAATTAATGAGACTTGTAATGGCTCTGTAAATAGCTATTTACTCACTCACAGAAAGTAAATAAAAATTTAGAGCCAGGGAGGAGAGTCAATGAGGATTCATCTGAACATTCTTTCTTTTTCTTTGACTGCAACTCTGTTAGGTATTTGAGAAATTCCTAGGAGTGAGTTGACTTAAAATCATGCTTCAAAGGATACAATGTCCTAGTACATGGAACAAATACCATCTAATTTGCAAGAGTTACTTAATTGTAACTCCTCTGTACAGTATGTTCACAAATAAAATAAAATTAAATTTAAAAAAGTCTCAGGTAGGCTAAATTGAAGGCTCTTTGGGGATAGAAGGAAGGCAGATCATTTTCAAAGGTAGGAAATGTTGCAAACTGAATCTTAGAGTTGTATAGCCAGTGAGGGCATTACAGAGGTGCTTACCTTATAAAGCCAAGACATTTGTAGAAGGACTTCCTACTTGTTTGTGTCATATTTAGCACAAGGACAGAATCCCAGCTCTCAGCCAATGACAGCATCGTGCAGACCTCTGAGAACTTTGAAAATAATGAGCAAGGGGATGGTTTGGACCATATTGAGAAGGTCTTTCAGCAATATCACAGTGCTGTCTGGTATTTAACTGATTATAAATGGCAGATTACCAAAGAAGGAACATAAAATCGTACAGGTGAAACAAATAGCTAGAAGAACATTAAGACTGATAGCAAAGAGCATAATGAAAACCGAAGACCTGTTTGGAGGATCATTTTACAAATTCAGGCAGAACATTTTGCACACTGACTTTCAAACAAGCAAATGTAAAATGCCCCCTAGATGGTACTGAGTAACCTGGAAAATGAGTCTCTCCGTATCGCATGTTATATTTCCTGGATCTCATTCTGCTATTTGATTTGTTTTGTACAAATTCTGGAGCTTGAACTCAGGTCTTAGGTGTTGTTCCTGAGCTTTTTTTTTTTTTTTTGCTCAAGGTTGATGCTTTACCACTTAAGCCACAAATCCACTTTCTGCTTTCTGTTTTTTGGTGGTTAATTGGATATCAGAATCTGATGTACTTTCCTGCCAGGGTACCTTAACCATTTATCCTCAGATATCCCTGACCTGAGTAGTTATGATTGTAGGCTTGAGCCACCCATGACCAGCTTATGCTACTTTTCAATGGATAGAAACACACAATTTTGTTTCAAATCCTCATACCACCCTGAATGAAGACAACAATTCTATGTGTATGTGTGCGTGTGCATGTGTCTGTGTGTTGTTAGAGCCATTATAGCTAATGCCAAGTGAAATTTGTTTATAAATCTCATGATTTAGTGGGGCATCGAAGTAATTCAAACTCTAGTGTAAAATACATATCAACTTGGGTCTTGGCATTTTAAAGTTAACATAATAAATATTGTTTTTGACTATGGTATTAGAAATGGAACTCATGGCCTCACACATACTAGGCAAGTGTCTGAGAGTTACACACCCAGCCCTGATAAATATCTTCACATTTTTTATTTTCAGATAATCCTTTTGAGGCCTATTTATAAAAGTTAGGACCCCAATTCTTCCCTGGACTGTTGCCTATCTTTAGTCACTATAGTTTCTCAAACTTCTACACGTACACACACACACACACACACACACACACAATCCCTGTCACCATGACTAAACTACCTATCTAGGCTGACAATTCTCCATTGACTTGTTAGAATGATTTTCTTTTTTTAATGTAAGTTTAGCCAGTTGCTAGAGCTTTATTTCTAGGCTTATTCTCTTCTTCTTGCCAAGCATCCTTTTAGAATCCCAGCCTCTTACCTTAGAGATCAGATTAAGTATGGTCAGGAAATCTTGGTTCTGCTGTACTTTTTATTAATGGAACTTTATATTTAAAAACCCTTAAGATAGAAGCTTCTAATAATCTTAGAGCAGTGCTAAAACCCTCATTCTTCTACTCTCTCTCTCTGTATATATAGATATAGATAGATAGATAGATATAGATTATATAGATAGATGGATAGATAGATATCTATCCATCTATCTATATCTATATCTATATATATAGAGAGTAATGATTTCCTGAGAAATCATGCCACAGATTTCAGTATTTTAGTTGCTTAATAATTCCATCGAAGTGCAAGAACATTTGTAAAAAATCGTATAGAATATACATCTCCATTTTCAAATGAAGCAATGCAATCTCAAAATGGCTTATTGCTGAAAATATGGTTAGAACACAGATCAGGGGAGAAATAAGGTCATACTAATAGTTGATTTTTCTTCTCTCACACAGCACAAGTCTTATTTCAGAGAAGTGAGCAGGGATAGCAAAAAATGAGCTGTAGGTGATACAAATATGTATAAATTAGTAATTAGAAGGAGTTCCAATGGAGAACTGTACAGTGTGACTGGATAGGGAACGGATGTTTGTATAGAAAAGTCAAGCATCTATCCAGAGCAATAGGGAAAGCTGCTCAATCCTCTTTCTCTTCCTCCTCCACCTCCACCTTTTCCTCCTCCACATCCTTCTCCTTCTCCTCTTCATTTTCTTCTTTATTCTTGCTCTCTCTGTTTCTGTCTCCGATTGAGTAGACATAGGATAGTAGGCTTGTTTGCTGGCATTTGAATACTGAGACACACCTCCAGTATTATTTTTGTGTGTATATTCTTTGGAAAAATGGAGGCTGATGGAATTGTCCTCCTGGAGTACCTTCAAACTGAGGATACACTAGATATCAGCCTCCTGAATAACTAAGATTACATGTGTGAGCCACCAGCATCTGGCTTTGTTAGTTTTTTTTTTATTATGAAAATACCGTACAGAGGGATTACAATTACATGGGCAAGGTAATGAGTACATTTCTTATCAAGCATTGTTGCCTCCTCCTTTGTTTCCCCTTTCCATCCCTTCCCATCCCCACCTTCCCCCACTCCAGCCAAACTTGTAAAGTTCGTTTTTCAATATAACATCTTGTACATCTCATTGTTGCAATGGGTCCACCTGTATCCCTATTTAAACAATTTGTTTTTTCCCTTCCCCTCCACAAATTATACCAACATCATATACAGTGAAAACAGGGGTTATACCGTGGGGTAGGGTCATACAAAGCAACAAAGAAATCATCTTATAAATATGTTAGAAACAATCGCAAGAAAGAAAAAAAAACATTTGAATCTCTATCTTGGGGTTCATTTCGCCTAACATCAACTTATCTGACCATTTCTGTTTGTTTCAGACATATACTAGAATTGCAAATAAGGGAAACCATGGGACCTATGTTTCATTGGGCCTGGCTTACTTCACTTAATATAATTTTTATTTTGAGTCATTATTAACTGCTTGCTAAGCAGGTATGTGGAAGGACAGAAATGACCTCTACTTTAATGTATTCTTTTCATGCAGAATTAATGTCCCAAAACATTTAAATTCTGTACTACACAAAACTATTTTCTTTCTTTCATTCTCTTAAAACCCTGTGCTTATAAGCATTAAAGTATTGATTATCTTAATCCCACAAAGACAGAAAATGTATCGGTAAGAAAAGGTAGTTTATAGTCTGTAGAAAACTTCAAAATCTTAGTTGGCCTACCATAACAAATATCTTGACTATGTACCTTCGTATCTTCAAAAATGCATTTTGTTTACTTTTCACTAATATTATATTTATTATCACTTAAAATAGGCCTTTTCTGGATCATACGTCTCTATTGACAAATGGATTCTTCTAAGGAGGTCAACATGGAGCTTTGGTGAAGAAGATGATGAGGGTTTGCAGAACTTCTGTGCTATTTTCTTAAATATTTACATCTGAATCAAGAAGGCATCTTTTTAAAATATACTTTATACAAATAATCTGAAAAACTGTGGAAACAAACGGAAAACCAGAAGGACCATTTCTGCCTGGCTTTCTTCTACTCACCATCTCCTCTCCCATAGTTCTTTGGAAAATGGCCAAAGAGAGCTCATGTCCCATTCACCAGTGACACCCTTTCTTTGTTCTTAGCTCTGACTCTGTCCCTCCCTGCTGTCTTCAAACTCCAAGTCTTACTACTTAAGTATTCAATATCACTTTTTTCTAGACTAGGGAAGAGAAATATAATGTATATCCTTTACAACATTTCCTAATGGATACATTCTTGTCCTTGGCTTTGCCTCCCCTGAGCATGCACCTATATTTTTCAGAATATGGCACATACTTATTCTTTTAATGGGATTGTCTAACCACCCTAGGGAAATCTCATTTTGAATGACAGAGACTTTCCTCCTTCTGTAATTAGGTCATCATTTACCACCCCTCTGTGTATAGAAAGAAGTACCTGTGTAAATAATCCATAATCTATTTTCAGAAACGTACTGGGATTATTCTGCCTAGAACAATGCTCAGAAGCAGGTAGATTTCAGCCAAACAGGTAAGAGTTTTAAACTTTTCAAGATCTTGCCATTTTAAAATGTAAATTATACCTGCTGCCCCACCCCAGATTTTGTTTCTACTTAAATCTTGGAACATGAAGACACTCATGGGAGTATAAACACTAACAAAGCACTAGGCATTCTCATGAACATCTGCATTAAGGAAAATAAATATTTTCTTTAATTTCCTGAGACCATCGGGTATGCATTTATATTTAATAAAGCTATGCTAGGAATTTCAAAGCTACAATTTTGACGTGTTCTTCACCTGTAGAAAATTAATTAAAAAGATTACTGTTGGCTATATTTAAACATTTTGGTAAAATAGAACATTACAAGTATATGATTATTAATGTGTATATTTCTTATGCAATGCTTCATATTTTACTCCATGTAAATACAAAACATATGTATTTTTTCTAATAGTCCCATTCTGGCTCAAGTACTTAGGCTTCTTGCAGTCTATTGTTGAACCTTTCTATATAGTATCTACTTCTTTTTCCACAGTTAATTAGATGAAGAATGAAGGGATAAGAGAAATGGTTATCTAAATTTATTTATCTCATTATGTTCAGATACCTTGCTTAGCTCTTCTGATTTATGATGTAAATAGAGAAACTGAGTTTAGTGACTTAAGGCACAGGTCATGCACTAGTAATAAATCAGTACTTGCCTTTGTGGTTATGTTAAAAATCATAATAATGGAGAGTTTCTACTCTCAAAAGCAATATGTTCTTTAACTTTGATGTTGGTATTGTTTATATTGTTACATGAAATATCACTCAATAATAAAATATCACTTTAACAAGTATCTTATAGCTATATTTTAAATATGTTCAATATTTAAAATATGATTCATACTAGCTTTTCCAATTTGAATGCAGGCTCAGTTCAGGGAACTATCTCCAAGATAATTTTTTAATGAAGAATTCTTGTGGAATTTTATTAAACATATATTTTCAAAGAGTTCGATCATAAAAATAAGAAACTAAGCCAAGTACTAATGGTTTATGTCCGTAATGCTAACTTCTTAGGAGGTGGAGATCTGAGCATCAAAGTTGGTAGCCAGCATGGGCAGAAAAGTCCCTGAGTTTAAAGCTCTAGTAAAATCAAACAGATGAACAAACAACAACAACAAAAAACAGTGAAAGTGCCTATTCAAGTTCTGTTACTGGCATGAAAAATATATTTTAAGTAAATATATAAAAATATGAATAGACCTCATGAAATGTATGTAAATTCTTCCATAGTAGACTTTTTTTTTGGTTGATCCTGTCGTTTGGACTCAGGGCCTGACACTGTCCCTGAGCTTCTTTATACTCAAAGATAGCTCTCTACCACTTGAGCTACAATGCCACTTCTGAGTTTTTCTGAATAGTTTATTGTAGATAATAGTCTCACAGACTTTTATGCCCAGCTTCAAACTGTGATCCTCAGATCTCAGCCTCCTGAGTACCTAGAATTACAGGTGTAAGTCACCAGTGCCCAACTCATAGTAGACTTCTGATAATGCTTGTGTATGTTTAGTTTATTGAACATACTATTTTATTATTATTGGGATTTCTCTAAGATTAGAAATTTGTTGAAGAGTAGTTTATTATTATATATTTATGACATCTCAGGAAAATAGTCTGTTGCTCTTTTCTTGTTCATATTATCCATAATGATCTTGAATAGTAATAAACTGTTCAATTTCCAATGTTTATGAAGGTGTTAACTGCAAGGATCTAATATCTGCTATGGAGAAGATTTTGTAACTCTACCAGTAAAACTTAATGATGAGCAACATTACTTATGTTCTCTATTTTTCCACAGGCAGCTGGAATTTAACAGCTGTGTGTCTAATAAAACATGGCATCTACTTTCTGATATAGAAATGTGGAAAGAACTAGGTCAGAGCTACATCCCATATATATATATATATATATATATATATATATATATATATTACTCAGTAATGTTGCAATTAACGAATAACCTGGAACTGAAATTGAGCTAGGAGATTTTTCTTTTTGTTTAACCCATTTTTTAAAAATAAGATGAAGTGTAAAACTTTGCAGAAAAATTAAAATATAATGCCACTGTTATTAGCATGTACACAGACTAAAAATGAAGCAATGAAAAGTCAGTGGGGCAGGCAAAGAATGGGTAAGGAAATCAGATGTGGATGGAGTGTTTTGTATTGACATGTGGCATGTTTTGTATAGGTTACCTTAACACAACAAATCCTGTGAGTTCACCGATGTCCTTCATTTCACTGAGGATGAAATTGAGGGTCACCGTGTTGAAGTAATTTTGGCAGGTAGCAAATTATGGGTGAGATCTGTTTACCTCCAGGATAAACTTCTTCCCTCCAAAAAGGGGTATCTATGAATTGGTAAGAACGTTTTGGAGAACTCTTTTGTCCTTGGATTTACCCCAAAAAGATGATTCTGGGATGGAATTTGGCCTGTAAAATATTTCTTAACGTTCCTTAGGTCAACACCTTTGGCAGGGAAAACAGTGAATCAGGAGTGGTTCCAGGTTGAAGTCAAGCTGTGAAGCAGGTGTGGACCATCCTGCTGGGATCTCTGGAGCTGGAGTGGAGATTCAGTGCTAGCCAAGCTCAACTGAGAAGGCTGAGCTTTTATCTTGCATGCACATCATTCCATAACTGCGGGTTTTGAGAGAGTCTGGCAAGGGGTGAGGTGGTTTTCTGCATCGGAGAGATTCCTGGAAGGGTTGACCACTGTTGGGGCTTAGAACATCAAGGCAACTGGTCCTTCACTGAAGGCAGGGTCTGGATGGCCTGTCTAAATGCTTAAGGTCTTAACTTAGTTTAAGGGGGAAAAGGCAATTTGGAGGATCTGTGTTAGTTTACTTATGGCAGGTTTACTAATTACAAGCTGAAATGATAAAGTGACAAACTGTAAGAGTAAGAAACAAGGGAGATGAGGAAAAGCAATATAGGAGTGAGGATGATCAAGGTATATTATTTACAGGGCAGGCATATCAAACTATAGATTATTTAGTTTAGGAAATGATCACTAAAGACATTTTTCTAAGATTTATCGGTAAGGAACTTCTCCAAGAGAAAACAATGTAATAAGAGGGGAAAATCATAGGTACACACCACTGTCTGGGAGCATGACCACACTGGAAAGGAATTCTACTAATTAGAGATACTTTCCAATGTTCTAAGAGAAAGATACAAGATCGGAGGAGAATGTGCCTTTGTACTGGGTTTCTGTTGAGATGTTAGTGGATGAATGCATGATTATTTTGAAAAAAGGCAATCATATATTCATGAGGAAAAATGCATTCTCAAATGATCATTTTAAATTAGGCTTTCTCCTGATTCATGCTAAATTCATTAAAATATTAGTAACATGCATGTGTTTGTTTAACTTTCTGCCTGCAAAGGGACAGTTTTTTGCATATGCATTCATTACATTTCTAGGTACTTACAAGTAAGTAGTATGGCTGCTAACATTAAGTTTCTGTCTTTTTCTATTTCTATACCATTTCTTTCTCTCCTTATTACTGCTGACCTTAGATCTCTTTTCTTCAGAGAGAGGAGATATATGAAGATCAAAGGAAATAGCAAAGGTTGATAATATGATCCAAAATATTGCCTGAACAAAAATCACTGACAATTTGAAATGAGCACTAAGCACTAGGATAAAAATATAATTTTGTTTTGTGTTTATTAGCTGTCCTGGAAGATCACCTACACTGAAAGGTAGTCACCCCAGCAAGGGTCTATGCATTTTATTTGGTAGATCCTCTGTAAATCCTAAGTGAATATCAATACAGAAAAACCAGGATCCAAATTCTGGTATGATAGAAATGAATGGAGCATATGAAATACATTCAGCAATAATATCAAGTTATTTGAACAAGAGGGGACTATCAGAATATTGTTGGAAGCATTCTCAGTATCATTTGCAAATTGAGAGGTTGTCATTTCTGACAATATCCAGGGAAATATTAATAGATAGGTGATATCCAAGTTCTTTTCCCTTCAAACATCCATTTGGAGATGATTATTAATAATTTATATTGACCAAAATATCCTACAATTTACATTCCATGATAAACTATAGAAGAGGATAAGCATCTTATTTCAAAAATGAACCAGAACTCAAACTTTCTAGCTGTCTTGAAATATTAGCAAGATTAAGATTAAATAAAGGTTTAGGGGGGAGAAGAGCACCTCTATTATCCAACACTAGTTGATATTGGAGAGTTTCCCTGAATCCTCATTATTTTCTTCTTGATCTTAGTGATTTAGAAAGCTTAGTGTTTCAGAGTTGAAAACACAGACAGCACACAGAGATTAAGATGATGAGTGGAACGAATAAAAGTATCATGTACTTCTGGCAAGAAATAATGACTTACAGAGAAAAGAAGAGGCTGTTAATATTTGGATTGGGAAGACATAATCAATCAAACTTCTGAAGTCCACAAGGGAACTTCTTTTGTAGTTGACTAAGGGAGAAAGGGAAGATGTTGGCTTGATTTCCTTTGAAACACTAAATAGAAAGTAAGATTTCCCTGCAGTTATGTGGTATCATTTCTAGGAGGAGCATTGTCATTAGAATGTAGCTGTCAAATTCTTTACATGGACTTTGTTTTCTCTGCTTTTCTCTAACGCATGCATGCAATTTGCCCATTTGACAATTCCTTATGGGGGTTTTCTTATGGGCTATGTGATGGGAATTTATTTTTCAGTTTTTCAGAGACTAAAACCTCTCCTGCCTTCTTAGTTTGGATACTAATGCTAGATTGGCAACTATTTTTTTATTGTGAAAATACTGTACAGAGGGGTTACAATTACATGGGCAAGATAATGAGTACATTTCTTATCAAGCATTGTGGACTCCTCCTTTGTTTCCCCTTCCCATCCCTTCCCATCCTCCCTCTATCCCCTCTCCCAATCCTCCCCACTACCTCCCCCCCCACCAAAGTTGTAAAGTTCATTTTTCGACATAATGACTTGTACATCTCATTGTTGCAATGGGTCCACCTGTATCCCTATTTAAACGATTTGTTTTTCCCCTTCCCCTCCACAGATTATACCGACCTCAAATACAGTGAAAGCAGGGGTTATACCGTGGGGGAGGGACATACAAAGCAACAAAGAAATCATCTTCTAAATGTGTTAGAAACAATCACGTGAAAGAAATAAAAGTATTTGAATACAAGATTGGCAACTATTATTGGTATGAAAAGGTCATAATGAAATCCACTTATAAAACTGCAAGAAAGCTTCAAAGGAATGAAGGGTATGAACAAATATCGAGGGGCAAGAATGAATATTATATGCATGGATGGAAATGAAATGCTCACATAGAACGACTAATGTGTGCTAATAAAGTAATTGAACCATGAAAACAAAGAATCATTATTCTGTGCAATTATAGATCTATCTGTCAGACTCGACATTAAGGTATAAATCATCCTGTGGTCATCTTTACCCTACTTTAGATTCCACTCTCTCATGTGGCTTGACTTTGAACTTGTTTGTGGAAAAAAAGAGAGATTTTACACCCTCAATATTTTACCATTTTGCCACCTTCTAAGTGAATGACACAACTGTAGTGCATTATCTGGATTTTAGTCTCAGCTCCAAGTTACTCCCTTATATGACTCAGCTTGTCTGTCTTGGCTTCCCACCCACAAAATGATAAAATGTTATGCCATGTTATGGATTTGAATATTGGGCAAGATAACAAACCAGGTTGTGTATCTTTCATCTTTCACACCCATATCTTCTTATGTATGGAGTGTCTATACTTGTTCCTTGCCAAGATTTTGGATATGAAGTCCAGTCATTATATTGCCAAGTTGAGATTTGAGTTGGGGAATTATTTTCGCAGTCACCTCTGCTCTTTTCTTGATGACTGGTGTGGGCATTACTGAGATGGCAGGCTTAGCTGATTCTGAGGGAGGGGTGGAGGAAACAAAAGAAGCAGATATACTGAATTAATGGAGTGCTGAGGAATACATCCATCTATGTATCTATGTATCTATCTATCTATGTACCTATTTCTATAATCTATCATCTACCTATTATCTATCTTTCCACCTATCATCTATCTACATTATATCAGTCTATAATCTATCTGTCATCTGTATATCTATAGATCTATCAACTATCTATCCATCCAACTATCTCTCTCTATACATTCCGAGGTGCCTATGTGAAAATATCATTGTTACTTTTAGCCAAAGGTAAAAGGAGGAGTTGTAGGTTGTATGGTTGAAAGTCTTTGCTGTTAACCAAAAAGAAAGGAAAATCCTGAAAGTAGGATCAGCTCCAATACTCCTCAGATATATCGTTTGCAATTATATGTAATATTCTTATATTATATACAATATTACTTATGTAGATGTCCATTTAACTGTGAAAAGTAATGAATAAATTTGAAGTCTTACTAATTTCCTAAAAATAGGAAATTAATGCAATGTAAAATGAATCTGCATTCTGCTATTCTGTTTTCAATTGTCTTTACGATGGAAGCAATTACAGAATATGCTTGGTTTAATTTAATGTCTTTCTTAGATACACTATTGTAATAAGGAGGCATTACAAAATAATATTATATTTGTCATTCGTTGTCCTTGCTGTTTATATTTCATTGCAGCTAGAATGCTGATATGGGGTAATCTTTGGTCTAATGCATGAAGATGCTGAGTATATTAGCATGAAATAATATCTAAGGTTTACATATATATATATATATATATATATATATATATATATATATATAACAAGAAAGTTGTTAGTTCTCTACTCAGTTACTTTTAAGTATCACAAGATTGTATGGGAGATCTGTTTTAAAATGTAAAATTTGGGGTAGAGAGTAAGGCTTATTTATTTAAATCCTTGAGCCCTTGCCAACTCTTATAGACATTTGTGATATCTATTGAAATATAGCTTGTCTTACAAAAGTAGGACTTTGATGGGTATTAGTTTCTCATGCCTGTAATCTTAGATATTCAGAAGCTGAGATATGAGAATCGTGGATTAACAAGGAAATGTAAGTGAGACTCTTACCTCTAATTAACCACAAAAAGCTGGAAATGGAAGTGAGGATTAGTGGTAGAACACCAGCCTTGAGTGAAAAATGCTAAGGAACAATGCCCAGGCCCTGAGTTCAAGCCCAGCACCAACACACACACAGACACACAGACACACAGACACACAGACACACACACAGACACACACACACACACACACACCACACTTTCACTATATTTGGGATACTTTTTGGAAGTTCAGCAACATTTTCAACGTGCAAAGTTTAGTATTCTAAACCACAGTTTCTATTTTTCATCAAATCAGCCAAATAGGAAACATATTGCTATCACTAATTCACTCAAGTCAGTGTTTAGAGTCAGTAATTGAATTCTTTCCAATAAATTTGTAACTGCATATAATAGACTTATAGTGATTGAGACATTTAAAAGGACGCATGCATAGCTTATGAATATTCTAAAATATGTCATAAAATTTTTATTTTTAGCATTTTTCATCTGGAGGCTTAAGCCTTAGTCATTTTAGTATATTCATTTAAAGTATAAAGCTGAATCTCAGTAAACATGAGCACAATTTACTCTCCCCTTTGGATATGTCCTTTATTCTTTAGATGTAACAAAAGAGTATTAAAAATTTCATATCATCCCTTTGCATATACACATTTAGAAGACAAGTGAGTTTGTAAAAAATGCAGTAGATCTTTATTGTCTAGACTTATTACAAATTTATCAATCTAAAATGCACTTACTGTTTACTTAAGTGAATCGATTACAAAACTAAATTTTAAAAGTATCCTCAACTTAGGGTAAAACCATACTGATGAGCTGGATGGTATCTTTAAAATAGAGTCTTTCCAAAACACCCTTTCTGCCAATGTGCTTAAGTTCCTTGATATTTCTTCAAGGCATTTTATTTACTTCAGGTCACATTTGGTTAAAATTTGATTTGCTCAGATAATCAGAAGATACAGCACACTAGATTTCCATGCAAACTCTCCATTAAGGGTTCTTATCATCCCACTTTTTCAACTGTTTGTGATTCCTCTGTTTGTTTAAGTCCATGGTGAATTAAGATAAGATTTAACGTTATTATTTCTGAAGTTATTTTAGCGTAAAGTTGACATAAATACCTGTGTTCCTGTTATATTGATGTAAAATAATAAACTGTCTTGGAAGTTTTGATTAAAATGGTTTGTTTGTATTTCATGCACAGAAATTGAGGTTTGTAAAACTTTCATTTTAAAGATCCAGCGCTATTTAAACATATAAATGGAGGTGCATTATTTTCCTTGTGGCAACTAACTTCCTTCTGACACATTCTATATAGTATTCTTTTATTAACAATGATATACTTGGCTAAGTTTGATGGCTTGAAACTGTGGCTTTCTGTCTATTTGATTATTACATAAGTAAGAAGTAAAGACTCAATTTCCTAAGTGAATCTTCATAAAACTGGTTTATTTAAAAATAAACTGCACTCTGAAGTTGGAACATATTTCTATTTGATGGGCAATGAATAGTAGAGAATAGACCGAAATTTCCAGGTAGTACGATTCCTTATAGATTAAACATTTAAAAGTGACTAGCATGCTAAAACACATTTTATGTACCTTTCTAGTTGGAAAGAAAAAGGGTTTAAAATGATCACTGCCATATAAGAACCACAGAAATTTAGGGATCTGAATGAATATTAGTAATAATTCAGGCTAGCATCAGATAAGACGATTATTTTACACTTTGTATCTCAGAGAACTGCAGTAAGATGCCATCTTGAGAGAGTGCCTACTGCTAGACCGTTAGGTATTGGGGGACTTGAACCCAAGGCGGGAGAACCCCATAGCCCAGGGTGTACTTGAACACCCTGAGTATGTCAGAGGAAGTAGTCTTGGAGAGTCTGACCAGGGCAAGCTGAGAAGTTTAAATCATCTAAGCAAGAGCAATTCCCTTGCCTAAGAACTAAAGCAGCCATGGCATTAAGACCACGGTTTGCGGAGTGCTTGGCTCCTGGAAATGTAACTAACAGCAGCTTCCAGTGCACAAAGAAGGGAAACTTCTAAGGGAAAAAGCAGCAGAGAAGTACATCACTGACTCCTGACAAACCCACATATATGCCCTTGACTGCTCACATATATGCAATCGCACATGAGCAACAAGGCTTCAGCTGGGCTTCCTCTGAGTGGTGCTTGGGGTCCGGAAGGGTGCTCTGAGCATGTGAGAACAATCTTGAGTACTGAGCTTTTCCCCAGTACAGTGGTGAGGAACCAAACCACAACACTGACCCTGCACAGTCTTGACTAACTTTGTAACACATCAAGTGCACAGCACAGGTAATGAAACCCTCTATCCAAGTACTTCACCTCAGATACACAAATTCTTGACCTCAGATACACAAATCCCAATGGAGAAACATGAGCAATATGAAACAACAAGGCAACACAATGCCTCCAAAAGTCAACAACCTGACAGGAACAAACACTAAGGAGAGAGAAGAGGAAGAAAGCACAAATGATTCTAAAGCACCATTATAAGAATGATCAATGTATATCCTCTATCCTTTCATTGATTATATATTGTATATATGTACAGGATATATATATATATATGATAGATATATAAGTTCTATATATGATATATATGGATATATATGATATCTATAGATCACATAAATATAAATATATGATATATATCTATAGATACCATATGTATGATATCTACATATCCTATAAATATATGTATAATATACCAAAATATATGTGACTTATTTACATATATCATAGATCAGTGGATATATGTCATATATATGAATATATTGAAGAGAATACAAATAACATCTCAATGAAATGAGAGACAATGGAGGATAGGAAAGTGGCATTTAATGAAGACACAGAAATCCTAAAATGTGACACTGAAATTCTAGAAATTATAAGCTCAATAAGTCAAATAAAAGGCTCATTTGGAAACATCTCCATTAGATTGGTTCAAATGGAAAACACAATATCAGGATTTGTAGACAAGATATGTGTGTTTGAACAGTCAGATAAAGGAAAAAAATAATAAAGAAGTATGAAGCATACATGTATGACTTCTGGGATAGTTCAAAGAGCAAATCTATGAATCATCACAACTGAACTTACAGGCACAAATAAACCCCAACACAATAATAGTGGGAGAATTCAATGCTTACTATTACAGTAGAAAGATCATGTAGACAAAAAAAATATCCATAGAAACTGCAGAATTCAATGACACTACTGATTGAATGGATGTCTACAAAATCTCTGTTACATAGTTGAGAATACATCTTTTTCTCAGCAACCCCAAGGAACTTTCCACAAAATAGTTCAATGAGATTCTATCAGACTAAAACACTGTACTTTAAAATATACAACAGAGTGAAGAGATATCAACAAAGTGAGAGGAAGTACTGGCTAATCTTTTTATAAAAATGATTTGAATAAAAATGTGTAAGAACCTTAAACGACATGAATCAACTTGGAGACATTATATTCAATGAAATGTGCTAGGCACAGAAATGAGAAATAGTACAGACTCTCACATATATGCAAAATTATAAACCAAATGAAATCAGAATATATTTATGGTTTCTAAGGATTGAGGGTAGAAAGGTTTGGAAGTTGTTGGTTAAGAATGCAGAATTTCAAATAAGAGGTATAATTTTGAAGTAACTATTATATAATATGGAATTTAATATTAATGTATTGTCTTCTTGAAAAACCAGTGAGAGTAGATTTTGAGTATACTCTATAAAACATGATATATACATGAGGTAATATCTGTTTATTACTACTTTTGAGCTATTCTATAATGAATACATACTTTAAAATATGTTGTACAAAATAAATATAGATTTTATTTTTCAATTAAAATAATTAAAAGTAAACTGAAGGAAATCAACTACAAAGCAAGTAGATTTTTAAAAAGAAAACACACACACCAACAAATAATTAAAGATAATCATTGTTCTTCTATGGGAAATGATGTTTTCCTTTAACGAAAGTTACTACATCAGAAAGTTTACTGGGGAAAATTCTTCTTTTGCAAAATATGAGCTAAATTTTAAATGCATGGAAAAACTTGAATGACATTGCAAACATCTGGAAAATTTTATCCTGTACATGTTATTTTATGCACATAAGTTCATAGTATTTACAACGGAAAACTGAATACTTAAATGATATCATAGGCAAAGATTAATACCAATCTATAGAAATAGGATAAACATTCTAACATCTAATAGGATAAACATTCTAATATCTCTTACATGATGAAATTACAGTTTTACTGGAGAATAAAGAAGCAAGAAAAATAAATAAAACACTTTGAGAATCAAGCTAAACTATTGTGCCTTGTGGTTCATTGAGCTTGATCTTTGAAGTTTGAATTTCAATACAAGTAGATAAATAGCATAGTTTACATCATTTCATATTAATTATAAGGTCAGTATAGACAAAATGGGATAATGAAGGAATGAAATTTAAACTATTATTACCTGACAGGTGGTCAGTTGATTATCATAGGACAACAAAGAGAAAGCCATTCTTCTTCCACAGAAAGACATAGTAAAAGACTTGGTAGTAGTTAGTACAGTTAGATAACAAAGTTATCTAAAACATGTATTTAGAACAAATTTTTGAGATTAATGGGCCCAGATTTGTTTAATGAAATGTTTATTCTTCTGTGTAAGTGTATAGCTACAAGATAAATATCAAAAGACACAGGGGTCATACTCATCAGATAATGGTGACTTACGCCTATAATGCTAGCTACTATGGAGGCTGAGATCTGGAGGTCTGTGGTTCAGAGCCAGCTTGGGTAAAATGTTTATGAGATTCTGTCTATAAACCAATCAGGAAAAAGCAGCGTTGGAGGCATTGCTTAAATAGTAGAGTACCAGCAAAGAAAGCAAGCCAGCCAACTAAGCAGAAAAACCCTAAATTTAATCTCTGGTACTACCCAAAAAAGTTAAAACAATGAATTTTTTAAAAGACATAGATGTCCTAAACTAAAATTATAATTTAATCATCTGTATATCAATCAGTAAGATATAACACCTGAGAAAGCCAATTTTTCTAGTATACATTTGAGTATTTGAATAATTAAAATGACATTTTAAAATATAATTCAGCTTCTTTATTTTTATTACTTAATTTATTTTTGTTGGCCATGGGGATTGAACTCTGGAGCTGGGCGCTGTCCCTCAGCTTTTCAGCTCAAGGCTAGCACTCTATCACTTGAGCCATAGTGCCACTTTCAGTTTTCTGGTTGTTAATTGGAGATAAGAGTCTCACGGACCTTCCTGCTTGAGCTGGCTTTGAACCTCATACTCAGATCTCAGCCTCCTGAGTAGCTAGAATTATAGGCGTGAGCCACTGGCGCCCAGCTGGCTTCAGTTTCTTTAATACCCCAGAAAGCTGGACAGCATAATCTTAGCATAAGATTTAAATTTCTGTATAATTTATTCTCTTGTTCATTTCTGGAACTCTACAATATTCATTTTGATTAACATATATGTCACTTGCCTAAATTAACTTTATTTTCTAATTGTTTACAAACTGATTTAATTGCATTGAAATGGCAAACAAAATTTTTAACAACTTGTACTTTTTACTTGCTCTATTTACTTTCCATATTCTTTTACTAGTTGCAAAAACAGTTGATAAATTATGGATGGACAATAGCTATATCCTGTACCAACTAAAATATACTACTTGCTTAATCATGTAAATGCTGTTTAAACATTTATCTATTTTTCGACTTGTTTTTAATCTACTTGTTTCTAATGCAATGATTTGACTGCTTTTTCTTCTTTATCTAAACCTAAAACCAGAACCATGGAGTAGAACTGTGGCCTTTAGCAAAATTAATTACTGTCATTGTGAAAGAGAGCCAGCACTAACTCAGTCTTCTTTGGTTTCTTCAAGATACATAAACAGCATCAAAAGCCAATAGCCTCTTCTAGGATTTAACAACTAAAAACCTAAAAGCGCATCTGATTTCTTCCTGAGGCAGCTTTAGATTTAAGAACTTTTCCTCTGTTTTTCTCCACAATTCTTCCAGATCTTTGACCTTGCTAGCCATGCCCTGAGGATTGTTATATTATCCTGAAGAATTACAGTTTCATTACCTTCCTTGTTTTTTCTTGGCTTAATTGTGATACAGGCTTTCTGAAACCAGGACCTAAATGCAATCTTTTAACATGTTCTCTATGACTGCCTTTTATTCCCAGGGTGCCCATGTGATTGAGTCTAACATGGGTTTTTGTTTGGTTTCTCTGTGAATCCTGGCTTCCTGTGATTATGGAAGGATAGATCTTAGCACTTTCTGCCTTTAAAAAAAATGTTGTAAAGGAAGTTAGGAAACAGTGCGGTGGAGAGATCGGCAATAAATCTGTACAACATACTGTGGGAGCTTTGAAGTTTGAAGCAGGCCAATTTACTTTCCTTTCTGTAGGGTCTAATTCATTAGACTCCTGCAATAAAACTTTTATTGGAGAACTTGAATCATAAAGTCAACCAGAAAGAAAGGATTAGGTAATGCCTGCTGTAAGTGTCATAATGTGGGGAATAAAACACTACAGACCAAATAAAAGTATTTACTCACTGCTTTTAGGGATGAAACGGCTTGGAAAAGCCAAGGAAACTGCATTCGCAGGGATGATAGATTTCTGTTTTGCAAACTTTACAATGGTTTGACAGCAAAGCATGCTTGTTGTGTTGAAGGTGGGATTCCTATGTCTGCACTGGTAGGCCTCAAGTTAGGATACAGATCATAAGCACTGGGACTGAGGATCGCCAGAGAATTAGGTAGTGGTGATGTTGTAATGGTGGCTGTCAATCTGGCTCCAAAAGGGGGCTCCATCTGGCTCCATCACCTGATATTACACTCAATTTCGGCTAATTGAAACTATTTTAAACAGCTGGGGTGGAAATCACGAGGCGTTCATGTAAGTTGCTCCCTTTGAAACAATAGCACAAAACTGGTTATTCCTTGCACTATTACATGGGCTGATTGAAAGCTACTGAGAAGAGAAGTGAGGGCAGTTTATATCTGTGGCAGCTGTGGCACCTGTGGCAAACTGATTTTATCTATTTCTAGTGTTGTATTTATTTTTTAGCTGTTGAACTAGTATCCAAGCCATTTTAGGTTTCATCAATGGAGGATAAAATTATTTGTCTTCAAGACACTGTTGTTATTGCATAGCCTTGATTTTGCCCACAGATTAAATGTTTGTGGATAAGAAACCTGTGTACTTTTCAGGCAGTGTATGAGAGATAGTGGCAATTGACTAGAATATTTAGAGTTCATTATATTCATACCTAGAAGAAAAAGAAGTGCCTATACCTTCATTTTTGTCGTGTTGAATGAAAAGAGTTTATTTTAGGTAACAGGTAAATTGGTCATTGTTGTGAGCCTCAAATACAAGTATGTTATTTACCTTCCTTCACACTGTCCACTCTATCTTTTGGTTTTTGTGATCAATGTTAATCAGAAATCAGAAGAACAAAACACAATTATCTACATGTATTGTTTCCTTTCCTGGCCAAATCGCCTTTGTAGATTAGCATGTTTTGGCTCGAATGCCATGATGCCTCCTAGTTTCCTGAATCAGGTGCAGTCAAAGACTCTTTTTGCTTTTGCTTTTCTGAAAACATTATTAATAGGTAAATAATTCATACAGATTTGTTTCTCTTAAACCAAAATGTATTATCTCAAAGGGCCTTTGGAAGTTACAAGAATTCTGTCATTATCTTCTTATACCCTTGTCCACTGGTCCCTCCTTTCTATTTTGGGCAATTATATCTATCTATCTATCTATCTATCTATCTATCTATCTATCTATCTATCTATCTATCTATCTATCTGTCTGTCTGTCTGTCTGTCTGTCTGTCTGTCTGTCTGTCTGTCTGTCTGTCTGTCTGTCTGTCTGTCTTTTTGTTGTCTGTCTGTCTATCTATTACCATATTGCTAACATCAAATTTCTGGCAGATCCTTTAGATTTCTGAAAAGACTTACAAATTTTCAGGAAATGAAAATGAGATCTTAAATAATAAATGATATCCTGGAAATAGTTGTGGGCTGCATGATTGTATCTAATTATGTGAAGATAGTTTAATATAGTTTAATTTCACCTGAATTTAAATCAGAAAGTGCCAATTGTTTTGGCTTGGGGTGGGGTTGTTTGTTTTTTGTTTTGCCAGTCCTGGGGTTTGAACTTAGGGCCTGGGTGCTGTCCCTGAACCACTTTTGCTCAGGTTAGTACTCTATCACTTAAACCACAACACCACTTCCAGCTTTTTTCTGAGTAGTTTATTGGAAATAAGAGTCTTAAAGTATTTTCTGCCTAGGCTGGCTTCAAACCATGATCATCACTTCTCAAGCCTTCCAAGTAGCTAGGATTACAGGTGTGAGCCACTAGCACCCAGCTGCTAAAGAATTTTTTTCTTTTTTGTCTGTCGTGGAACTGAACTCTGGGCCTGGGTGCTGTCCCTGAGCTTTTCAGCTCAAGGTTAGTGTTCTACCACTTGAGCCACAGCATCAATTCTTACTTTTTCTGCTTATATGGTGTTGAGGAATAGAACCCAGGACCTCATGCATGCATGGTAAGCACTCTACCACTGACCACCTTCCCAGCCTTGCTAAAGATTTTTGACATAACAATTTTACTTAATTTTTTCCTTGGTAGTGTTTACATAGACATTTAAAACATGTCATTAACAATTAGCATTATTGTCTTTGGCAGTGAAAAAGAAATCTAAAATTCACAGTCTCAACAGTCAAATACCAAGTCAATAATATATTTCCCCTTCAATAAGTTGAACTCTTATTGATGCTAAACCATAAGCTTTTCCCAAACTCAATGCATTTGAGACAGACAGCATGTAGTTTTCTTTTGATCACAAACAAAGGGTTTGTAAGAAGCAAGACTATGAGATTTAACCAGTATGAAAGTACAAGAGTGGAAATAGTTTAATTCTTGTGCCTAAGAATAGATTAATCTGTTTTAGTAATAGGAAACCAGTATAGAAGATGTAAAGACAAAGAACTCTAGAGAATAGACAAGACCCTTAAGCTCAGAATAGTGTGTATCTTGTTCCTATGAAGGAGAGATGACTTTATATCTACAAAATTTAAGTTTAGAAATTGAGTTTCAATTTCCTATCAGAGTGAAGGTATAAGCTCATGCTTGCTTTCATTAACAATTACCTATTTTGTGCTGCATTCTACATTATGAATGAATGATATGAAAATGAAAAGACTTGTCTTTCATTTTTGTAAGTTAACATGCAGACATACATGTGGAATAATAGTTGGTTTGGTTGGTTGTACTCACATCTGTAATCCTAGGTACCCAACAGGCTGAGCTCTGAGAATTTAGATTCAAAGCTAGCCAGGGCAGGAAAGTCCTTGAGACTGTTAATGCCAGATAACCACAAAAAGCCTGAAGTAGAGCTGTGGCCCAAGTGGTAGATCACTAGTCTTGAGCATAAAAGCTGAAGGACAGTGATCAAGCCCAGTGTTCAAGCCTCATGATCAGAAAAGAAAGCTAGAAAGAAAGAATGAAAGAAAGAAAGAGAAAGAGAAATGAAGGAAAGAAAGAAAGAAGGAAAGAATGAATAAGATGAATAAGATGAATAAGAGAAGAAACATAGCCTGGCAAATGGAAACATTCAGTGAAAACATTCAACTTTGCCTTTAATCATCTGAAGAGCCAGGTAGATATTTAGACAAAGACAGACAAGATCCAGTAGATAATATGTCCGGAATTGATGAATGAGTTTAGGGTGGGATCCATTAGCTCTGACAACTAATATGATGGATAAAATTTCTAGAATGGGAATGTAGAGCAAAATTAGAAGGCCAATAATATCATTAAGGCTAGGAAAGGATTAAGTGAATTGGACTTCTTGACACATTTCAATAAAACTTAACATTATTTTATTGAGTACCAGCTATGTGCTTAGCTTTGGTGATATGTCATATTTCAAACATGAGAAAGAGTTAATCTTTTGAATATAAATTAGTTATTTATATAAACATTGACTTTTAGGCCCTCCCAAACTATGTGTTTGTCATGGTAGAAAAGCAGAAAATGACATTTGATATTAATGAGTACGATCAAATATTTTCATTTGGGGGAAGATTTTTATTAGAAGTCAACATTTGGGGTGAAGACTTGTAAAGAAGTTGAAGAAATTTGCTGGTATGGTTAAAGAATGCTATGCCAACACTTCATTATATATTAAAACATTTCATTGTGGCACCGTATTTATACATTAAGCTTTTCATTGTTTCGAGGATATTGACTTTGTATATCTGATAGTGTCAGCAGAAGATCTGCTAATCACAAAGGTTAGAGAAGATTAGAAAGAATAGTGACAAATAAAATAATTGAATAAATAAATAACCAAAAATCAGACAGAAGAAAGGTACAAGGACACTGGTATAGAATGCACTGTGATGGAAGCACTTCACTATGAAGACCGATTATCAGAATATTAGCAGGGATCACTATAAAACTTACTTTTGGGTAATGATTCGTAAGACAGTTTCTCATTCTGACTAAATACAATTACAGTAAGCCTGCCTCATTCACAGATTTCTCGCATGCTCCTATGTGCATTATCCAACACAGTTGATGCCAACAGTTGATGTCAGCCCCTTTATTGTTTAAATCATTGTGTGATTGGCTGTTTTCCTGTCTTTAATTTACAGTGTGCTTCCCACTAGCAAATGATGCCTCCAAAGCAAGAGGAAAGTGAATGTGCTTAATTCACATGATAAAGAGGAAGGCGCCATGTCTTTAGCAGAAGTTGGGAAGTGTCATGAGAACATTGAGCATCCCCAGAACAGTGCTGAAATCTATGCACTCTGAGCATTGTGGGGTTTTCCTCAATTCAGTTGCCTGGGAATCATGCACCTGTAGACACCAACGGTCTGTTATATATGTTCTATATGTATATACAGAATATATATATATAATATATGAAATATGTATAATATATAATATATTGTACATACAGACATGTAAGATAATATATAGAAATATATAATAAAATATATATGATATATAGTATATGTACATATACAGAATATATTGGAGATAATATTTTAAAATATTATATGACATATAAACTACACATTATTTATATCATAGATAATGTACAATATTTTATGTATGTTACATATATGTATTCTGTATTGTTAAAGGGAGTCCTCTGTGATGAGAGAAGACAGAGTAGTTGGAGAGCTGAACACACTGGCCTATACCATTACTAGGGCAGCTGTGCCAGGATGATATTTAGAGTCCACATTCAGATTGAGCTACCAGGTAAGATTGTTTCAGAGACCCAATGAATAAAATTATTTTATTATCTCTGTTTACCAAGAAGAGGTTGATTCAGGAAAGTTCCATAAAGCTAAGCAAGAGGTAGTAATGGGATGAGGGCTCTGATCAAAGTCCAATCTGAAATTTGGCTGTGTGTGTTTTATGTTCAGAATCCAGGGACCATTTCTATTTAGCATAAATAAAGAAAAGGAAAACCAACCTGATTAAGTCCTTGGATTTTAAACAGTCAATTCATACTAGTGGCCTTACCAACAGTAATATTTATTATGAAAAATTTATAATCCATGGTAGGCATGTAGTACAACATTTTTAACAGCTTTAATTTCAGAAAATATAGATTTTTTTTTGTGGGGAGAAGGTCAGTCGTGGGGCTTGAACTCTGGGCCTGGGCACTGTCCCTTAGCTCTTCAGCACAAGGCTAGTGCTCTACCACTTTAGCCACAGCACCACTTTCTGTTTTCTGGTGGTCTATTGGACATAAGAATTTCATGGTCGGGCACTGGTGGCTCACGCCTGTAATCCTAGCTACTCAGCAGGCTGAATCTGAGGATCACAGTTCAAAGCCAGCCTGGGCAGGAAAGTCTGTGAGACTCTTATCTCCAATAAACCACCAGAAAACCAGAAGTGGCGCTGTGGCTTAAGTGGTAGAGTGCTGTCTTTGAGCTGAAGGGTGCACAGACAGCACCCAAGCGCCCAGAGTTCAAGCCCCATGACTGACAAAATAATAATAATAATAATTTCATGGACTTTCCTGGCCAGGCTGGCTTTGAACCACGATCATCAGGTCTCAGCCTCTTGAGTAGCTAGGCTTGCAGATGTGAGCCACCAGCACAAGGTAGAAAATATAGAATTTTATATCTTCTTTACCCCACTGGCTAACATGTAGAATATAATTTGTGTGATCAGAAACTAATTAGAAGGCTGGGTGTGATGGTACATACCTGTAATTCTAGCATGAAGGTGGATGAGGCAGGAGGATCATGAATTGAGACCAATCAGGAACATAATGGGTTCTAGGCCAGTCTACACTAATTATTGAGAACCTGTCTCAATTATCTTTTCTGAATCCAATAAAATAACTAAAATTTCTCAGACATACTGTGTTTGCATAAACATTTGCATATAGACAGCCCAGGATGGTTTCTAATCTAGAGGCTCAGATGTCAGCCTTCTGAATAGCTAGGATTATAGGCATGAACCATTGGGCATCTAGCTTTATACATATATACAAATAATATCATATATATATATATATATATATATATAATGTAGATATGTCACAGCTAATCTGTTTTCCAATAGTTGAAAAAAAATCTTTTGGAAAGCTACCAGACATCTTGCTTTGTGAAATCATTGGCCATCAGTTTTGGTGAAGTATCGTCATCAAAATAATGAATAATGTTATCTACTGGTCAGAAACAGAGCATTTAAAATATTAGTCCACAATAAATACTTTGGGTTATTAGTAAGTAAAAATCAATCAATACTCAGGTAAATAGGTTACTTTATAATACATTAGAACAGTGAGACAGAAAACCAAAAACCATCTAAAGCAAATTTACAATGGGTTTATTATAATCCAGGCAAATGGAATCTGTCTTTGGACTAAAAGCTCTATTTTTAGAATAAAAATAATTGATAGGAAAAGTATAATTTTTTATCATGAATATTTTTCTCATTCTTATTTCTCTTCTAGCCATTGTTAAATAGAAACAAGTTTTTTATTTTGAGTGACATTTTATGAAACAAAAATTGGCAATTAATACTTGACAAGAATACATGATACATTGATGAAGACTTAAATCAGATATATTCTTGATTTAATTAAAGTGAAATAATCAATAATTGTATTTGTGAGACAATTTGAGTAAAGAATAATGGGCAAAAGGAAAAACTAGCATGTTTAAATGTTTAGGAATCATTTAAAAATTTATAAAAAGCATGTCACTTAATACCATGAGACAGAATTTAATACACCATTCTAGGGAAATACATATATTAAATATTGAGTCAACAATTCCGAAGTAGATAAGGTTAAAATCACAATATTCTTAAATCTGATATTTTTCCCTGACTTATTGTAGTACAGTATGCTACAACCTAGAGTCTCTTTGTCATTTTACTTGAGATGAAGATGAATTATATAAGTAAATGTATTTTTGTCAAATTACATAATAAATATACACAATGATTAAAATTATTGAGAAGGAGAGAGTAGTTAAGTGTGGGGACATTTGTTCTCAGATATTGCAGTTTGTATATCTATATTATTGAGAAAAATAAGAAAAAAACAGAAAATTGGATTATATTTTAAAAAGTTGACACTAACTTATACCAGTTTTATTTGATATGAAAATATTTCTCCTCCATTCTGTCACTATTTTTGTTTTCTCACTTGAACAAAAAAGGAAAACTATGTGAAGAAATAAAGAATGAGTCTTTGTGTAGCAAATTTGAGGCCAGGCTGGAACATATTGGGACACCATGTTTCAATACACAAAAGCAACAACAACAGAACAAAAGTGAGTGAGAGACAGAGAGAGACATATAGACAGAGACAGAGCAAGGAAGAAAGGAAGAACAAAAGGAAGAGCTACAACATAAACTAAATTAAACTAACAAATAAGGCAATAGAACAATAGAGATGTATGTACACAAGTATACTTTCTTTAGTATGTTTAATTCAGTACTACAAAGCTCATGTTCACTTAAGAGACAGGGTTGGGCATTTGAGCCCAATAGTTAGCAAAGCTACCACAAAAATAAATATCAATTCATATTGACCCATGCTCCAGAAAAAAAAATCTTCCATGATTTTTTTGAAAAGGATCAAGAGAGTCTAAGTAGGCAGGGGGAAAAATAGGATTTTTTTTCATGAAATATGAGTGGAAAGTTGAATTTTGAAATAAAATATGAAAAAACCCTATGTTCAATCAACCCTCTATTTTGACTTGCTTGCTTAAAACAAAAACAAAACCCAAAAAAGTAACAAATCAAAGACCTTCCATTTGTTATTGCATTATTGCAAGCCTAATTTCTAAATTATAGTAAAAAGATATTATTTATAACCTATAGAAAAATTACTCCGGAGAAGGGATGGATTGATGGGTGATGTTTCTACAGTCAGTTTGATTTACAGTTCCACTGGAATTTCCCCTTCATGTATCACTGAAAAGATTAACAAAGCCTTAATATATCATCATGGACAAATGCGATAAAAATTCAAGTAGTGTGCCAATAACCTCCAAAGGAGGTAGGAGCCTATTGTTCTAAGACAGAAAGAACATCAGTTCTCTAGAAATTAATGTTTGTGTTTGTGCATATGTCAGAGAGAGAGAGAGAGAGAGAGAGAGAGAGAGAGAGAGAGAGAGAGAGAGAGAGAGAGAGAGAGAGAGAGAGAGAGAGAGAGAGAGAAAGGAGACAGAGAATCTGGGTTTCAATGGGAGAATCAGATGTTTGAGCAGGTAAGTTTTAGATTATATATTTAAAAATAGACATTAAAATCAAAATCTTCTACAGTAGTTGTACTGGCTAGGTAAAAACTCCATGCTCTGTAAAGAAGCTACAGCACCTCCGTGGAGGTTTATATTAGTGTCTCATTTCTTACCAATAGCTAGTTTTTCCCAGTGTCCCTTTGACCAAATGTCTCTAACAAGTCTTGTTGAACCAACATGCCAAATTCACTGAGGAAGGCTCACCCTGCAGATCAAATAGTCAGAGCCAGTGAATGTGGAGCCTTTCAGGTAGTCTCCTTCAACAAGAAGAAAACCAATGAAAAGACATGGGAGCCGATGACTTCAATAACTTTTTAGAAAGTCAAGAACATTCATTACAGGATGTAGAAAAGCAGGGGAAAATCTATGGGCTAAATATAATAATAATAATTCAAAAACAAGAATAGAGTATTATAGTTTCTTCTCTTAAAAAAAAGTAAGATTGTCCAGTGCCAGCAACTCAGGTTTGTAAATCTTAGCTTCTCAGGAGGCTGAGGTTTAGAGAATCTTTCTTGAGGCCAGTCAGGCAGAAAGGTCTGAGCGACTTCATGTTCAGAGTAATCAGCCAAAAGCAAAGCTGGGCTGGAGATGTGGCCCAAGTGGTAGAGTGCCAGTCATGTAAATATGTTGAATGAATGGAAGATCAAGCCCCCATACCACCAAAAAAGGAGAAAAAATATTTTTAAGTTAATAAAGGGAAAATATGAGCCCTTAATCCAGCTATTGGTTTACCACTAAACTCATTTACAGATACTGCAGGTATTATTATTTCCTCACAATTTTAATTAGCTATTTGCATATAAGTAGCATTACTGATAAACAGAGGGACCCAGCTGTATGATGCTCCCCACAACGGGAAGAGGATAATACCACATAACCCCGCGATTTGGTTCGGAAGAGTTTACATAGTGATTAATGCTAAGAATCGCCAATGCGTGCAGGTAGGACAAATATCATTTTAGAAAAACAGACCGAAGGAAGTCTATTCGCACAGTCCTCCACCGGCAGTCACAGGTGCATGTTAGGATACAAAGCTGTGGGGTCTGGTTTGTCTACTTGATTGTAAAGCCAGATTTGTGAGAGGCAAGTTCTTCACTCAGTGCTATCTCACTTTTTGCAGCTCCTGTCTCAGCCAGGATGGCAGAGGCTGGCCCAGTCTATGTAGCAGTTTAGACAGTTCCACGTTGTGATCCCGGTAGTAATTAGACAGGAAGGTTCTGGACTGGAAAGGAAAAAGAAACAGAAGACTTGAAAGATGCCCATTCGTTTCTCCCTAGTAGCAACTGTCAGTCACTTGCCTCTTTCCTTTCCCTGCCTTGCCTTGGGCAAAACACTCATGGTGTCTGGCTGAGGACATGGTTGGCTGGTTTTCCCACTCTAGAATGACATATAAGGCATTTCTCCATATTATCTTCTCTTCTGCTGAGAACTTATTTACCTATTCATACTTCAGTCATTATTTTATACATCTTATAACTCAGTTATCGTGACGAATTTATTCATTCTATGGTAGTCTGAGATCATCACTGTTCCATCCTGTATCTTCCCATGGCTTAGTTCCATATCAATCATAATATTGGTCTTCTAGCTATGTATTGAATATATTGCCGCAACAGTGGCTTGCACCTATAATCTATCTACTCAGGAGGCTGAGATATGAAACATCCTGATCAAAGCCAGCCTGGGAAGAAAAGTCCACGAGATGTGTATATCTAATTAACCAGCAAAAGGCCAGATGTAGAGTTGTGGCTCAAATGGTAGAGCATCAATCTTAAGTGAAGAGGCTCAGGGGCAGTGCCTATGCCCTGAGTTCAAGCCCCAGCATGAAACAAAAATTAATAATAATAATATATTAATGGAAAATTTATATCTTATGCCACATCATTTTGTTTGTTGCTAAACAATTAATTTATTTACACAAGATTATGTAATATATTTCTTGGAAAATGTGTATTATCGATTCTCTAATCTAGATTGTATATCATAAATGTTCTACAAAATATTTGATTCTCATTTTTCTCCAAGTGTTGTTCATTATTATCTTTGAAAATAAATTTGGCAAAAACATAATTGTAAAATTAAAACAGGTCCAGGTATATCCTCAGTGGCTTATCTATCATTATTGTACATATTTATTGAGAGAAATTCAATGTCTACACAGAAAGAAAATTACAACAATGTATAATACCAAAGATAAATGAATACATACCTCATGAGACACTAAATTTACAGAAGTGAACCAGATAAAACTATACACATTACCTTTAAAAGGGACCCCATGAATAAAAATTAGAAGTGAACATAAAAATCAAAATTCACGGTTACACAAATAACTTACACATGGCACACATGTTTTCTTTATTATTTCAGGACTCATTCACTCAAACTGCTGAGATTGGTCCTCATCAAATAGTTAAGATGAATTATAAAATATCTGAATGGTTTTAGTTTCATATTTAACTTTTCCTTTTACAGTGGTTTCTGGATATCTGAAAGCTTATAACTTTGGATGTTCTCACATCATATTTTAACTCAATAAAAATAGTTGCAGAACTATGATAGAATAATAGAGAACAGTTATCCTCTACAGACTATGAAGAAAATCAAGGCTTACACAGCATTTGGTCATATTATTTCTCTAATCCTTTCCTAAGACTTTAACACAAAGAAATGCTTTTCTTCATAAAACTCTATTAGAAACTTTTGTATACATTATATGAATAGATTGAAAACAACTGCATTTCATCTTTCATTCTGTGTCTTCCCTTAAGTAGATTGTAAGCACTTCAAATCTGAGATGGTATTTTCCAGTAGTTGTGGGAAAATTACATTTTCTTTATTTTAAGAGATTAAATTTCTTTTTTTTATTTTACAATCTTTGCTTTCCTTTTTTTAATTGTGAAAATATTGTACAGAGGGGTTACAATTACATGGGCAAGATAAGGAGTGCATTTCTTGTCAAGCATTGTAGCCTCCTCCTTTGTTTCTCCTTCCCATCCCTTCCCATCCTCCCCTGTCCCACCCAACCCAGTCCTCCTCCCCCCATCGCCCCTCCCACCAAAGTTGTCAGGTTCGTTTTCTTTTTTTTTTTTTAATTTTATTTAATTTTATTTGTGAACATACTGTACAGAGGAGTTACAATTACATGGGCAGGATAATAGGATAATGCATACATTTCTTACCAAGCATTGCAGCCTAGTCCTTTGTTTACCCTTCACATCCCTTCCCAGCCTCCTCCCTCCCCTCCAATCCCAATCCTTCTCCTTCCCCCCCCCACCCCCCCTCCCCGACATTGTAAAGCTCGTTTTGGACATGACAACTTGTACTTCTCATTGTTGCAACAGGTCCACCTGTATCCTTAAACAACTGGTTTTTCCCCATCTCCTCCACAAGTTATACTGACATCAAATATAGTGAAAGCAGGGGTTATACTGTGGGGGAGGGACATACAAAACAACAAAGAGATAATCTTATAAATGCATTAGAAGCACATGCATGAAAGAAAAAAAACACTAAAATACATATCTAAGGGTTCATTTTCCTGACATCACATTATCTGACCTTTTCTGCTTGACTCATACATCTACTAGATATTACAAATAAGGGAAACCATGGGACCTATGTTTCTTTGGGCCTGGCTTACTTCACTTAATATAATTTTTTCCAAGTTTTTCCATTTCCTAACAAATGGGGCAATGTCATTCTTTCTGATGGAGGCATAGAATTCCATTGTGTATTGTAGGTCTCATTGTTGCAATGGGTCCACCTGTATCCCTATTTAAATGATTTGTTTTTCCCTTCCCCTCCACAAATTATACCAACATCAAATACAGTGAAAGCGGGGGTTATACTGTGGGGGAGGGACATACAAAGCAACAAAGAAATAATCTTATAAATGTGTTAGAAACAATCGCGTGAAAGAAAAATACATTTGAATATGTATCTTAGGATTCATTTCCCTTACATCAACTTAAGCAGATTAGATTTCTGAGAATATTTTGAACTTTTTCAGTTGACAGGCATAGTTTTAAGACCTTCTGGTACTGTTTACTGCATGGTGACATCTCAGTCACCTGTATCCTATCTTTCCTCACTTGCCTCAGGAGAAATACTCAGAGTAGATTATTTGGTGGTTTTCTAACTTTAGTCTAAACACATAGGCATTTTCCCATGTCTACGTACGGGCAATACCTTTGTTTGTGTAATGATATCAGGGCTTATATCCTAAGCCTTGTGCTTTCAGTCATCTTTCTTCTTCACATGTGATGCTCTACTATCTAAACCACACACCCAGCATTTTGCTGATTAATGGGAGATGAAGTCTCTGAGGCTTCTCTGCCTACAATGTCTTTGAACGGAGATCCTATAGATCTCAGCCTACAGGTAGTGAGGGTAACAGGTGTGAATCACTGGGATACAGCATATCTCATTTTTGTTGAGTTGTCTTTTCCTGTCTTTTCGTAGTTCAGTTTGTCTTTAGATTATGGGTCTGATCATAGCTTGGTGACCATAACCAAGTTATCTACCTTATAATAGTCTGAGTCTGTTGTTGTTTTATCCTTTGTTTAGTTTGATATTAATCTATGGGATGTGGATATATGTATTGAATGTATTCGTGTATATATATATATATATATATATATATATATATATATATAATTTAAAATCCCTCACATGCTGCACAACTTAAGTGCCTTACACAGTAAACACTTATATTTGAATTGAATTCCAACAGGTAACAATTTATAGAGAAACTTAATCAGCCATTTGTCCATATTCCCTTCTAAATATATAGAACTATCGATGCTAAAGAAAGAGCAGATTAAAAAAAAAGCAAATTTGTCTTGCTACCTTTGAAGGGGCTGTCCTTATAGACTTTTGGCAAAGTAATTTAGACTAGGAAAGCATTACCTCTTGATCCATGGGAGGGTATTTTCGGCCTTTGCTTTTCCCAAGACATTTGGTTTTTCCTCCTTCTAGTAGTTGACACCAAAACCCCTTTTGGGGATCAAATCTACAACAGATAATACATACACTGGTGATAAAATACAACATACACTGTTGCTTTGCTTTACCATCATTCATTTTTTTAATGTTCAGCTGATCTGAGTGAAGCTAAACAAGAGTCCAGAAAGTCTACAAAGTTGAATAGATTTAAGTAATTGTACTCTGAAAAAAAGCTTATGGATTTCCAATCCAATTTTCTGTTGAAGTGATTAAATTCCATATTTTATTTACGAATCTACCAAAAAAGAGACCAGACATCAACAGTACAGTTCATACCTATGTAAAGGTTCTAAAGACATTTTTATTTACTTGTAATTTCCCTGTCAAAATATATTGACATATTTTTCACGTCATTCAATGGAGTTCACTAAAATGGCTGAATATAATATAGGTTTACTACTCTGAAAATATATATAATTAAGCTCCAAATTTGGAAAAATTATGCGCTCTTTTCTTTTGCAGTTCAAATGATTACACGTTTCATAAAGTAAATCAAATTTGTAAATGTATATGTAAATATATATATAATTTATAAAAAATATATGATTTATCACGTATCTTTTTGACAGTATGAGATATTGGCAATACAAATGATGGGTACAAGATTAGACAACCGATCTTTGAAGGGAGATAATCTTGTTAGAAGATTAATTTCCCTATACTCTTCAGGAATTTTCTAATGCTGTTTAAATCTCATGGCTGCAACTAAGTTACAAAACAAAAGATGGGTAGCCTAATTATGTGGTTTTTTTTTAACTCAAATATAGAAGAATTTTTGTTTAAGACTAACAAGATAGGAAAACTGAAAGAATGAACCAAATAAGGGAAATTTCAAATTTATTGCTATGGGACTAGCTGCATGCATAAAACATTGAAAAGGTTTGCATTTTTGTTGCTCAGCAGATGTTTTAGAAGGATGAAGCATAATTGACTGGGATGTAAAGTTAATTAGTTGCAGGATATTTTGTTGCCCTGGGCCCATTCCTGTAACACCGGTGCACCTGCAATTTGCCTCTGCGCATATGTGAACTCATTTAGGGTGAGAGAGAAGCCTTTTTCACAGTTCCCTGCCTAGTCTATTATTAGAGCCCCAATCCTCACAGTCCAAGTTGTCCTAGTACATGTTATCAATTAAAATTACATACATCACTAGTTAAATGGACGAAAGGAAGACAGAGTCATTTCAATCCGAACTTTTCAATCTGTGCCTGGCCTATCATAGTTCTTTTTTCTAGTTTTCATTAATTTCCCAAGAGGAAAAACAACATGGCGTGCAAAAATTAGATGGGGAAGAAGTTATAACAGTGCCCTACACAGTATTTTCTGCCTCAGAATGAGAATATTCAACTGAATGAAGGTTGACTACAACACCAGTAACAAAGTCAAAATAATTATATACCCAGTGAGAACACCTCATTGGCTTTCAGGTAGAACCAAGGGCTCGTGGTGGGTTTTAGATTCTCGGCTCTGCATGGCAGCTGTTGTGAGCAAGGTCTTGTACAAACCAGAGGAAGAGGCAACTAGAACATTTCAAAGATATGGGTACCAAATGTAGTAACTACCTGATGATCCAGCAATTCCACCCTTGGACATCCATCCAGAAGAAATCAAAGTAGAATACAGTAAGACCACCTTCCCAATCATGTTCACTGTAGCACTATTCACCATAGCCAAGGGAGGGAAACAGTCCAGTTGTCCCTCAAGGGATGAATGGATCAAGAAAATGTTATCTCTCTCTTTCTCTCTTTCTCTTTCTCTCTCTGTATATATGTTACACACACACACACACACACACACACACACACACACACACACACACACACACACACACACACACACACACACACACACAATGGAATTTTACTCATCCATTAAAAAGAATACTATTGGGACCTGGAAAAAATTCATGTTAACTGACCCAAGTCAGGCTTGGAGAGATAAAGGATGCATGTTTTCTCTAATATCTTGAAGCAAGAATTAGTTTATAAGTATATAAGTAAACCCTTCAAGGTGGTATGTAAGTGGAGACAAATGTATTAACTGAAATGTGGTAGATCCGGGAGAGAGCTCAATGGTGTAATTCCTTAGAAAGGCTAACTCACTCTCCAACAAAATAAACAACAGGAAATAGATACTCAGCAGGGGGAGAGGATCTAGGAGAGGAGTGGGGAATGAAGAGAGGATTGTTGTGGAGAATTAAGTCATAAAAATCAATCCATATCCTACAAACCTAAGAAGATTAAGGAAAGGGGTGCTTTGTTGAATGGTGACTCCTTTGTACAGCTATTTAAAGTTAATAAAAATATTTTTAAAGGGTGAACTAATTCAGCAGTGATACTCACTAGACACTATGCTGAAAATGAACTATACAACTTGGGGAGGAGGATTTCAGGAGGTAAAAATTGGGAGAAAATTAGGGAAGAGGTGATAGTGTTGAAAAAGAAATATACTCAGTACCTGACCTATATAACTGTAACCCCTCTGTACATAACATTTACAATACAAATTAATTAAGAAAGAACAAAATATTTTTAAAAGGTGCAGTTTCTATAACCTTGAAACCACGTGCTTTGCTTTCCAATCACTTTCAATATGCTATGTATAACGAAGGGTATTTATTTTCTCTAAATTTGAACAATTCATCTCATCATGTTTCCATTTTAGTAGGCATAAAATTATGGATTAAAATGCAAAACGTTTTACAAGTAACTGTGAGAGAACTTCTGGGACATGAGTTGGCTGGTACTTGCTTTTTTAATTTATTGTACTTTGCTCACTATATTACCTTTTTGTGATGAGACACAATGCATGATTTTTACAAGCCTATTGAGCCATTAGTAAATATTTTCAGTACATAGAATAGAATCGTTACCAAAACAATTGATTGCCAAAAGGCAGGGCAAGATGGGGCAACATCGATGATTATAATGTAAAACATATTATAAGGAGCTTTGTCTCCTTAATCAACATGAGTGGGCATTCTCCATGTTGCTATTTCCATGTGTGGGTATAAACTTCATTAGGTTGTTTTAGTGCATAAGGAACAACCCAATCTTATTACCGTTTTTTCCTGTCCCTCCATTACCCTCTCTAATTGTCTAATTGCTGAGTCTAATTTGCTATGAACTGGGAAATTACATAATCAGGCTTGTTAGAGTTTCATCTAAAATTTAATTGGCTTTATCTCAGACGTTGTGGGGGAGTCTTTTATGAGTAAACTCCATGCCCTTTTCAAATCTGTTTTGACGGCTTCACAGTTTGATTTTTGTTTTATTTTGCTTCTTTATGTTCTCACCCACCTCTTTACTCTAAGTTACCTTTAACTTTGGGTCTATTTTCTTAAGTTGAAAGTAACATTATCTCTTATCTAGCATGCTCCTCCTGTCACTACAGATGGCAACATTTGGCCTACCCTTGTCATTAAGAGCTTTCATTTCCCTATTCTTGTATTTTTTTTAATGCTAAAGCAATTTTTCCTCTTTTTTAATTTACTTGTTTATTCTTTTGTCTGTTGTGTGGCTTGAACTCAAGGCCTGGGCACTTTCCCTGAGCTCCTTTTGCTCAAGGCTAGCACTGTACCATTTTGAACCACAGCACCACTTCCAGTTTTCTAGAGGTAACTTGGAATTAAGAGTCCCATGGACTTTCCTGTCTGGACTGGCTTGAACCATAATCCTCAGGTCTCAGCCTCCTGAATAGCTAGGATTACAGGTTTGAGTCACCAGCACCCTGCTTTTAAATATTTGTACAGAGGGGTTTCAATTTGACCAGTAGCTTTGTGAGTATAATGCATTTTATTCAATGTCACACTTTCATAATTCTTCCCAGTCTCTCCCAATTTTCCTAGTTCCTCTTTCAAATATGTACATTGAATGTTATGACTGTATTCACTCAACCTTCCTCTTTCCCTTCTTCTATACTTCTCTTTTCTCCTCCTTCTTGCCAATGAACTGTAAGTTGTTCAATGGAGTAACACTACTGGGATTCTTTCCTGAATATACCATATTTTAGTTAATATGTCACCTATGATCCTGTATGTATTTGTATACTGTTCCCAATTTAGATCTAACCTCCATTTTTGATAGAAAAAACACGTGTGCTTTGTCTCTCTGAGCCGGACTTACATTTGGACTGACCTTAGTGACCATGGCCACCCATAGAATACAGCATAAGAGGTCTTATGTAGCTTGCAAGTCTAGACCAGAGAAGTTTACATGCTTCCTTAAATATTACTTCCTCTTGGCACACAGACATTAGACTATGGCAAAGTCAAGCTCATGGAAATTTCACAGAGAGACCACACAGAGTCTTCATGTTCCTGAGCTCAGCCTTTGAGCTAGCCCAGTCCAGAAGCCAGTCATGTAAGGGAGACGTCTCCAGGTAATTTCAGACCTCAGCCATTTGAACCATACCCAAACATTCCAGACTTCCCAGCTGTGACTCAGACACCACGAACAAAACAGATGTGCCTTGCCTAATTCCTGGCCCACTGTAATAAAATTGCCATTATTATATGCCAGAAGGTTTGGAGACATTTTACAATGCAACGATGGACTAGTAGAACTCATCTATAATTGCATCTGTTTATAAATAATTTAATGAATACGGAATAAAACATAAACATACTTAGTTCCCAAATACTGCTCACTTTCACAGAGGGAGTAATTATTATCTGTATTTCACTTCCAACTTGTAAATTACTCACAGGAAAAAAAAAACTTCACTTTTTAAAATCACCTTTATCATCCCAATTAGTAGGATACTTTTTGTATGGAGAAGACATGTAAAAAAGTTTAATCAACTTGATATGTATTGGGAAAAAGCTTGCAAATAGAGGAATTTATCATAATATAAAATATCTATAATGCTTTATAAGATAAAGTATTCCTGGTCTTCCAAAGGACGATGTTACATGAGTGATGAAGATTGGACTGCTTTTGAGTAGCAAAATGATGTATAAATTCATGGCTAGTATTAATGATGCTATATATACACCTACTGGTGATAATTTATGATGCCAAATAATGGAAATGAGATCAAGCATGAGAATAGACTCACGTTAGTGCTTCAGAGTAATTATAATGAGGTGTAACTCCCAGAAACTTCTGGACTTCATCCATCACAGTAGCTGGGTCAGATCTCAGCTGTTGTCCATCAATAATTAGCAACTGCCAAGTCAAAAATAGTCACTTCAGGAAGAACAAACTAAATGGAATAGAGTGAGTTCCCTCTCTTGACCTGGGATAGCCTGAATAAATTAGGTCAGCATGCAGAAATCATGCATTCCTTAGACTACATTTTAACTGTTTGCTATTCTTACATCTTTCAAATTTACAATAATTAAAGTTTCCCTTAACTTGCAATTGTTTGTGAGTTATTCAGTAATAGCCCTTAATGCAGTTTATTCTCAATCAGAAGTAAATGGAGAAATTCTCTTGACTCAGCACTTCAGTTGGACCAGGATTCTTCCATGCTGGTGTATATAATCAGATAACTTTCCAGCCCACTGCATTTCCCTTGAGCATACCCTGCGGCTTAGGGCTTAAACACTCATCAATTCTTTGTCTAAAAATTATCTTATGTTAGTCATACAGGGGAGAATTTCATTGTTACATCTCCATACATGTACCCCCTGTATTCTAACCAATATCACCCTCTCCTAGCTATTCTCTGCCTCACTCCCCATCTATTATTATATAGCAAGAGGAGGGTTATGTGCAGAGGAAACTTGTTTCTGACTTTCTGAACTTGGTCCTCTGCCCTAGAATATTGGATTTGTCTGATATTCCACATGGAGCTTCAATGGAGCCTGAGGCTGGGGTGAAAACTAGCGGAGGATGTGATGCTTTCCTCAAGTTCTTATTTCTGGTTCTAAACTGTGACCCCTAAGCCATTATAGCATTTCCCATTATGACAGATTTCTGAGCTACTTCCTTACCCAGGTCCCCAGGGCAGGAATCTGGGAAGTTGTTGCCTGTGAATCATCTGACTTCTCTTTGGAGAGAACTTTTCACTTAGAGATCATCCGTTCCTAGTTAAAAGACCCCACATCTGTGTTTCAGAGCCACCTAACAGTGTTCTATTAGTCCTAGTAAAATTATATATATACATATCTATCTATATATCTATATATAAGGTCCTTGGTTCTTTGTCACATTGTCTCTGGTTTTTAATTATTACTTGTACTAACCCTTATTCTCATTTTCTGCTAGTCAGTGCAATGTAGTCATGATCAAATACACAGAGAAAAGCCATTTCAGGACATTACCTGGGAAGTCGCAAAGTAGGTTAACCATCTCTCTATGTGTACTGCATACCATCCTGGCACCAGACATCTCCTCTGCAGTGTTTTCAAGTCAGACGGGGCCCATTGCCCTGTGGTAATAACTTCATAGAAATTAAACCTCAGGGCTGCTGGATCTTCATGAGACCGTTGATGCTTTAAATTTAAAAAAACTCAAATGTAAAATTATTATTATTATTATTATTATTATTATTATTATTATTATTATTATTATTATTTACCAGTCCTGAACTCAGGGCCTGGGCATTGTCTCTGAGCTTTTGCTCAAGGCTAGCACTCTACCACTTGAGCCACAGTGCCACTTGCAGCTTTTTCTGTTTATGTGGTACTGAGGAATCATGGCCAGGGTTTTATGCATGCGAGACAAGCACTCTACCACTAAGCCACATTCCCTGCCCATAAAATTACTTTTAATTGAAAAGTGGAGGAAGTAGAGCTGTGTGGCTCGAGGGATAGAACACCAGTCTTGAGGAAAAGAGCTAAGGGAAAGTATCCAGGTCCTGAGAACATATGTCAGTGTGAGTATGCTTTCATAGGTGTGTATACATGTGCATGAGTGTTTATTTAATGTATCCTTGTCATTTCATACAGTAACAAATATTACTTACTTTTGTTGGGCGCTGGAGGTTCACACCAGTAATTCTAGCTACTCAGGAGGTTGGGATCTGAGGATCATGCTTTGAACACAGCCTTGGCAGGAAAGTCTATAAGACTCTTATCTTCAAAAAATTACTCAAAAACCAAAAGCCAGAAGTAGAGCCATAGTTTAAGTGGCAGCGCTCTAGCCTTGAGCAAAAAGAAGCTCAGAGGCAGTACCCTGATCCTGAGATCAAGCCCAAGAACTAGCACACACACACAAAATATATAGGCAGACACACATGTCTGTGTGTGTATGTGTGTATCTTGATTTTTTGAATGAAATGCATGATAAATGCTGCACACATAGAAATAGGTCTTAGCCCTTGGCCTATTTCACTATTTAGGGACACTTTGAAGTATCTTCAAATACAAACCTTCACACCATATCATGGATACTCAGATCAAGCCTGTTTATCGCTTCATCAAAAATGCTTCATTACAAAGGCCTTCACTTCTGATTAGAAGTGAAACAATGTCAAAATCAAGCCTGATGAAAAGAAATTAAATGAGTAAGAGTTAGCTAACATCATGACTCTCACTTGTTTCATTACGGCTACTCCAGCAGGTCCTGACAGTTCTGAGTTTCTCTACCTGGCTGGTGTCAACTCTAGTGCTCACTTAGGTCTTAGGTATCATGTTCCTGATGATATAGCTCCAAATCCTGTTGCTTTTCCCATGAGATTCTCCCTAAAAATGTTAATTTTCAGATACGGCTTCACTTCTACATTTCAGTTCCAAATCCTCAGACCAATCAATGGTTGCTTCAAAGAGAGAGCCAGCTTGGTGAGAGATGGTTTTATCAGTCAATACAGAAGCATCTATTGGGCACCTTTCTAGGACAAAGAATAGCAATATATTCTGGAGATTAAACAAAAAGATGTAAGAAAAACATAAATCATTGTCTTCACAGAAGTCAAATCTAGTGATGGAGAAAATAGAGTAATAGATTGTAATGAAGTCATGTGTTGGACTGGAGATGGAAAGATTCTTGCTCTGACAGCCAGGCCAATAAGGGATTAATTCAGCCACATAGAAATAGGAGCCAGTTATATACACAAGGAAATTCTACTCCTCCATCAGAAAGAATGATATTGTGCTATTTGTAAGGAAATTGAAAGACTTGGAAAAAATTATATTAAGTGAAGTAAGCCAGGCCCAAAGAAACATAGGCTGCATGGTTTCCCTTATTTGTGGTAACTAGAATGTGCCTATAAATCTACAAGCAGACATATTGGATGGGAGAAGGCAGAAAAGAAAAACAATACCCAGGGACATAATAAACTATATAAGTCTCTAGATATTCACACAGTGAGACCAAAGGAGGATATTCTTAGGAGAGGATCACCAAAGCTGAATCACTATGTACATATGATCATATAAAATAATATTTATTGGAATGAACTCCAAGAAGTGGAAACAAGAAGATACTTTTTCTTTGTTGCTGCTTTGTTTTGTGTTCCTTTGTCTTATTTGTAAGTTTATCTCTCTTTGGGATGGGAAGGGGAGTACAGAAATGGAGACAAAGGCAGGAGTGGTAATCAACTAGACTATGGAACTTGTGGGTGGGGATGGGAAGGAAAAACAGGGAGAGAGTGAGGGAAGAGATGACACTGGTTAAAAAGAAATGTACTCATTACCTAACTTATGTAATTGTAACCCTTCTTTCTATATATCACTTTTGCAATAACAATAGAAAAATACACACATTTCTAAAAAAGAAAAAAAAAGAGCCATTTACAGTGGCAAAAGCTTTTGAGCTAAAATGTCATGAGAATGATTTTGATAACCAGAAACAAAACAAACATGGGAACTAAAAGGACTTTATCATATAAAATAAGTGAAGGTCAGTGAGGTGTATGAAGGTAAGCAAATTGATTTCATCCATGATATTCCTATGTTTCTATAAAGGAATGTGAAGAGACGTTAGTGGAGGAGAGCCAAAGAATTATATCAGGTTCTGAAATGTTTGATGATATTGGGCCTTTGTGGGAATACTGAGTCTTAGGTGTGAGTTTAGAAATAAAATTTTAGAAATAAAATAGCTAGAAAAATAAAACTGATTTAGTAAGTGCTGATTTTTGGAAGACATGGCCAAGAGTAAATAAGTAGGTAGCAGATTGTTAGTATCATATGTATATACCTTATGCCGAGTATGTAAGATGATTCAGTTCCATGTGCAAAATAGACTATAGTAAAACTAAAGGCTCTATTATAATCAGTGCTAACATAAAGCCACACTTAACCTGTTCTATACTGATTCATACCAACTTTAGTGCTAACTTTTCCTTATATGCTTGCAACTAAGATTAGTATAAAAAATATGACCAGGTAGTCACAAAAGGACATATTTTATGGGGGAAAATAGCATTTTAGTTCCTCAGTGAGGTCCATTATTTAAAAAAGTGGGGTAGAAATTACAGTAGCAGGTGGCATTTGTAGAAGTTTTGAATCACACCTGCTGAGTGGTAGATTTATGATATTTACTGAATAGACAGGACTAGCTAAGTAATAAGCTACATTATTTTGATATGTTGGGCACTCTGGGACCTTGCTCTCAGCCACATGGCACTAAAAAGTATTATCAGAAAAAAAATAATTCCTTTCAAAGCTGCATGTTCAAAGAATTTATTTGGAAAGGCAAGCACAGAGAAGCACTCGCAGTATAGAGGTTCCATGAATTCATAAACGTGAAAAAAACCTTCCCTAGGCAGTAACTATTACTGCGATGGAAAATCTCAACATTTTCCTCAATTAGTTGAATTCATAAATTTTAATTAAGGTTTAACATTTGCAATACTTTTGACACCATTAAAAGAAACACACACACACACACACACACACACACACACTCACACACTTGCCCTTAAACTGAGTACTGGTGGCTCATACCTGTAACCCTAGCTACTTAGGAGTTTGAGATCTAAGGACTATGGTTAGAAGGCAGGTTGGGCAAGAAAACTCGTGAGTTTCTTATCTCCAGTCTCCCACCACAATGCCAGAAGTAGAGCTGTGACTCAAGTGGTCAAGCCATACCATGAGAAAAAACAAAAAACAAAACAAAACACCAAAAAAAAAAAAAAACCCACAAAAATCTCAGTGACCACACCCAGTACCTAAGTTCAAGGCCCAGGACTTGCATACACACCCACACAACAGTTCATTTTAGCCACCTTTTGCTATCTATATAAATTAAACAAAGCATACACAAACACAAAAATATTCTCACATAGTTTGGGTTCATGTCATTTCCATAAATTGAAGAGTACCAAAGGACATTTTAAATATCTATAGTCAATTTTATTTCATCCTTGTACAAAGATTCAACCCTCCCTCCATTTTCTTCTCCTTAAAATGCTCTTTCATCAAGGTATTTCCCTGACTTTTACCAGATGAATTCATTTTAGATTTCTCAAAGGATAGGCCATAGAATCAGTTCAGATTGTTTGTTCCAAGTCTTGGAAGGAATATTTCCAGGAACTTTTGTCTCATCATCTGTCCCTCAAGATTGAAACAAGGATTTCTTAGAGGCCAATCACTAAATCCAATAGACTCAATTAATTTAGACTGACAAAAATTAAAATAAGCCTTTTATTTACAGTATCCCATAAGCAAAGTTCAATATTTCCTTTACTTGTAAATGTATATAACAGTTATAGTAATTACTGTAACAGTGATTTTTTTTTACCATCAATAAATAATTTTATATGACCTGACAGGCTTTTTTTGCAGGTATATTAAAATGCTGTTTCTACATCAATCTCATCTCAAATCTCTCATTGGAACTTGTCATTCAGTAATTTAATGAATGGAGTTAACAGTTATTGTTTAAAAATGCTTATGATTGGATTTCTAGATGGTTGTTTTTTGTGATTCTATGCATTATGTTTTTGAAATATATTTCTACTTATTGAACCATCAAGTGGACTCTTTCCTAGAGTTCTCTGGGTTGCTCAACTATTTTCTCTCCAAGACCTTTTGTTTCTCATTTTCTTTGGAAATGTTCCATCTTAAATTGAAATTTTCCTTCATCCCACTTCAACTATGAAACTCCGAGGTAACAGGCTTGTGTCTCATATCTCCCTTACTTTTGTTTTGGAATCATTCAGATTTTTTAAAATTGACATACATGAATTGGATTCCAACGTGACATATTTCTGCATGTATATAATATCCTGACACCATACTTATCTCTTCTATGACCCTTTCTTTCTACCCTTGCACCCCATTCTTTTGAAGGAAAATTGTCTAGATCATTTAAAACCTACTTTTATAAAAGAGATTCTTTGACTTCCTTTTATTATTTACTTTCCTGAGCATCAGTAGCAAAATGATGAAGTAAAGTTTTGTACTTAATTGAATTTTAAAATTAGCATATGTTAATAATACAAGGAGATTTCCTTGTGACTCTGGTATAGATGTATAATTATAATATGCTTTGAAGAAGTTCACCCCTCCTATATATTCTTATTCTCTTTTCCTCTCTCATATTCAAGAAGTGTTTGGTGAGTTTCTTTAGGTTGTATGTGAGTGCATATGTTTATACGTATATGTGTATGTTTATATACACATAGCATACTTGCAACTTACTCATCTTTCAATATTCTTTCTTTTTTTCTATATTCCTCCAACTGATTGCTCCAACAAACCACCATATTGCATTCATATCCCATAATTACTATGTTATTTTTAATTTCACACACACCTAGGATTCTAAGGGCTAGTATTAAACTGAGTTACATTTATTTTGTCTCTTGTCCCTGAATTTATATTGTGACTGCCTACTTATGCAATTGTTTATCATATTCACAATTATATATTATGTAATAAATTTTATCTAATACATTATAATATATATCTACTATCTTTTTAAAGCCAAAAATCAAGTGGGAAATTATTTGTAGCAAGACGAATCAAAATTAAATTCTAAACGTCTTTTAGTGGCATGAGTCTAGGTGTAGCAAGCAGACAAGACAAATTTTCTGAAAGTACATAGTAGGCATTTAAAGACTGAATTTTTGTTTCTTTGGAAGTGAGAACTTGACAAGGTCTCTCACTCCTGAGAACACACACTCTACATCTGTGCCTAAACAACAAACAAATGAGCATGTTCACACTGGCTCAATTCACACTTCTGAGTGTTCTTTAAGTGCGGCCACTTGCACCCTCAATCGAATACATGTGGCTTTGCTCTTCTCCTTCTGTTGGCAGGATCCTTAGAGACAGACTTTTAGTTTTGTTACTTCTTCACAGACTAATGTTTTACATGTTTACATGATTTAGACAAACCATTCTTTGCAGTATGATTTTTTCCTGTGTTGTTACACCTAAAAATCCTTGTCCAATTTGTTATATGTTATATATTTAATTCTTTAGAGACAGATATTTTTGTTTAGTGTTTAGTTTCTTTAAAATTTGATCCTTCAGTGCATCGGGGCTTTATTCTGGTGATTCTTTTGTGCTCCAAATAGATGCTTTTAGCATGTCCTTCCTTCCTTCCTTCCTTCCTTCCTTCCTTCCTTCCTTC